>NC_060150.1:19057656-19073986 GCF_021292245.1 Micropterus dolomieu | reverse complement strand
TTAAAAGTATCCACTGTTCTCCCATGCTCTAACACACAGTAACGATGAAATGTGTGCTGTTCTCACATTCTTCCTCTGTATGTACACATAAACAACAAGGCAGGGAAATATAAAAGGAATTTATTTTATTGTTTGGGTACATTATTGTTCAGTGTACATGCTCACATCTGAAACAAACTTTACGTGCTTGATAACTCTCCCACCCCGCAGACATCTACACGTCAATACCGATTTATATTCATAGCGGCAAGTGCTATGTAGCTCCACATAGGGGACACAGGAAGTGACATATAACACCTTCATGCGGCGTCATAACCGCGTAGCAAATTCACAGCCGCACCGGCAGAGCTCCAGAATATGCAACTCGGCCGGCTCACACGCGGACGCGCTTACAAGTGCGAGGGCCCGCCCAACGCTGCTTGCAGCTTTAATTGTATTATTGTCTCTTGGGTATTATTGTCTTTACACTTGTTAAAGCACTTGTTTTTGAAAAGTGCTCTGCAAATAAAGATTATTATTATTATTATTATTACTGTGCGGGGCCCTATGCGGTTGTTGCAGGAGAGATGGCTGGCAAACAAACCCAGTCCGACACACCATCTCCTTGATTATGTGAGTTCGTTTCGGGAGCACTTGCACACAGCCTGTGAGGTGGCTCGCATCTCTCTTTCCACCGTCCAGTCTATAATGAAGAAACTGATCAGAAATCTCTCAGTCGTGTTTTTCAGCCTGGTGATCGTGTGTTGATTTTGTTACCTGTTGTTGGTTCTAGTCTTCAGACGAAGTTCTGTGGTCCTTATGATGTGGACAAAAAACTGAGTGACACAGATTAATTGGTCAAAATGCCTGATAAAAAAAAGGGTTCCGTGTGTGTCATGTAAATATGGTGAAGTGATTCATTCAGGATGCTTTTGTTGTGACGTAATCAGATGGCGCCAGTGTGTAAGGCAAGCTGTCTGTCAGCATCACGCTGCGTCTGCCTTTTGTTTGCTGCTGCTTTATTTCTGTGTTTTTGCTGCCGGGATGTAACTAGCCTTCTCGTTTATGATCGCCAAACTCTGTTTGACATCCGAGCGTCCTGTGAGGCTTTGGGGCTGTCTAGAGATGGTTTGAGAGAACAGGCAGGAGGCCTGGGTTGTCCAACATCCCAGACTACCTGCACTGTGTCCCGTGTGATCTTCCCCGGAAAAAGCGCCACAGGAGAAGTAGAAAGCGTGCTGGAGTGCTTGTTCGCCTCAAGGCTTACCTGAGGTCGTTGGATGTGCCTCATCCTCGTCTCCTCTACGGTGGGGGCTGCGGTCACCCCGCTGTCTGAGGCTGCCGCTGTTCGGAGGTCCCGCGCCTGCAATGGATTCGACCTGTCTTCCCCAACCCGACTGCTGTTGTGGGCTTCCTTCTTGCCGACTTGGCTTCACAGCATCTGTCGATGGGTCAAGCCTCTGCTACCCTGGTGATAGCACATGAAAAGAGACACACATTAGACCTTGTGTTGTCTCATGGCTTGTGTGTTCATGTAAATGAAATCTGTAACGTATGTATTTCGGATCACTTCCCTGTCTTATTTACGATTACAGTCCCATGTTCTTTGGTCAAATCTTCTTTTGCACGCTGCCATCGTGTAATTAACGACGAGACGTCTTTGATACCGTTGGACCATGTATTTTGTCATTCATAAATACCTGTCTTGTCTCAGGTTATGTTCCGCCCGCCTTTAAACACGCTGTTGTACAGCCCCTGCTAAAAAAGGAAAATCTCGACCCCTCTGTTCTCTCTAACTTCAGGCCCATCTCTAAATTGTCTTTCTTATCTAAAGTCCTGGAGAAAGTAGGTTTTACCCAGCTGCAAACCTTTTTAATTAATGTTTATGAAAAGTTCCAGTCCGGCTTCAAACCCCGTCACAGCACTGAAACGGCACTTTTAAGAGTTTTTAATGACTTGATTTTAACTGTTGATTTAGGAGTCTCTGCCGTCCTAGTGCTCTTAGATCTCACTGCTGCCTTTGACACTGTTGACCACTCAATCCTCTTGTCACGGTTGGAAAATTGTGTGGGAATCAAAGGTACTGCACTTAGGTGTTTTCAATCCTATCTAACAGATAGGAGCTTCTCTGTCCACCTCGGTGATTATTCCTCTGAGACAGCCCCATTTACCTGTGGTGTCCCTCAAGGTTCTGTCTTAGGCCCCATCTTATTTTCTTTGTATATGCTGCCCCTGGCCTCCATTTTGGGAGGTATGAGGTCTCTTTCCACTGTTTTGCAGATGATATTCAAATTTATTTGCCCCTGAATGTAAAAGCAAAGGGCTCACTGCAGCCCCTGCTTGACTGTATGAAGGACATCAAAACATGGATGAACCTAAATTTCCACAACCTAAACAGAGACAAGACAGAGATCATAGTGTTTGGACACCCTGAACTGCTTGATGTAGATTCTCTCAGCCCTTTAACTTCAAACAACCGCTCAGCTGTGAGGAGTCTTGGTGTTGTATTGGATAGTGCATTTAAATTTGATAAACAGATATCCGCCACTGCTTTTTCCAGTTGAGAACTATAGCCAAGGTAAAGACCTATCTCCCTCCTAAAGATTTGGAGAGGGTGATAAATGCCTTCATAACTTCCCGCCTTGACTATTGCAACTCCTTATATGTGGGCTTAGACAAGTCATCGATTCAGCGCCTGCAGTTAGTCCAAAATGCTGCTGCCCGCCTCCTGACAGGAAAGAAGAAGAAACACCACATCACACCTGTGTTGCGCTGCCTCCACCGGCTTCCTGTTCATTACAGGATTGATTTTAAAATCTTACTTCTAACTTTTAAATGCCTTAATGGATTGGCTCCATTGTACTTAACGGAGCTTCTTCACGTTCATACTGCAGCTAGAGTGCTGAGATCCGCCAATCTCCTCCTCCTGGATGTACCCAGAAGCAGACTTAAAACCAGAGGCGATCGAGCCTTTAGTGTAGCTGCCCCTAACCTGTGGAACAACCTGCCAGTCCATATCAGAACCGCCCCAACTCTCGAACGTTTTAAATCACTGTTAAAAACACATCTCTTTTCTTTGTTATTATTCCTGGCAATTTTAATATCACTATATATCGTATACTGTATATTATAATGTTTTATTGCTGTGCTTTTACTGTGTGAGTAGTGTCTTGTTGTTGTATTTAACCTGTGAAGCACCTTGGCCAACCTTGGTTGTTTAAAGTGTGCTATATAAATAAAATTAATATTGATACGTTAGCCGTGACAATGTTGGCTTATGTGTCAGCCCCGTGGCGAGTGTAGCCTCGCTGTCATAGACAGGTTGGTTGCAGGAACAACCTGTGTTAGTTCCGGGTGCTCAATTAGAGAATTCCAACATGTTGGGGGATCTAGAGGGGTATTTGGCTTATTTAGCGGATCCGGAAAAGGGTGATATTTGTCGCCTTATTCGTTGTCATGCTTCTCTGTTCGGAGGTAAGCCCACACAAACCACACTTTTACAGCACTATGTAGATGTTGGTGATCATGAACCTATTAAACAGCATACATATCGCGTCAACCCGGTAAAGCAAGTTGCGATGCAAAGGGAGGTTGCATATCTCTTAGAAAATGGCTTTGCGGTCCCTAGCTCCAGTCCATGGAGCTCACCGTCACTTCTTGTTCCAAAGTCTGACCAAACCCCACGTTTTTGTAATGATTACCGCAGGGTGAACGCCATTACCAAACCTGACTCTTTCCCTCTGCCTCGGATGGATAATTGTGTAGATCGTGTGGGATCAGCAAAGTATGTCACAAAGTTGGATATGTTGAAAGGTTATTGGCAGGTGCCTCTTTCACCGCGTGCAAGTGATATTTCAGCTTTCGTCACCCCTGACAATTTCCTTCAATATACAGTCATGCCTTTTGGGTTAAGAAATGCCCCTGCCACCTTCCAACGGTTGGTGGGTATAGTTCTGTCGGGTGTCAACAATTGTGAAGCATATCTAGACGATATTGTAGTCTTTTCTTCCACTTGGTCTAATCACCTAGACACTGCAGGAAGTATTTCGTCGCCTGGAGAGGGCTTCCTTGACCCTTAACCTGGCGAAATGTGTGTTTGGAAAGGCAGTGGTCACCTATTTAGGGAAACAAGTGAAGCAGGGGCAGGTGCGCCCCCTGGTGGCTAAAGTTCAGGCCATTCTGGATTCTGCAAAAATTTTGCTAGTGTTGTTGTACCACTCACTGATTTGTCCAGCCCGTCTCGCCCTTTTGTTTGGGATGCTGTGTGTGAAGACTCATTTGTTTCTGCAAAAGCTCTCTTGTGCAATGTCCCTGTGTTGGCTGCCCCAGATTTTGTACGTCCTATTAAGTTGGAGGTGGATGCCAGTGCATATGGCGCAGGAGCTGTGCTTTTGCAGGAGGATGACTGTGGTGTTGATCATCCTGTGTGCTATTTTTCTAAGAAATTTGGCAAATTTCATATTGGTTTGGATGAGAGTCTCAATGACGTGTATTTCTGCCTGCTGTTATCTGCCTGCTGTTACCAACATATAATACGTGAAATATTTCCTTTTTTGCTGTAATAACAATTACTAATTATTAAACTAATTTTATCACCTTTCTCAAACATGTAAGCCAGTATGTGGTTACCACTTCAATGCAATACAGGATTTTAATAAGGTCAGAAAGAAAAGGAAAACAATTGAAATATTTGAAGGAAGAAAAGATTTTAATTTTGATAGTTGGTGTTGTGGTGGCAGCCCGGCTGACGGTGAGTGTCCTGTTTATTTCTCCTGGTTTTTTCCTGTGCTCTGCCTGCCTCCCTGTGTCTCCTTCCCTGCGTGTGCTCTCTCTCACTCTCTCTCTCTCCCTCCCCTCCTGAGCCCAGCCTACGACCCGCACCTGCATCTCGTCAGCCACTTCCTCTGCTTGCTACACCTGCCAGCAATCAACCTCATCCCTGCCTGCATATCAACCTCGGTTCTCCACTCCATCGCGGCTTGATCGTCGTTGCTCCTTACCCGGTGCCACCTCACCACTCAAGCTCTCACGTATTCTGCATCATTTCTGTTTCCCTGTGCTTTGTCTCCGCTGTGTCTAACCCTGTCTGTCTGTCTGTCTCCCCTCCAGGTTCACTCACCTCCTTCCTCCGTTCTGTCAGCTGGGCTCGCCACCCTGCCCTCTCCCCCACGGACCTCTTCCACGGCGTCCTCCCCATGCCTCCTTGCTTCCCCGGTCTCCAGCGCCCCCGGCTCCCTTGACTCAGTCTCCTCGGTTCCCTGTGCCCGTGCTTCCCCTGTGTCCGACTCTCCCTCGCCTCCACTCCCTCTACCCCTTCAATAAAGCCTGTCCTTCCTGAGTATTGTGTTTGGGTCCACTCTGTCCCCACACCACACCTTAACAGAATGATCAAGCCAGCATGGACCCAGCACGCTCACCCTCACCCCTGTCCACAGACCCCACGAACTTTGAGGACCTGTTTTTGGAGTTCATGGAACTTAAAATCCTGTGGGAGGGAGCTATCAGCAATGGCCTGAGGGAAGTTTTCTGTGCCAGGGCTCACCAGTTGTTAGCGGCTGCTCCCCGTTTGAGGGATTTGCCCCCCCGGACGCCAGCTTCCTCCACGCATTAGCCCCTCCACCAATAAAGGAGTCCCCCAGCACATCTTTGCCTCCCCTGCCTGTGTCAGCATCTGGGTCGGCGCCTAAGCCTGCGCTGAGTGAACCGTGTGGTGGTAGGACGAGACCAGCAATGGACCCTGCAGACTTTTCACGTGATCTGTACGAAGTGGAGATCGACTTGATCGAACTGAAGGTCTTTTGGAAGCAAGTGGTCGACGACTATGAGCGGGAGGTTTTTGGATCTCTGGCTCAGGAGCGAGTCGCTGCCAAGCCGTGGCTGAGGGACACTCTACCGCCATGGGCTCACCGCTTCCTCCACAAGTCTGCTCCTCGGCTGGGGAACGGCATTAACCTGTTTAGCCAGTGCCTTTCACCTGCCCCTGTAGGTTCTCCAGTTCCCTGACCGGCTAGCCCCCAGTCTGGTCCTGATCCCCAGCCCGCTAGCGCCGCTAGCCTCCAGCCTGCCCCTCCCAGTCCCTGGCCGGCTAGCCACTAGTCTGGTCCTGATCCCCAGCCCGCTAGCGCCGCCAGCCCCCAGCCTGTCCCTTGGCCCACTTGCGCCACTAGCCTCCAGCCTGTCCCTCCCGATCCCTGGTCCGTTATGGCCGCTAGGCCCCAGCCAGCTCCCCGTCCTGCTAGCACAGCTAGCCACCAGCCTGTGCCTCCTGATCCCCGGCTTGCTCGCGCCGCTAGCCTTCAGCCGGCCCCCCATACCTTGTCGGATGAACGATCGGCTTCGTTGGCAGTCTGGCCGACCCCTGCTCCTCGCACCAAGGCCGTTGCCCAGCCCGTGGCCCAGCCCGTGGCCCAGACCACGCCACCTCCTAGCTCCCTATCCACGGCCCCCAACCCTCCAACCCCGTCTCTGGCTCCCCCTGCTCCCGCTTTGGCGCCGGTCCTCAGCCCAGCAGCCCCGTCCCTGATTCCCCCTGGTGCTGTCTTGCTGCCGGCCTTCAGCCCTACTCCCCGGCCTCTATAGAGCCCTCGCCCCCGGCCTCTGGAGAGGTCTCACCCTCATCCCAGTCGCCTCTTAGCTCGACCTCCGCAGAGGTTACGCCTTCCCCGCCGGCCTTCTGGGGCCTCCGGTCCTCCCCGTCGACCCTCTGCTCGGCCCCCTGTGGACCTTAGCTCAGGCTCTCTACCCCCTGACCTCCCCGGTTCCCTCTCTGCCCTGCCCCTGGGAAGCCCGACTCAGGACCCGTGTTCCCTCTCTGCCCTGCCCCTGGGACGTCCGCCCGAGGCTCCCGTGCCCCCTCTGTCACGCCTTCGGGCCGCCCGCCAGAACTCTCTTGCTCCCTCTCTGTCCTGCCTTCGGGACGCCCGCCTGAACCCCCTGGTCCCCCTGCTCTGCTCCTCGGGACGCCACCCTGTCTGGCCCTATTCCCTCGGTTCTGCCCTGCCCGTTCGCCTGACCCTTCCCAGCCCTGTCCCCCTCTCTGAAGCTTCTGTGTCTCATTTTGTTTTGGACCCTTGACCCCCGCCAGCCGGATCCCAGTGCAATTTCCCCCCCTGACGGACTTCTGCTAAGCCCTTCCCAGCCAACTAGGAGGTCCGTTGAGGAGGGGGCCCTGTTGTGGTGGCAGCCCGGCTGATGGTGAGTGTCCTGTTTATTTCTC
The DNA here is from genome assembly GCF_021292245.1 of Micropterus dolomieu. NCBI lineage: Eukaryota > Metazoa > Chordata > Actinopteri > Centrarchiformes > Centrarchidae > Micropterus > Micropterus dolomieu. Next base: position 19,066,791 of record NC_060150.1, on the reverse strand, counting down.
CTTTTTTGCTTGTGATTCTGTTTTCCCCTGTTTTTTTCCTGTACTCTGCCTGCCTTCCTGTGTCTCCTTCCCTGCGTGTTATCTCTCTCTCTCCCCTGAGCCCAGCCTACGACCCGCATCTCGTCAGCCACCTCCTCTGCCTGCCACACCTGCCAGCAATCAACCTCACTCCAACGCGGCTTGATCGTCGTTGCACCTTACCTGGTGCCACCTCACCACTCAAGCTCTCACGTATTCTACATCATTTCTGTTTCCCTGTGCTTTGTCTCCGCTGTGTCTAACCCTGTCTGTCTCCCCTCCAGGTTCACTCACCTCCTTCCTCCGTTCCGTCAGCTGGGCTCGCCACCCTGCCTTCTCCCCACGGACCTCTTCCACGGCGTCCTCCCCGTGCCTAATTGCTTCCTCGTTCCCCAGCGCCCAGTGCTCCCTTACCTCAGTCTCGGTTGCCCGTGCTTCCTCAGTGTTCTCTTCTCACTCTACCCATTCAATAAAGCCTATCCTTCCTGAGTGTTGCGTTTGGGTCCACTCTGTCCCCACACCACACCATAACAAGTTGGGTTTGTGGGACCCCCAAAGTAAAGCCAATGTCAATATCAAATTCACAACAATATGAATGGATTAAATTACTAAACACTGTAAAAATGTATACTAATTTTGAGCAGCATTATCACTCAACTTCAGGGTTAGCTCAGGTTTAGATGGTGGCACCCAAATCAAGGAAACCTCACATGCACAAATACACACAATTAAATATCCGGGAAACCCATTTCCCAACTGTTTGTAGTCTTTCCAGCAAAATTATTCATCCACTTGACTGTGTTCGTTACACAACTTCGATCCTGGTGCAGTGAACAGCCTTTCATGTCTGATTTGCTTTGCTGGAGGAAGAAGGCCAGCAGTGGAAGGGGCTAGCAGGCCACAGCAAGGTGAGTATTCTGAAGAGAGCAACTTATTGCCAGGGCCTCCACGTCGCCAGCTATGCCACAGCACTTCCTACTGATAATTTGCCATTTATGCGGTGTGACTTTCCCTCTCTGTGCAATCCAGACTGTCAAAAAACTCATTTCCATTCTCTCATTTACACCAACTCTTAAAAAAAATAAATCAAACAGGACAAAGAACCAAGAGACGGAAATTGCTTCTAGTTTTTGAAATTTGATAAGTCAGCAGTGTTTATGCAGCAAACAAAATGATCCTCTGAGTTAGGACCACATTTCCATATATTAACACCACTGATGGTAGCACATACTCTTCCTGCCGCACATGTTCGGCTGGCTTTTGAAATGCAAATACAAGAAGGACCCAAGAAAATTGTACTTATCAAATTTGACTGCTTTTAAATGGGAATAGATAGTGCCTCTGAGTTGGCCAGATATGAACAAGCTTTTGAACCTCCCGTTATTGTGCCGCACTGACATGGTGGCACGTCACAAATCTAACCATGTTGGCGCCCGTGACACCTACGTGATGGCTTCGTAGCAGGGTTGGTCTGCTCACTTTACATCAGTGGCAAAGAACTCAGCTCAGAAGCTGTTCCTCAAAGGTGAGTGTTGGGGCCACGGTGGGCCTTTGATGGGCTGATTCCCTCTTTCTCTCTGTTTAGGATCTGCCACTCACTTGAAAGCCTTGTCCATGCATATCACTAAATGGGATCAAATGACAACCTGGGTTAAATAATTGAACATAATTAGCTTAGCGTGGCATTAAAGCAGTGTATGTTGTCATAGATGAAGCTGTTTGTATTGTCTTATGCAAACATTCTGTAATGCAACCTAGGCTGTTCTGATGTCTAACTGCTTTTCTTTGACTTGCCAGGGCCACGCGATGATCATTTATTCATTAGCCTTGGTCAAATGATCAAGGATTGAGAGATTGCTAGAAAACTCTGGTTTTATCACAAGAACGCATTAATTATTTATAAGGAAATATGTTATATGTTTTAGGGGTTGGGGCATAAATATAATTAATTTACCTGGTGTCAACTGGTATCAGCGCTGTTCTAAATAGATATGTTTCAATCAAGGAGGTCATGCATTTGAAATTATGCCCTCTAATTTTGTTAATTTTAATCCCATCAGTATCCGTCACCCAAGCAATTCTTACCTGACTGGAAAGCAAAACAATCTCAAATGAAATCTGTTTTTTTGTAATTTTGAGGTTCTCTAAACAAAAGTGGACGTCAAGGGGACAGTGTAAAGGCTGGATTTGGATTTATTGTTTGCATCATGACACTTCAGTATGAGTTGGGGCTGAAGACTGCAAAATCTGGGGCTGTGGAGTTCCTGGAGACCTCTGCAGCCCTCTCCACATCTCTGCTTCAGGCTAGAGGCTCAGGGCTACATTAGCTGTTACTAGCATATATAGAAGAGCCATTCTGAAAGAGCTATTCTGAATCAGTGCACTGTAAATTTAAATAATAGGGACCTTAAGGAAAATGCCTGCATTTTTACCTAATCTTGAGGCTGCAATTTGTGGAGGGAACCAAATTTAAATATGATGTTAAGACATTTTTAATTTAAGACATTTTTTCAGTTTCTATTGTGCTTACATGGGCATTTTTCAAAATAGATGTGTGCTTAAAGAGCACCATAATAGCAGCTAAGCTCGTTTTTGCTTACCTGCAGTGGTTTACGATCTGTAGTGATGTAAAGTGTACTCCAGCATGTGTCAGTACAGTGTCACATCCCTGTTAGGCATGGTTACAGTTCTGACTACACCCATCAGTGATTCCCTGGCTCCCTGTGGGTTAACCAGCCCAGTCAAGCAAACATGCCCCAACACACTTCTTTTTATCTTCCTAATAGAAAGTAATTCTCAGAGTTGCAGTCTAGACACGTAAAGTTGACACAAATGAAGTTAATTAAGCGATTTCTTGGAGTTAGCATTTATTGACCATTAGAAGATCTGCAACTTAGCTAGGTCAGATTTGGCAATCACATTTAGCTGTGGTGATGCTGCTTGATGAACAACAGACGTTTACTAAAGTGCACTTTATTCTACTTGTAATAATATTGAGGCTGTAAAGAAGACTCAGCCCACCATGATGGTTGGCAAGGAGCCCCAATAACAGAGGGAAAAATCTCTAAAGAGCAAAATCGAGAAGAAACAAAAAAGGTTGATAGCACGGGGCAAGGAGTGGGCATCTACTCACCATAGATGGGTGGCATACCCTGGGCCAACATACTGTACATATGACAAGGTTCAAGGTGCATTTATTCATTATTCTAGTCCCCTTTACGCTACACACAGAAAGTTCCTTGTTGTTCATTTATGGTGAAGCCCTCCGGTACTGGGCCATACACATCCCATGCCAGTTTGTGATGTTTCCAGTCATGATGCTTTCTATTGCTCCTCTGGAAAAGCTGACAAGAACTTGGCACAGGAATTTAGATTTCTTAGGTTTCCTTAAGGATCTTAACATAGGTGTTCTATTTCTAAATTGGCATAAGTACAAACTCCAGTCACATGATCTCCCCAGCTACACCGTCAGAACATTGCTCTATTAGGTTTAAGTGAACATATGATTTTCTAGAATGCAAACTGGGTGATCACAGTCATGCTAATGAGCCCTTTTTCAAAACCTATAAACCAAATATGTTCTTTCAGTGATAAGCTTTCAGCGCAAGTAGCTCAATTAAAGAAGATGAACAAAAATCCACAGTCATTGCTGTGCTGGGAACTCAGTGCTGCCTGAAACGCTTTATAATCCATAATGTAATGCAGGACTTATGCAAAGACTGCACTGCCTTCCCTTCAAATGTTCCTCGGCAGCATGTTACTGCATTTTCATTTCATGTTGAGCTGAGCGGAGGTGAGAGCGTTCACGGAGGGTAAGCACTCTATCACACGCTCACCTGAGCATATTAGGATGCACAGCTTCACACCTTAGCTCTACTCCACTTTTACTCTTTCTTAGGCTTCCCACAAACACACACACACCTAAGTTTACTGTAAGCAAACATAGAGATGCATCCCAAGATGCACCGAGAAAAGCAACAAATCTGCACATTTGTAAAATTGTAAAATGTAAAACTTTATCATCTCACAGTGTCTTACATGAAACAGCTATGATGACGTGATGTGCCTTTTTCTTATTTTATACTCACAAAAGATTTGAATGCATGACAACAATCTGACTGATTAACAATAATCTTTACACTGCTGTAGCCCCTTATAAGGAGACCCGTGTTTGTCCATATCAAGAGCCTGTGCTTCGCAACAATGCATGTTCTGTAGAATTGGGTGGGAAGCAGTGTTCGGTTAGCTGATAAGCAAACAAAGAAGGTTTTTTTTTACCTTTTATGTTCAGCAGACACATACTGAGTCAGCATTCCTCAACATCTCTCCTGGGAGGCAAGCCACGTTGTAATCCACTTATGAGTTGTAAAACAGGAGATATGAATATAAAATCAGTGTGAAATGTTCTTGCGCCTCTCTACGTCTGCATTGAGCAATGGACTAAAGCATAATGACATACAAATGGGGATTAGAAAAACCATGGATATAGAGTAAATTTTCTGCATACCCTATCATTTGGTACAGAAACTGTGACACATCAAGAAAGTTCAGAAGCAAGTAGTTGATTTTTTCAGATGCGAATGGAGGGCAAATCTCTTTTCATTAGTCCATTAGACTTTACAATGGTGTGTTAAAGGCATGATGGGCATGATTAAATAAAATGTAAGTGTGGTGTATAACATATGTGCATTTGACCATTGCAGTTTAAAATAACACTCTAGCAGCTGGACAGAGGGTCAGTGAACTCTTAAGGGGGGAGTAGTGATTGATGGTTATGTAAAGAGTGAACCCTTCTATAGAATTTGACCTCTGACCCCGTGTCAGGGGGGAGTAGTGATTAGTGTTTATGTAGGGACTGAACCCTTCTATGGTGTCTAACAGATGTTTACACTTATCCTACAGCACTGTGCCCTTATATGGATTGGAGCCTTAGTTTGCAGACTCAGACCCTTATAAGGTATTGAGCAGATACCTAAACATGTCCTATATAAGCTGTGTTTGATGTACAGAGAGACAGATGGGCCATCGGGCTGGGTCACTCTCCAAGCTGCTGCAGAGCTTGTAATTGATGCTGAACTCCTTGATGTAATAAACTTTTATGATCAAGAACAGTGTCAAGCGGATTTCTTCTCAACACATCATCGCAGCATTATTGTTCAGACACCACATAAGTGTAAATCTTTATACAGGGCTTTCCAGTACATATATGCACACAGAGGCAGTAGCAGCTGACACTTTATCGGCATCAGACTCAGGGCACAGTTAGAAAGGGGGACATCAATTGAAAATGTGTTAGAATTCAAATTAAGTCAAAAATAAGTAGTCATTTTGTATCTCTTTGTAGTCGTATTATGTTTGTTTATGGTCGTTTTGTGTCTCTGTAGTTATTTTTGCAAGTCAAACTACTAAAAAACAGAGTGCACATTACGAAGACAGGTAGCTCAAGGAAAAGATGCCAGGCGTTCACTTTGTGGCTGAGCTATTACATCGGCGCACTGCTGAGGAGAGAGAGAAACATAGGTGTATAATCTATGGAGGAACACAAATCACAGTGCAAAGATGGCTCAAAGACACTTCAGAATTAGAGCATATTTGGACCCACAGGAACATCCGGTTGTTTGAGCAGGACAGAGCAATCCCAATGTGAATACTGGAGACACATATTAATACCAGGCGTAAAGGGGGACGTTAATTTTATTATTTCTTGCTGAAAATTAAACAACACATCCTATATGTCAATGTATAATCACTGTGAATGTACAGATGTAATAAAATACAAATTCTGCGTATGTAACTCAGTGCTGCAGCTGTTAGTGCAGAATCTTATCACTTTAACCCAACCCAGGTTCTTTGGGTAGAAGCTGTATAAAAGTGGACTGGAAATAATGACTTAGAACTGAAACAAGATCAGAAGTAAAATGAGTAAAATGAGCCAAAAATGAGTAAATGTAAAATAATTGAGATGGATGGACGGGATAGGCAACTACAAAAGTCAGTGGAACGGATGAGAATAGGAAGACTTAATAAAAAACTTCACCCCTATGCCACCCTCTACTTAGCAGTACTCCCATTAAAGTCGAAGTCCAGACCCTTTTGAAGCATCTGCAGAATTCACAGATACAACTCCCAATCCCTCCAATGATACACATTTTGATCCGGGAACACACAAATCCTTTTAGTGCCTTAAGATAATTAAACATTCCTGACCCTCAAGAATTGGAACAGCGTTTTCTTTTTGGTAAGTGCCACAGCAGGGGGTAAAGGAGAAAGCTCTTGCTCGGCTGCAATATGGGATAAGAGATGCAGTATCCTCCAAATAAGGTTTAGTTGCAGAGAAACAGATTCCTTTACAGCCTCACAATTACTGTAGTCCATGCAGAACGGTGTAATCCTGTTAAACTTAAAGCACCACAACAGCCCGTCATTTCAAGAAACAGGTTTTTATAGTCTAGGTTAAGGGGTGGTTTGCATGCGCCCTCCTACTGGATTACTAATTGATCTTGTTTTACATTGCAAATGAGTCATTCATATTAGTGTTGGCTCTCGCTCAAAGGGAGGGTGCAGTGGTCTTATCCAGCCGAGGCAGGAATTGATTAGCATTGCACAGAGAGTGAGTCTTGGCAGCATTCAACGTAAACATGCAAATGCGAATGAATAGCTAATGTATCATGGGGAGGATGTTTGTCTCAAGTTGGGGATTTCCGAGGGGAATGCATTTCCAGGACAGCAAACACCGTCAATCATCTCTTCTATTCAGGAATAAAAAAAATACACCTCTTAAGCAGTGTGTAATGGTGTAATACAAATGCAAAATGCATGGTGTTTCAGTGTCTGAGCTGATAGTTTATGCTGCGACTCATTCACCCCAGAGTCAATCATGTGTGTGACATCAGTCTCTGCGACAGAGAAGAAAGACAGAGGGAGGTGCATTTCATTTTTTATTTGCTGCATCATTGTGACAATTGCCCAGGCCTCCAGGCACTCGTTGCAGATGCAGCTCATTGTTTCAATGGAACGAGATGTGCTATGCCAGGTTGTGTATACGCACGGGCCGTTGAGCTGCATATCTTGTTATCGTATCATGAGCCTAGTAAGAGCTCTAGGTGCTAAGAGGCTTGTGAGCCACAAATGTTTTTCCAGATCCGATTTTTTTCATTGAGAGTTCACATTTTAGTTAAATGTGGCCCATATCCACTGAAGTGTGAACTGTCCGAGACCTGCAAGTGACCTGCATGCTCAGAAGAATAAAACGACTTCACACGCAGCACGCTGGCATCCAGAAGTAAACAAGGAGCCACAGAAGTTAGCTCCGGTTTGATCATAATGTTGTGAAAATACGAGTTTCTGACTTTTGACACTAACTAACACTTTATTTATTGCAAATTATCCAGCATACAGTTAACAAAGCAAACAATAAATATTCAGAACAGAATACTTAGGCCTACATTTACAGCATTGCTCACAAAAAAATAAAAGCAGCTTTCCCAGTTGTCTATTTGGTTGTTCTAATTCAACATGGTGGCTAAAAGCTGTGTCCTGTTTAAGTATCTTAAAGAGATGGTATTATGCTCATTTTCAGGTTCAAAATCCTGTTTAGTGGTTGTACCAGAACAGGTTATCATGGTTTAATTTTCAAAAAACACCATATTTTTTGTCATACTGCACATTGCTGCAGCTTGTCTTTTCACCCTGTGTTGAAGGATTCATTTTAGCTATGGAGTGACATCTTGCCTCTACATGATCTTTGTTGGGAGTTGCACACGTGCAGTTCCTAGTTAGACTATAAGCCAATCAGAAGCAGAGAAGGGCGGGTCAGTGAGAAGCCCATAAACAGCTTCGGTTCATCTGTACATGTTGCTTACCAGCTTGGCAATATTGACTGGAGCAAGAGTGGTGAGTAATTAATCTGTAATAAAAGTATCTTTCATCCATAAATTTTTAACTGAGCTCTGTCTCTACATCACAGTAACAAATTTATGTCCATTGACTGCCTGTCAATGGCACATTTTGCTTTCATCCCTGTGACGTCACAGGGATTAAAGGGAAGCAGCTGGACTACAAACAAGCTATTTTTGGGAGATGGGAACTGCCTTTGTGCAAACCTATTACATGCACAAAAAAGGTATATAAAAAAGCATAATACCTCCTCTTTAATATTTTCCATAGTGATAAATGGGTCAGAAAAAAAGAAGGGCTTTAAATTAAAGGGGCTATATGTAAGTTTTTGATTTAAATAAATAAAATTTTCATTGCCTTATTGTCAGTGGGCTCAAAACTCACTTAGAAATGAAGCACACGCCTGTTTTCTCCGTTGCTTGTATCAGCCACGATTCTGCTTTGAATGTGAGGTCTCTGGGTCAGATTCAGCCCTGTGCGCGCTCCCGAGCCTCTCTCGTACTACAGCGACACGGCAGCTAATGACATGCAGTCCACTAACACCATAAAACAACCGGCTCACAGCAAAACACAGGCTCCAGGTAAGGATACAAAACAACAATAAAGGTTTATGTGCTTAAGCCCATCAGATGAAACAGGTTCAGATAATGTCGAGTAAGAACAAAGTGAGCATTAAAGCTGCAAGCAGCGTTGGGCGGGCCCTCGCACTTGTAAGCGCGTTCGCGCGTGAGCCGGCCGAGTTGCACATTCTGGAGTTCTGCCGGTGCGGCTGTGAATTTCCTACGCGTTTCCGACGCCGCATGAATGTGCTATATGTCACTTCCTGTGTCCCCTATGTGGAGCTACATAGCACTTGCCGCTATGAATATAAATCGGTATTGACGTGTAGATGTCTGCTGGGTGGGAGAGTTATCAAGCACGTAAAGTTTGTTTCAGATGTGAACATGTACACTGAACAATAATGTACCCAAACAATAAAATAAATTCCTTTTATATTTCCCTGCCTTGTTGTTTATGTGTACATACAGAGGAAGAATGTGAGAACAGCACACATTTCATCGTTACTGTGTGTTAGAGCATGGGAGAACAGTGCATACTTTTAATACAGCCCACACCCCTAATACTGTGTAACTATAACAAGTAGAGAACAGAAGAAAAAGATGTTCTTTCTTTACAACTGTCTGCATAGCTTATTCATATTGTGTAATGAATGAAAATAAA
>NC_060150.1:19055604-19057556 GCF_021292245.1 Micropterus dolomieu | reverse complement strand
GGATTGTCAGGAAAAGGCCATTCAAATGTGTGGGGGAGCTTCACAAGGAGTGGACTGAGGCTGGAGTTACTGCATCAAGAGCCACCACACACAGACGGGTCCTGGACATGAGCTTCAAATGTCGTATTCCTCTTGTCAAGCCGCCCCTGAACAACAAACAACGTCAGAAGCGTCTTACCTGGGCTAAATAAAAAAAGAACTGGTCTGTTTCTCAGTGGTCCAAAGTCTTCTTTTCTGATGAGAGCAAATTTTGCATCTCATTTGGAAACCAAGGTCCCAGAGTCTGGAGGAAGAATGGAGAGGCACACAATCCAAGATGCTTGAAGTCCAGTGTGAAGTTTCCACAGTCTGTGTTGGTTTGTGGAGCCATGTCATCTGCTGGTGTTGGTCCACTGTGCTTTATTAAGTCCAGAGTCAGCGCAGTCGTCTACCGGGACATTTTAGAGCACTTTATGCTTCCTTCAGCAGACGAGCTTTATAGAGATGCTGACTTCATTTTCCAGCAGGACTTGGCACCTGCTCACACTGCCAAAAGTACCAAAACCTGGTTCAATGACCATGGGATTACTGTGCTTGATTGGCCAGCAAACTCGCCTGACCTGAACCATTGCCAAGAGAAAGATGAAAGACATGAGACCAAACAATGCAGAAGAGCTGAAGGCCGCTATTGAAGCATCCTGGTCTTCCATAACACCTCAGCAGTGCCACAGGCTGATAGCATCCATGCCACGGCGCATTGAGGCAGTAATTCATGCAAAAGGGACCCAAACCAAGTACTGAATACATATGCATGATTATACTTTTCAGAGGGCTGACATTTCTGTATTTAAAATCCTTTTTTATTGATTTCATGTAATATTCAAATTTTCTGAGATTTTGAATTTGGGGTTTTCATAAGCTGTACGCAATAATCATCGAAATTATATCAAATTCTTGAAATATCTCACTTTGCATGTAATGAGTATATAATATTAGTTTCACCTTTTAAGTTGAATTACTGAAATAAATGAACTTTTGCACGATATGCTAATTTTTCAAGTTTCACCTGTATAATGAACAAATCCACACTGGATGATCCACTACAAGAGGATTTGGCAAGAAATAGAGCAGGCCAAATTAGATATGGAAGGGCACCACTTATCTTTGGCAAATGACAGTAAGGGGTACAGTGGAGATCAGAACAGGCAGTTGTTTGGAGCTGTGCGTTCCTTTGATATTAATAATTTAAAACTACTGCCACAGTTTATTGAGAAAGACTCGGATACTTTTTTTGTATTTGAGCGTGTTGCTAAGGCTAGGGGTTGGCCTGATACAGATTGTGCTTTGATGTTTTAGTGTGTGCTGACAGGAAGAGCGCAGGAAGCTTATTCATCCTTGAGCGCAGAAGATAGTTCTAGCTATCTAAAAATCAAGTCTGCTGTGTTAAAGGCGTATGAGCTGGTACCAGAAGCGTATCGCAAACGTTTGAGGTCCTAGGAGAAACCTAGTGGTGAAATTTATATGGAGATGGGGCTGCATCAGCAGATGAGTACTTGTTGCTTCATAAAGGGAGTTTTAGAGAGCTTGCTACAGAGTGAGCGTTCTTGGAGAGTTGGTTCACCAAAGTTGGAAGCAGTATCGTGAGGTAATGTTAACACTAACTGTAACTACTGTCATTAAAATTGTCACTGGAAGTCTGATTGTCCACCAGGGCTGGACTGTTAATCTGGGATACCGGGCAAATGCCGGTGGGTCAACATACCTTTGGGGCTGGCGTAACTGTGTGTGTGTGTGTGTGTGTGTGTGTGTGTGTGTGTGTGTGTGTGTGTGTGTAAATGGGCCAACAATCGGCCCATAAAGCATGGACAGCGGCCCATTGGGTAATTTTATATACTGACACTGGGCCGGCCCAATCACATCGCCTACTAGCCCCCAATCCATCTGCTCTCTGTTTCTTGCGTTACGCCCCAACC
>NC_060150.1:19028949-19055584 GCF_021292245.1 Micropterus dolomieu | reverse complement strand
CCCCCCCCCCCCCCCCCCCCCCCCCCAAAAAAATAAAATCTTCAGACGAATGCTGCAGGCACAGGCACTTGAAGGAGTAAAGGAGAGCCATGGCCACTGCCAGTCTATGGTGATAGTGAGTGACAAAGTGACGAGGGAGAGAGAGCAAGAGGAGAGTGGAGGTGAAGCGGTAAGCATGGAGGAGCTCAACCTGTAGGGAGGGAGCAGGGAGGGTCATTTACACTGGGGACGCAGGGGACATGTAGGCTACCCACCACTTTTTGAAAGCATTTGTTGCCTTAATATGGAAGGATGATGTATTAGTGTGGTGTGTCCGAGGGAGGGATTCATTTCATTCTGGGTAATGGGCTGGCTGGTAGCCGTGTTTGGGCTGATTTTCCTCCCTTGACAGTAGTAAATCTTGTCCAGTTAAGTCTGTTGTTCACCATATTGCCGCTGACTTACCTCAAGTTTTCTCAGCCTGTAGAAGTACACAAGCTATGAGTAAAGCTGAGTCTGAGTGGGAATCTGATGGGAGTGAAGTTGAGTTTTATGGCTCCTTCACTGTGGGACTTTCCGCTATCTGTGTCAAAAACTGAGTTGTTACAGAAACAGCAGAGTGACTCTTCTCTCTGCTAAGGAGATCAACAGTGTAACAAGTGGGTACTTTGCTTGTTGTTTAGGAAATGGTTGACTCTGGGTACTGACTTTCTTGGAGATGCTGTCGTTCAGTTGGTGGTATCAACTAAATTTTGTCCTCTTGTCTTAAGATGCTCATGATGAGAGTGGGCACTTTGGTGTGAAAAAGACTTAGCTTAGCATCTTTTGGAAGCATTTCTTTTGGCCACGGATGAAGAGAGATGTTGCAGCATACATTAAGACATGTCATGTGTGTCAGCTAATGGGAAAGCCCAATCAGTCTGTTAAACCTGCTCCATTACAACCCATTCTGGTTGTGACTGAACCAGTTGAGCACCTGATTGTGGACCTTGTGGGTCCGTTACCATGCTCTAAGTCTGGCTGTAAATACCTACTGACTGTGATGTGTCAAAATATTCGGTATCCTGCTGCGTATCCTTTGAGGGCAATTACCACTAAGGCTGTAGTGAAGTCAAGCTCGAAGTCATTTCATTTCGGTCTTTGGCATTCTGAAGGTCATCCAGAGCGATTGGGGGTCCAATTTCTCTTCGCACATGTTTGGTCAAGTCTTGAAGTTGTTGTGTGTCCGTCATCAGCCTGTCTTCTACAGAGTCAGGGGGCCTTGGAAAGATTCCATCAGACTCTGAAGTCTCTCCTGCATGCATACTGCACAGAGCTGGATAGGGACTGGGAGGAGGGTCTTCCTTGGCTTATGTTGGCTGCAAGAGAAGCTGTGCAGGAAAGTACAGGTTTTAGTCCTAATGACTTGGTTTTTGGACATAAAGTGCATGGGCCCTTGGCTGTTTTTAAAGGATGGCCTGGTGCAGCCGGAACCTCCCAGAAATTTGGTTTATTTTGTCAATGGCTTTAAGCATCGTCCGTTTGTAGCAGGTGAAATGGCGAGGGAAAAATTGCAAGAGATAGATGAAAAATATCTATGATCAAGAGTTTAGTCCGGGAGATAAAGTTCTTGCACTGATGCCTGTTATGAGCTTGCCGTTTCAGGCTAAATATCCTTATACAATCGTTGAGAGGAGGTCTGACCTGAATTACATGATTGCAACACCAGGACAGAAAAAGTTAACATAGTTATGTCATGTCAACCTTCTAAAGCCATATTATAAACGTGAGGCTGAGGTAAGCCAGACAGTGAGAGACGAGGTGCATCCTGTTCTGCTTGTAAGTGTGGTTTCAGAATAACAGCAGGCAGATGGAGTGCCAGAACCAGATGATAGTTTATTCTATGGTCGTCTGATTCTGAGACACTTTGTAACCTTGATAGTCTGTTGTTGCATTTGACTGAGTCTAAGTGTGGTGAGTTGTCTGATCTGATACAGAAATATCCGTGTCTGTTTGGCGATGTTCCTACATGCACAAATTGGATCGAACATGATGTTGTCTCAACCAATTAAACAGCGCTTTTACCACGTCTCCAGAGAAACTTAAACATCTAGATTCTGAAGTTGCTTACATGCTGGAAATAATATTGCTGTCCCGTCATCTTCTAGTTGGTCCTCTCTGTGTATTTTGGTCCCAAAGGCTGATAAATCGCCTAGATTTTGTAGAGACTTCAGAAAAGTAAACTCAGTCACTAAACCAGATTCCTTTCTGCTGCAGCGTATGGACGACTGTATAGATCAATTTGTTAGCAAGTTTGACTTGCTTAAGGGATATTGGCATGTTCCGTTGTCTGCGTGTGCTCAGGAGGTGTCGGCAATTGTTACACCGTCTAGACTATTCTTTTAGCGTCATGCCGTTTGGTTTGAGGAACGCTCCAGCGACATTCCAACGAATGATGATTTGCGTTGTGTCAGGTCTGGAAGGTTCTGTTTATCTACATGATCTGGTTTTTTATAGTGACACATGGCACGCTCAACTTAAACACATTCGAGCTTTGTATGTCAGGTTTTCTGAGTTTGCAAGGGCAACTGACGTATTTGGGACGTGTAGTGGGGCAGGGCCGTGTAGCTCCAGTCCAGGCCAAAGTTAGGGCAGTAGAACATTTTCCTGTGCCCACAACTAAAAAGAGTTACAACAGTTTTTGGGTCTAGTTGGATACTACAGGAGTTTCTGTAAAAACTTCTCTACAGTTGTTTTTCCTCTGACTGAGTTGTTGAAGGCTAAGGCAAAGTTTGTGTGGTCTAATGAGTCAGCAAGCCTTTTAGAACATTAGGTCTCTGTTGTGTTCATCTCCTGTGTTGATAGCGCCACAGTTTGATAAAACATTCATGCTCTAAGTAGATGCAAGTCAGGTTGGTGCAGGTGTTGTTTTGCTGCAGGAGGGTGGTCAGGGAATGGCAAGAAATTTAGCTAGGAATTAGCTTATTTTCCAAAAAATTCAACCTTTTTCAGCTGAATTATTCAGTGATAGAGAAAGCGTTGGAAGTTGGCCTGATCACCCCGACTGCCATATCTTGCTTTGTGTTTATTTATGTTACAGAGACCCACCTACGACATTTAAATAGTTATGTATAGTCACACTTTTGTTAAATAAATCAGTTTTTGATCATTTATGCTGCCTCCTTCCCTCTTTTGTCATGGCCCTTGAGCCAGGTTGTGACAGTTGGTAACATGCATTAATAGAATAAGAATGCATACAGATGGAGAGGGAGAGGAGGTGAGAGGAGCTCAGTGCATCATGTGAAGTCCCCCGGCAGTCTAGGCCTATAGCAGCATAACTAAGCTTTATCAAAGAAGAAAGTCTTAAGCCTACTCTTAAATGTGGAGACAGTGTCTGCCTCCTGAACCCAAACTGGAAACTGGTTCCACAAGAGAGGAGCTTGATAGCTGAAGGCTCTGGCTCCCATTCTACTTTTGGAGACTCTAGGTACCACAAGTAACCACATGTACAGTCCCCTCCAAAAGTATTAGAACAGTAAGGCAAATTCCTTTGTTTTTGTTCTTCACTGAAGACATTTAGGTTTAAGATCGAAAGATGAGTATGAGACAAGAGTTCAGAATTTCAGCTTTCATTTCATGGTATTCACATCTAGATGTGTTAAACAACTCAGGATATATCACCATTTGTTTGAACCCACCCATTTTTCAAGTGAGCAAAACTATTGGAACATGTGACAGACAGATGTTTGTTGTTGCCCAGGTGTTGCCTTTTAGGTTGATTGTCTAAACATTAAATAGCTCCTGCTCCTACAAACACATTTCAGGTGAAGATATTTTTAAATGTAGTTGTCGGGTCATGAGTAGGGTTGCATTATTTCAGTACTAAGAAGCCTATCTGTAGACCATCTATGAACAACAGCTGTTTTTCTCACAGATTACCCATCTGTTCACAATAACTTAATGTAATACTACTCACCCAGTACAAAGGTTAAAGGACAAAACGGAGAATGTAAAGACAAGACTTTTAATATTACCTTCATGTATACATTTCCAGGCCTCTGAGGAAGATGGGTGTTCTCTAGTCTTCATTACAAACATTAATATAAAAAGAGAATTCATGAAAGTACTGTAATGAACAAGACCTAGATATCGTTTGCGGCCAAGGGATTGATTATAGTGTTAAAGTGTTGACACGAAGATACTTGCAGATTAAACCTAGCCTATTAAAACTGTCTTGTAATCGCTATTTTTTTCTTCTAAGTTATAGCCTATATTTAGGCTAAATAAAATGATTAGATTAGGCTATTTTATTTACTATAGTGTTGATTTTCTTGTTATTGCTGGTACGACTATAATATAAAAAGCCTAAATAATAAGTTAGCATAATATTGTCACTTATTTAGGCAGAATATGACAATGTTTTGTGAGTTTCATGCAGTGACAGTCAGACGAACACACCTGGAAACATGTTAGTTCGAACTACGTTGGTTCAAACTAAGTTTGTTCAAACCACGGTCGTACCAACAAGGTACAACAATTTTGGGAAACGGTCGTACTTAAGATGTTTGTTAGTTTAACGATGCATCATACCAAGATAGTTCAATGCTACCTTCCGTGGTTGTACGGGAAACGCACCCCAGGTTGGCCAAGAAAAACAGCAGTAGTTGATGACAGAAATATCATGACAGCTGTGAAGAAAACCCCCAAAACATCAGTAAGTGACATGACCAACGACCTCCACAGTGCAGGTGTGAAGGTATCACAATCCACTGTTCGAAGAAGACTCAGGGAGCAGAAATATAGATACCACACCACAAGATGCAAACCACTCATCAGCAGTAAGAAACGGAAGGCCAGATTGAAATTTGCAAAGAAGTATAGAGATGAGCTGCAAAAGTTCTGGAACACAATCTTATGGACTGATGAGACCAAGATTAATCTCTACAAAAGAAATGCCAAAGTGTGGAGAAACAAAGGAACTCCTTATGATCTGCAGCATACAAGCTCATCTTTGAAGCATGGTGGAGGTAATGTCATGGCTTGGGCGTGCATGGTTGCTTCTGGAACAGGCTCATTAATATTTATTGATGATGTAACTGATGACGGTAGCAGCAGAATGAAGTGTCAGAAGTGTACAGAAACATTTTGTCTGCCAATTTACGGAGAAATGCATTGAAACTAAGCAGGAGGAAGTTTATCATGCAGCAGCACAATGACCCAAAGCACACTGCCAACAAAACAAAGGACTTCATCAGGGGAAAAAAGTGGAAGGTTTTAGACTGGCCAAGTCAATCACCTGACTTTAACCCAATAGAGCATGCATTTCACCTCCTTAAGAGGAGACTGAAGGGAGAAACACCCCGAAACAAACAAGAACTAAAAGAAACTGCGGTAAAAGCCTGGAATAGCATCACAAATGAAGAATGTAACAGTTTGGTGATGTCGATGGGTCGCAGGCTTGAGGCAGTTATTGCAAGCAAGGGTTATGCCACCAAAAATTTAATGTTATTTACTTTAAGATTAGTTGCTCCATTACTTTTGCTCACCTAAGAATGCTGTGGTCTAATACAAACGGTGATATGTCCTAAGTTGTTTAACACATATAGATGTGAATACCAGGAAATAAAAGCTGAAATTCTGAACTCTTGTCATCATACTCATCTTTTGATCTTAAACCCAAATGTCTTCAGTGAACAACAAAAATAAAGGAATTTGCCTTATTGTTCCAATACTTTTGGAGGGGACTGTATGTGTGTTAAAAGGGTGGGATAAGGACCTCGCACCAACTTTCGAGTTGATTGAGATAAGGGAAAATTGGCGTAGGATTTGCATGTACACTGTTATAGAATACTTTGTTGTTTGTTATTTATTTTTTCAGAACTTTTCCCAATAATGTCAATGCTCGTTTCCTGAGTAGAGTTTTGGCTTCTTTTTTTTTTTTTGCTAATATCTCATTCACTAAAGCCAGGTAAAAAAGAAGGGTCATCTTAATTGAGGGATTTCTCAAGTCACTTCTGCTAATCTGCCATGACTGGGAGGTCGGAGCCAATGCCTGAAAACCTCCTCCTCCCAATAGTCCAAATCACCCGTGTTAGCGGTTTAAACATCAGCTATTATTATTAATATCAGATGTTTTAGTTGCCTATGGAAAACACTACTGTGAATGCCACTAGAGTGAATGCCACTAATGTATACATGAGGATCTGTTCAACAGAGGAACAACAATGGAAGAAGAATATGTCTGTCGCTTTTTACTCGTTAACATCTTGGCTTCGTCACTGGTTGTTGACATAAGTGTAGTTCTAATGCAGTAACAATAGATTTTGTTAGGGACAATTCAGCAGTCTCTGGATATTGGTAGGGACATGTCCCTACTAAATTCTACACCCTTGTCAAATACAGAAAACAAACAGACGACAGAGCAATAGAAATACTGGAATATCACCTAATAGAGGGCAGAGAGTGTAATTTTCTCTCACAGTCACCTTAATAGTTTCTTACCCTCTTACAAGCTGTTACTGCTTTAAAGATAAATCTAGATCTCAGACCATTTTATCTGTGTCTGGTCCTCCCTTAATTTCAGAGATGAAAATGCAGAAAACAAGGGACCTACAGTATAATGAGTGTGCATTCATTTCCACCCCCGCAGATTTTCTATGCATATCTACACATCCATTGTTATGGCCTCTGTGTGACCCCTGGCTGTTTGAAATTCATCTACAGTTAAGCCATTTAGCATCACGTAATATTGCCAGACATATTTCAGCTCAATAACTTGCTCTCTTCTTTAATGATTAAAACAAATAGAGGTTTATTCCTCGCCACTAAATGGACTGTTTCAGTACATTCCCTCTCTCCCCAGTGCATCTGTTGGCAAATGATATGCCACCTGTGAAAATGTGCCGTCTTCTATCTATAGGCTGGCAATTGTGAGAAGGGTACATGATGCTCTCTTTATATCTTATGTAACTTGTGTTGCAATACTTAGTTTTTGAGGCTTAGATAAGAGGAAGTTGTGTTGACACAAACACATACCATACATTGTGATTCAATCATCCACACCCAATCACAAGCACACACATCCATATCACTAATCACACGGACACACAGACACACCACTCTGGGTACGGTTACCTCTATAAATTGTCAGGCTGCATAGGAAGAGACAGACTCCTCTGCTTACTACTTCAGAGTAGACTGTGTTTGTGTGAGGAGTCTCCAGATATATATATCTGCAATTGCTTTTGGTTTGGTTATAAAGGTCTCGAAACTTAAGGCACTGTCTCATCTGATCTCTTCTCATCAACAAGTTGGCGTACTTCAACACAATCTAATAACTTGTGTCAGAAATACAGATGTTCTTTTACTGCTCAAACAGAGCACAGGAGCCCACTGAGTATCATTCAGAAAGCTTGTTCTTTGTAAGCTTCACTACCTACACAAAGCTTAGGGACAAGGCCATCAAGGCAAGACAATTTTTCATGCATCACATTAAACCATAACCTTGGAACATATTCAGACATATTCAACCGACAGAATCTGTTATGATTGTAAAATTTAAACAAATCATTGTGGACCATGGAGGCTTCATAGATGAATTTGTTCATTTGTGTGCCCTAAGTGTGAACTCCGATAATGGACCCACATTTCAACCATACCTTTTACGGACTGGTATTGTACCTAGGCATTATATAGCTTCACATAGCTTAACAGTGTTACTTGGCTAAGCGTAGGCCTGTTTACTTTTGTCAGTCTACATGTATTGATTTGATTTGTTGTTGAACATAAGGTTATTGTTGTAACCATAGTTCTTAGCCACTGCTAAATATGTTAGTAATGTTATGCTCCACACAGACATATTCTCTCTGCATGCTGACTAAATCCTTTTAACTTGGCACCATCATTCTATACCTAGTTCACGCACTTCTCACACACACGTTTTAGTTTAGTGCATTTTAATTAGGTTTCATCGTGAATGTCTTGCTTTTCTTATTTTTAAGTAAATGCTTGTCTATATACAGTACGTTTGTTTCCTTAATGTGGCAAAAACGTGAATATATCGCCAACCACTTTTATGTAGAACTCCAAATCTAGAACTAGCTTTACAATCAACATCTGTAGAACTATTAATTTAATTAACGTCCAAATTGATATTTTAGTATATTTTATGAAACTTTATTAATTAATTGGCTAATTGGTTAAGAGTGGTGCCCCAAGTTGAATTTACAAAAGTAAAATAATATTATTAGTTATGAAAAATAGTAATAATAATTATTGTTCAATTATTTAATACACTGTAAAGATTGACGTAGTACTGTTTGCAATCATTCATTATCAATTATTAATTTCCAGCATAATATTTGGCCAATATCAAAATTTTAGATTCCACTTTAAAATTATACAAGACTCTTTACATTCAACACCACAAGTCTGCCACAGGAGTAGACGTCCAGCTGTACTTACAAACAAGTGCATTGTGGTGAAAATTGATTTATCGATGAGATTAGGTAGAGAAATTTGAGAGAGGTGGGTTATTGATAACCACTTTAAGCCCCCAGTGTTACCTTAAGAATTTGCTATTGATGCTACTTATTCAACTCATTGCAATGCAATCTAGTCAAGCTGTGAGACTTTGCTGGTAATTCAAGTGCTTCTCTTTGTAATTAAGGCACCGCTTACAGGCCATGTGTAAAATAGAGAGCTTGTACCCATCTGTTATTGCTGTACATTCAACCCGAGTAAAAAATTAGTGCTGGGCAACGATTCAAATTTTTAATCGTGATTAATCGCATAATCTTCTTGCGATTAATTGTGATTAATCGTATTGTTCCGCGTAAAATTTAATAATGAATTCTAACGTAGTGTATTGCGCAATTTTAATTTAAATGTACTGCTATATACGCAAAAGTGTAATAACATGTGGTTTGCAAACACTTTAAACAAATAAGGTGCTTTTTACCAGCAGTATTCCCTTTACACAATAGCAATAAAATATTTCTTGTAAATCTCAACTTAAACATTAATGTAATCAAATCAAATATTAAACCAAAGCTATTTGCCACTGCCAGGGCATTACCTTTTATCTAGCTTGTTAAAACAAATTACCATCAGACTCCAATTTTCTTGTTTTTTGTTTTCTGAACAGGTATCAGCATCAGGTATCTCTGTTCAGTAGGGTTGGGACAATGTCTACAAAACTACATTGATGTATGTGTAATCAGAGCCAGTGAGCAAGGGACTTTCAAACTAATAATAATAAAATAAAAACTGCGTTAACGTGCAATAAAATAATTGTCGGCGTTAATTAATTAATGCATTAACGCAATAATAACATGTTAACGTGCCCAGCCCTATATAAAATATAGCCTAAGGTAGAGCCACATGGTGCTATCAGCCCTGTGAAACATAATCCCAGGTAGGCAGTGACATTCCCGCAACCAGTAACATTCCCTAAAAGTTCTGCGAAGGTGACGTACGTCCTGAACCTTTACAGAACATTAGACACATTCCTGAAACATCCTCTTTTGGTTCTGAAAGTGCTGCAGTTCAACGTTCCTTTTATGACTTTAGCAGCAGAATGTTCCCATATGATTCTCTGTTGGCCATATGAGAACATTTTGTTACAAACCTAATCAGAACATTCTCTGATTAGGGTTGGGTCTAAGTTGGTCACATAATAACATTCCCTCAGGGTTGGGAGGGTTACTTTAAAAATGTAATCCAGTACAATTACTAATTACTTGTTTAAAAATTTAAACATTAACATAATCCGAGTACCACAAAATAAAACTAATATAATCTGATTACTTTTAGTTACTTTTGGATTACTTCAATGCCAAACAGGTTTAGCCGTGTTCACTCACTGAGAGCTGGAACCAGTTCGCACTGAGTCTGCATGATGGAGTGGGGGGGCGAAAGGTTAACACACATTCGGCGCTACTGGCAATTGTAAACACCAATCAATAGCTGCGACACGTCCCTCCCTGGCTTTGTGTTTTTACAGAAACACATACATATACCACAGACCGTTTATAAAAAACATATACAGAGGCAAATAGCTTTCTGTTTCATGGAAACTTTCTGCTTAAAGTAATCCCTATGAGTAATCCCTGATTTTTCAAAATGTACCTGTAACCTGATTACGTGTAAATTTTCTGTACTGTAACAGAATACAGTTACTTTATTTTTGTATCCTGATTACATAACGCCGTTACATGTAATCCGTTACTCCCCAACCCTGCATTCCCCATATGACTTTAGGGGACATTTTTAGTTGGCTATTTTATTTCCCAGATGGTCACAATGTGGAGTTCTTCAAAGGGTTGGGGGACGTTGGATGGCTCCACTCTTCCCATTCACGGGTCTCCGAGCAGCTCCTCGCTTCCCCCGTTCCGACCTCCGATGACGCCGACCTCAACGCTACTAGGTTGCCGTGGCAAGGTAAGCTAACAGGGAGCTAACGTTGAGCTAACGTGACGCTCACATGCGGTCTGCCTGGATCAGCCGACCAGGGAGACCCCATGTGCCCACGTTGCTCCACATTAGCTGCGGCTAATGACATTTAGCAACCGGTTTCATTGCTGCTGGCAGACCCTCGTCGGTCAGAGCAGACCACTGGTAAGCTATGGGTCAAAAAAAAGCTGTGTGAATCTTGTTGCTCCTTTCTGTGGAAGTTGTTGAACAAATGCTTTCTGTGCCTGTGTAAGTCGAACCAGCCACACCAAGCACACATTTCCCACACTGTGTGAGCCAGCTGCCATTAGCCAAGTGGCTAACCTGCAGCTTGAAGCTCAAAGCAACAAGCAGTAAACTCTGTTCACGATCAGAGGTCCCTTCACACACCCCTCCCCACAGAAACTGTATTCCCGGGCTTGTGCATGACCACGGCTGCCTGAGCCCACATGTACGTCTACCCCGCCCTCTTCCGTTGCCGGTCGAGCGGCGTGGCGGTGAGCCACTGCCTCCCTCCCCTCACCAGGGGAGTGGCATAACACGGACAGGCTGCAGCTGGCCGGATGGCTTTCATGCAGTCTGGCTCCGATGCCACAAACAGAATATTTCCTCCTCGGCCCGCCACTGTCTCTACGAAGTCAGTGGCTACCATCACACTGCGTGGACCGGCTGCAGCTGGCCTTCATGCAGCCTGGCTCCGATGTCTCAGGCAGACCTTTTCCTCTGTTGGCTGTCCCTGCCCACCCCCCTTTGTCAGGGGAGCGGCATTGTTACGGGCTCACGGGTGTGGCTGCCCCACCTCGTGCCCCGGCGACAGTGTCTGCCTCTGCCTCCCTTCCCCCACCGGGGATGCGGTACGGCAGGGGACCCACGAGGGCGACTACGCTACCTCGTGTGGTCCCTTCCGCTACACACAGGAACACACCCAACAGACCCTTCTGACTGGGTGTGAAGGTCTCTCACGATGTGAACTGGAAGAAGAGTGCTCCTCTCCCCTCCCAGAGACCCACCTACCTTGGCGTGGTACTGGACTCCTCTCTCTGGAGAGCGCGGCTCTCTCAGGAGAGGGGGGATGCTCTGGTGGAGCTGCGTGTTGTCCCTCGAGCAGCTCTGTCGGTCATGAGGCTTCTGGGCCTCATGTTGGCGGCTCACGTGGTGGTCCCCCTGGGCCTCCTCCATATGAGGAGGCTGCAGCGCTGGTTCACCCGCCTGCGTGTCGACCCGGTGAGACAGAGGCCCCTGATCCTGCCTACTGTGGCCAGGCGGCTGCTCCTGTGGTCGCACACTCACCTGCTCTCCATCAGAGCAGAATACATCCCTGGCGTGCTGAACAGAGGGACGGACATCATGTCGAGGGGGGCCCCTTGCCCAGACGAGTGGCACCTCCATCCCGATCTGGCGACCAGATCTGGCTCCGGTTCGGCGGGGCAGAGGTGGATCTGTTTGCCAACAAGGGGAACGCTCAGTGCGGCCTTTAGGTTTCACTGAGCCCGCGGGACGTCCTTCGCGCACCCCCTTTGGCCTCCATGGCTGCTGTATGCTTTTCTACCAGTGCGGCTGATCCCGGGCCTTGTGGATCACCTGCAGTTTTCAATCTTGGCAGTGACTCTGGTGGGCCCCGGAGCACACCAGGGTGTCCTGGTTTCCATGTCTCCAGTGGTTGCTGGCGGGGCAGCCGTGGAAACTCCCCTGGAGGGGGGACGCTCTCTCTCAAGCGGGGGTGCGATCAGGAGAAGCTGCTGTTTCTCACTTCCCCACACACACGTGTGAGCCAGCTGTGTGTTAGCCAAACGGCTGCTGAGAGGCGACGCCTGGAGGGCTTAGGTCTCTCCCGGGAGGTGGTTCGCACCATCCAGGGGTGGAGGGCCGCCTCCACTCAGTCCTCTTACTCCTCTAAGAGGTCGGCTTTCCAACGCTGGTGTCTGGACCAGGGGACGGACCCGGTCGCCTGTCCTCTGCCAGTGGTGCTTTCGTTCCTCCAGTTGCTCATGGACGGGGGGCTGGCGTTCAGTACGGTTAAAACCTACACTGCCGCCATTTCGTCCTGTCAAGAGGGCTTCGGGGACAGGACTGTGTTCTCCCACCCCCTGGTGAAGCATTACCTTAGGGGGATGCGGAGGTGCAGGCCGGTGATGCGGCCTGTTGCCGCTGTTTACGCACCTTAACCCAAGCCCCGTTTGGGCCTTTGGAGACGGCGGACCTGAGATTCCTTTTGGCTAAGGTCGCCTTGCTCCTGGCTCTGACATCAGCCAAGAGGGTCAACGATCTGGCTGCCCTCTCTGTGGCTCCGTCGCGTCTCAAGATTCAGGGCGACGGCAGCTTGGCTGTTCTACGCCCTAACCCGGCGTTCGAGAGGCGTCTCCTCCTCAGTGGCGTTGCATGGTGGGATGACAGTGGATAACAACTGCACGGCGGCCTCCTGGTCGTCCCCATGCTCTTTCGTCCGTTTCTTCCTGCCGTTTTTTCCCTCTGACTCACTCAGTACTGAGTGTTTTGGTTGAGTGATTCTTCTTGTGAGTGTGTGGTGCGCCCTCTCCCACGGGACGGTGTGGGGGGGTCGGCCGCTGCTTACATGGCCCTGCCTTGTGCGCAGTTGATGCGGTTGCTGTCATGACCCTGCCTGTGTCTGTACGGCTGCGCGGCCCCCCACCCAGTTACCGACTTACGCATGGGTTGGCCCTCGGCCTCCCATGCTGCGCCATCGGTGCTCGCGCGCACGCCGACACCACTGCCGCGGTCAGCGGGCGACTGGGTGGCTCATTATGGCTCTGGGCAGGTGAGTTGTGCTTGGTGGTACCGTATGGGCCAATGAGGCGTTGACTCATCCTGCTTCGCCTCTATCCCAATAGCGATAGCCTTAGAGGGCGAAGCCTATACGAAATAGAATGGGGGTTATGTACTGTAACCCGGATTCTACAAGTATAGGCGCAGCCCTCTAAGTTGAAAGCCTCACTGGACCTTGGTTCTCAGTGCTAAAGAAAAGGCATTTGGGAGCTGATGGCTGGGTCTCACCGTTGTGTATATATACTAGGTGCGGACGTAGGACAGGCCCACGCTGTGGGTGGGCGTAGACTAAAATTCTCAGTGCTGCGCAGGCGTGCGGGAGAGGTAAACCCAATAGCGATAGCCTTAGAGGGCTGCGCCTATACTCATAGAATCGGGTTACAGTACGTAACCCCCGATCTCTTCTCACTCGAGGAGGAATTGTTGAGACATCTTTCCCAACCACAGCCATTCAGCCAATGTGATTCTAGTTACTCAAACTCCCTTAATGAGAGGTTAACTCCCTCTCCACTCTGTCTCATGCCCTCAGTTTCTTCCTAGTTTGGAATCGCTCTGTTTTCTCTCTCTCTCTCTCTCTCTCTCTCTCTACCACTACCAGTTTTCATTTTGATTGCAGGAGTGGAGTCAGGTGCTCTGGAGTCGGCCACCAGCTTTCAGTCTTCATCACTCTGCTGTACTTCAAATACCAGGCTTCTGCCTCAACAGATTATAGACTTGACCCATTATCACTCCAGAAGATGAAGGCTGCACTCCATTGCATCACATCCTGATATCCAATCCTTTTGACTTCCATGTTCCCTGGTTGGAATACACAGTGTGCAACATGTCGCCTAACACCTTGTCCGGTATGGCCCCTTTTTCTGTGTTCTCTTTGTTATTAACCTCCCTTGTTTCCCAGTCAGGAACGAGAATTGGCTATTCCCTCAGTTCAAGCTCATATGTGAAGCTGCTTCAGGATCTGGAGTTAAACCAGGACTGTACTGCGCTTCGCCTCCACCAGGATGCAGAGACAGCTCACCTGTTCCTGCTCTTGCCTGCCTGCTTTTCTCTGTTAGTCATTACAGTAACATTACATAAACTTTACAATGTCTGACTCCAAAAGGGCACAAACAGAGCACCAAAGAGTCATGATGACACAACAGAGCCTCAAAAATAAAATCCTTCCCTACCAGGTGCTGATCATTTGTGTGACACATTAAAAGTGGAGAGAAGAGAAAGTATCCAGGGATTTCGCTGGGAATATCTGGACTCTCAATCTGGATCGGATCTCTATATTCTGGTCTCTAGATCATAGATTATGCTCCTCATTCAAGTGTCAATAAATGTTCTTTGCTCCAGTTATCTGACTGTGTATTGTGTTCTGCATTTGGGTTCTCACAATGGTCCAGACTTAACACACTCAGCAGATGGGAAAAATGTCCAAGTGACCCTAAATCCATGGGAATTAAGTCATCTCCTCAACCTCCATTGAGAGACACGATTGACTTCCCATCTGTCTGAAACAGACAGTGAGGCGATGTAGTTTATCCTCCATGAGATATTCTGCCCCATGTTCTGTGTGCCACTGATGCATAACATCTTCATCAGCGTTCATCCCTTCAAAAGGGAAACCACAGTAGAACATCCCAGGACGGTTCAGCCTCCTCCCTACACTACCACAAGAGTAGTGATGACAGCTATTATTCAACCCCTGCCTCTCAACCACAGAGAACTTTAGCACGTGATGCCAACGTCCATAATGCTAACTTAATCCTACCATCACTGGAAATTACCTCACAGTGTCCCTGCCTTGAAGTGCTAGAGATTATAGCTAAAGATATTGAAGATTTTTAACCAGGCAACTGTGATTACAACACTGACTTTAGAGAATTAGATCACAATCTTGATGACATGCCTCATGCAGCACACAACCGTCACTGCATCCGCAAAATCATTTGTCTCCAATTTTCACAAGCTGAAACCAACAGTGCTCTTCATTTTGTGCTGTTCTGTTTTGGCAAGACTACCCACATTGAATTCAAGGTCTGTGCCACACCAAGAGGCTTACTCCAAATGAGTTACATCATTATTATTATTATTATTATTATTATTATTATTATTATTGAGGTGTGCCGGATTATTAGGGCTTGTGTGGTTTTCCACAATGTGGCACATCGCAATGGTGTTCTTGCTCCCACTGACACTGTGCTAGATGACATGGCTTAGGATCACCCTATATATGAAGAACAAGCTCCTCCAGCAATTGCATTAGGTCAACAAGTGATGCATCATCTATGAACAGACAAATGGTCTACTTTTTTATCAGCTATTTTAATAAAGTACACATTTACTTTATTAAAGTAATTACATTTACTATTTCGTAAACTTCTCTTGTTACATTTTCTAATACAGTAACAATGTGATTGCAGCACAGCATCAGTGAGAACACCTGCAAATGCTTTGCTGGAAACACCGCTGGGGCCTGGCTTACTGGACACCGTGGCTGGCCTTTGCACACTGCTGTGCCCTGTAGCACACTCTGTGGTGACCTCTTGCCTTAACAGTGTAGACTGTGTCAAAAAACATGGAGGCTCCTTAAAAACTATGCCTATAATGTACTGTAGATATAGATAGGTTCAGAAGTTTGTAAATTTTATAACCACTATAGTAGAATAGGTCACACATCGGCACGTGGGAACATCTAAGCATTATTTCTAGATTAATTGCCCCAGTAATCACTGGCTGCTTTAAACTGATTGATTGATTGGTTGTCTGATAGGAAGGTCATTGAGGCTTTCATATGAGGAACCAAGAAAACCAAGAAATGAGGAGCTCATCATATGGAACAGCTTTGAAAAGAAAAGAGTGGAGCAAGCGTAGTGTAGCCATTACAAAAGTGCCTATAATAACAAAATAAAAATCCTTGTAAAGTGAGGAAGAACTGAGTACAATACATGTTTATGCTGCCAGATCTTTTCATGATTTTGTGCTGGAAGTCATCATACTTTCAAGTGGGAGACAATACTGAGAAAGTGACAGAACTACACATTTCTTCCCTTTTCAATATGCACGCATATGATTATGACAGGGTGTGATATTATTGTAGCACCAGTAATTTTCATTTCACTGTGATGAAATGGCCGCTGAGTGGTTCGGGGGGCCCACAATAAGTGATAAGTGCCATTTGGATAGTTAGAGCACCGAGTGGTGCAGAGATGAGAAATTTGAAGAAATGTGAAAATCAAGCCTCAGTAATACCCAGTCACAGTACACATTAGTGCTAAGAGATTTGCATATTGCTCACCTTCAAATGCAGTAAAAAGAGATGGATTATTTCCATAGCCTTTTAGCCTAGAGGCAGAGATGGAGGGAGTTCTTCTGTTACTGATGTCAGTCTCAACCTGCTGGACTGAGCTCAGATATGTGAACTCATGCCAAGACTCCTGTAAGGTAGTAAGTAAAGGTAATTTTGACCTGCTACTTTTAGCATTCATCATCAATAAATTATTGCTATATTCATTTTGAGACATTGGTAAAATTCCTGCAGACAAATGAAGCCATCACTGAAAAGACAGACAGCATCTACTAGACTCTATAGCCTTTTATACTGTCTGACACCCAGCTTGATTAAGAGGACACATGGAAGATTGTTTTACAGAGTAAAACATGAAGCATTTTTTTAAGAGTAATAAACTTAAAGTACATGAGTAGACTATCAAATCAAACCAAGTTTTATTGTCACATACATAATCACACACAGTACAATGAACAGTGAAATTGTTACGTCTGAAATATATTATTTCAGGATAAACCCCTTGAGATGTATCCTCTTGTTTCCAAGAGTGTCCCAAACAAATACTCTGGAAAACATAACATTACAAGACTCAATAATAGCACATCAATGACATAACAAACAACAAACAACCAGTAATCAAACAACGAACTAAATAACAAAAGAAAAGTTACAACCTTAAAAAAGGACAAAAAAGACAAATGATCAATCTATGAATAAATAAAAGAGTAGTGATAACATTAGAGGAACTTTATTTTAAATTCTGAAACCAAAACATTTTAAATAAGCAAAATGTTGACAATGACCAGAAATATACAGCTAGCCTATTCCAATCAAAAGGAGCCCAAAACATGAAAGCTTTTTGCCAACTTTCTTAGAGACAAAGTTTATATAACACTAATGCATTTAAAGGGGTTCTTTCTGCATTTAATTATTTTTTTTATTGAGCAGTGAAAACAAAGTTTGTAAAATATTAAAATGGAAGGGTCTCTTGAATTAGTAAAGTTGAAGCGTTTAGTGTATATATAATAGCGTCATCTGCATATAGTGCACAACAAACAGAAAAAAGAGATTATTAATAAAAATAGAGAAAAGATGTGGTTCTAAAGTAGAACCTTGAGTGAGCAAATCTGATTTACACTAGAGCCCGATCGATATGGAATTTTTAAGTCCGATACTGATTTTGATATTTGGGGATTTTAAAATCCAATATGTCGGCCAATAGTCTTTTTTCCCCTTATTTTAAGAAACGCATAACATAAACAAAGATTATTTATGTTGAGACCATACCATACATATAATATACTATGACATAATGCAGTATAATTTTTTTTTGAGAAATAAGAGTCAAATGTATAAAACTATTAAAAGAAACAATATACTACTACTACTACTACTAATACTACTACTACTACTACTACTACTACTACTAATAATAATAATAATAATAATAATAATAATAATAATAATAATACTACCATATATCATATCTCATGTCATTGCTATAATAGTAATGATAAATTTTATATATATTTTTGTCATGCAATAGTTATTACCTTACATATAATCTGCCACAATGACTACTTTCTACTATGTAGCATATTCACATATAGTTTAACCACCATCTGGCTCTAAAACATACCATCTATGATACAGTGACCCAGAGAAAACGCTGCTGTTAAATGCATCGAATACTACATGACTGGGGGATGAGGACTTGCAGCTTTGAGATTTCACACTAACGTTTCACAATTGTGAAAGAGGAGCTAGATAAATTTGTAAGGCAGAAAGCATCATGTTTATTTACATGTCCCCTCTGGTTTAATCATTTCTGACACGTGACAAGCGGCTCGTAGATATATTTAGAATACTATGGTAATGTAGATGATTGGTGCACATGCATGGTCACATGACAAGGACATATGACCTGCAGCTAATCAGGAAGTGATGAAAGGTTTGCTAATCTCAGGGGAGTGTCTTTTGCTTTCCACTGAGCACACCTTGTGTGGTGCACTCTCCCTCTTGTGCAGGGTGACAGCCAGACGTGACTGTCCCGTCCCGTACTGGGCATCTACTGCTTGACTCTGTACATGTCGGCACACTGCCTCCCTTTCCGGGGTGAGACTGCACTGGGTGACATTCTCTGGTGGTGTGTATACTCAACTTTGACACTGCATGGTATTTTGTAGTGAATAGTCTAGATGCTAAGTGTGTAGTGAATAATTTAGATGTTAAGAGTATAGTGCATGTATTTCTTGGTGTGGGGTCTGCTGTCTCCCTCTTCTGTCTCCCACAGTCGCTGATCGAGTGGTGTGTAAGAGCCGACCTAACCTTCCTATCCTGAGGAGAGTAACACTGTTTGTCCCAACCAATTTATTATCAGGCTAATTTTACTTATACCATTGGGATTTTAATTGGGATTGTTATAAAATGTACTTACTGTTGTACAACATATGCCTCTTTGTAATTGCTCCTGTTCGGGGTAAATCTGACTTCACGAAACACAACCTTATATTTCAAGGGGTTAAAGGGTTTGTCCTGCCCTTACTAGGAGGTAACGTTGTCAGGTCCAAAAAGGTATCCTTTCTACCCTACTAGGCACCACAATACATTAAACACTATAGTTTAACTGCTCATTAATGTTAGCACTCCTCCACTGATGAACATAGCATTAGTCAGCTTTGTGGCTAATTTAGCTATGTGCTGCGTTAACTGCTGTAAGTGATGTTAAAGAAGTAATAAATTAGGGAGAAATTATAGGACTGTTCACTAGAAATGTTTCCGAAATAAATCTACAATCACGTTTGTCAACAGCAGGAGTTGTGTCCCCCTTTCGCATTCCTGGCTTATCACACTTGCACATCAGTCTTTGTTTGCATAAAGGAGTTCAGGTCTGGGTCTCTGGGTGTCCTGGGGCTTCTCACCTAGGCGTGAAAGGAGTATCCCCTTTGATGAGATATGATTAAACAAAGAGGAAGGTCAGTTGCCACGGTTACGTGTGTGGGGGGCAGTTTAGGGTTTCCTGCCCTCTCTTTCAGAAGAGTTTGTCAGTTTAACAGTCAAGCACTGCGTTATCTGGCTGCGGCATCAAAAAGGTGGCCAGTTTTACGATCAACTGCCCAGGAATAGCACTGAGGGAAAGCAACCTTTCAACCTCTTCCTTTGGGGTTGCTTCGGCTGTCTGTAGAGGGTTGATAATCCAACCCCCTCCTCCTTCTCTCTGGGAGGTAAAAGGATTCAGAGTAGTTTAAACTTATTCGATATAAAAGGCACAAATCCACACTGTTGGTACACGACAAGATCAAAAGCTTTGGATGGGATGAATAAATATTGCTCCTGTGAGATGATTTCGATCAGATGCAGAGAAAATATACTTATTCAATTTTAAGAGAGCAGTAGTTGTGGAAAAGTTAGAAATTGATATCAAGAAAGAATATTTTTATTTATAAAGAACTGTGATTATACACTTGACCCTTCCATAATGTAACCCTCAGATAGGGAACGTTATGGACGCAATAAAGAACAATCATTGTGGTTCCTCAGGTGCAGGTCAACTGCTGGTCGGATACTGGTCCGGTGCTGGTCAGGTGGAAGGGGTCAAGCAGAGCAGAGCAGGTGGCAAAACCCAACAACATCTGTGATCAGGTTGATGTCCTTCTTAGGAGCTACTAATTCTGCTAGTCACTTAGGGTAACCCCAATTAGCTAGTCTTAAAGTAGCAGGTGCCTGCTGTGTTACTTAATCACCTGAAACAAAATAAAGCGGAAATTAATTTTGGGAAGCAAAACAAATATCTTAACAAACTGACAAGTCGTGTGTGAGCATGACCAACATTATTTAACAGAAAATTCTTTGATATTCAGAACCATAACCATAACCAGTGAGCTTGAGGGTTGTTTAGCTGTTTTAGGCTAACAGTCTTGTCTGAGGGTCTTAGCCCTTGGCTAATACAAAAAAAACATTTTTAGAAGAAGCGGCCTTTAGTCCTGAGAGGAACTGTTTTGAATGATATTCTATTTCTGCAGTTGCAGCAACAAGATGTCTGCTCTGGAGCAGATATCCTTAACTGATTAGAAAGGAGCCGTAAATTTGGACACAGTAACCCCCACTTGTGACTAAGTGGTCAGGTTGAAAGCAGCTCCACCTGGTGGTTTTTTAAATTAATTGGTTAAAGACCCCCACTTGTAACTTAGTGGTAGGTGAAATTGTAACAGGGAGACACAGAATAGTGGCTAGAGCTGTGGGTGGCAGAGTAAAAAGTAAAAAGATGCCTGGCTTCCAAGTTCTGTTTTACAAGGCACGCACATGAACTCTAATACGCCAGGGATGGAATCAAGCTCATTGTTGGGGACAGGCTCTGCATCAGAAAGGCAGAGGAGCATTTTGCTAATGGCGGGATCAAGAGTTTGAAGCCGAATTAAGTCAGAGTCACCGAGAGAGTCAGGGACTGAGATTTGTGGCGCAGGGGCGGCTGTCAGAGACAAGCCTGCTGCCTGGGCTGTGTAGGCATTGCAAGTCATATTGTGACAGTCTGACCTCCCGTCATTTGTCTGTTGAGGGAAAATGATGTTTAACTCGGACCGTGAACGCAACGGCGGCGGCCAGGTCGCAGGTAAATGACGTTGGCCTAAGGAAAAACGGCAGCTTACTGGCTGGCGATCGGTCTGGTCGGAAGTATGGCTCCGCAAATCTTCCCTAGTTAAATCAGGCGTAAAGTCGGGGTAGGCGTTGGTGTAAGCCGTGCAAAGATGCGGAGATCACACGGAGGAAACGTAACGTGGACTCGTTTCTGTTCCGGAGCTGCCTTGACTGACAGGCGAGTTGACTGACTGACGCTGAGTTTTTCCCCCCACCCCCCGCAGGTACAATTTGGTATGAACCTAACATTGCAGGGGTTTAATGGACGATTGTTTTTTTTGATTGAACTGCATTACTGTGATGAACGTTTGGTCCTGTTCCTGCTGGGCGTTTTTGCTTTCCCTCCTTTACTGTGCAGAGAGCTGAACTTATTAGCACAATTATCCAAAGGGAGTATTTTTGTTATTTCTGATTTCTGTTTGTGACTGGTTGAGTTATTTGTTGAAACCACGCCCTGTTTTGTTGAAGTGTTGATAATATATTTTCTTGATTTCTGTGTGTGAGTTTTCAGTTTCATTGAAACGTGTCAAATTTACTTTTGAGGGTATATTGTCCTACTACAGGTACCCCTTGTGGGTGGAAATCTGCGACGCAACGATTTGTCAGGTTACCCTGGCTGGCGCCCAAAACAAATAATTAAAAGTTGTTGTGTATATTAAAACCAGAACCGCCACAATATGGGTGGGAAGGGTGGGGAGCAAATCCGCTTGGGAGTGCTGGGGTGTGTCTTTAACTGCACCCTGTTTGCCTAGTGCTGTAAACTTGGTGTCAAGTTCAGCTTTAGGATTACCATATGTGGTGTCTGACCCCCCTCTCATGCATGTATGCAAAGTCATAGAGGGTGGCTCTAGTGAAGTGTTGACAGAGAAGGCGGTGACAGTTTGTGCACCCATCTGTCTGTCATTGGTAAGTTCAACTCTGGAAACAGTTGTTGGTAAGCGGCAAAGAAGGAAGGCTGACAGTAGCCTTTGAAGGCTCAGTGTGAATCACTTCCTTATCAGAGAGGTCAGGAGGCAAGGAAGAAGGCGTGTGCCCCATCTCTGGAGTCCTGAGCTCACAGTCATGAGTGTTAGTGCTGATTGGCCAATCCAGTGGAGTGGTTTTGGGGATTAGTGCGTCAACCTCAAAGCGGTTATAAGGAGGTCTTTGCCGATGAGCAGAGGAATGGCGTCAAATGGTGAGACAAACACCGGGTGGATGAGGTCCATGGGACCGATAGACATGTGTATTAATGTCATGGCTGTCAAATTGAAGTTTTCAGGGCCAAATGGCTGGACCTCAATATCACAAGTCTGTAGTCTCATGTCTTTGAAGGAGCGGTTCATAGCCTGTAGCTTCATGAAGAGAGCTGACGACATTACAGTGATGTCTGCGGCTGAGTGCACCAGAGTGTTTTCAAGTGTTACAGGAAGGTAGAATTTCCGTGAAATTCCCCTTTCAGTCAGGTGACACAAGTACTGTTGGGACGGTTGACTGCCCTGAGTGATTTTGGACTCTGTGGGAGGATTTTCTCTCGAGTCGGACTGTACCACCAGGCGTGTGCTGGAGGGAGTGGTTCTCTCAGTCCATCTGTGTGAGCGTGTCGGTCGTTTTGACAAAAATGTCAGGAGAAGGGGACTTTGGCTTTGCAGCAGCGGCGGCCAAGTGCTCTGCCTTCTTGTCTTCCTTTTTGGACAGGGTTTGGAGCAGGTGCTTGAGCGCTCTAATTTCCTCCTTACTAAAAGTGGGTGTGTCAGACTCACCTTCCTTGTCATCGCTATTTGTGTCTCTATAATGGGGTCTCTGGAGTGTAGCTCTCTGAGGTTGCCTGTCCCAATTGTTTTGGGATTTGTGTCCACCCCTGTGTTGAAAGAGGCAGGTTTCACAGCGGTTGGGCGTGTACCTGGGCCGATGGGTTTCAGGCCTCAGATGATTTTGACTCTTGTCAGAACAAGATGGCTCTGAGTAACGTCGGCCATGCTCATTTTGCTTTGGCAGGTTGCACCTCTGCTTCTGGCTTGGTCTGTAATTCTGGGAGGTGATGCAGGTTGACGCAGGTGTTTCAAGGCCAGGAGCTCGTTTTGGCTCCACCTGTAGGGAATTGATGCTGAGAGTGAGGACACCATGGGGCTCAGAATGCCTTTTGAGTCTCTGCTTTTCAAATCCTTTTGTAGCTAACTCACGTAGCTGTCGACTGGTTTGGATGCGTGGGCAGGCTGCCACACCCAGATGGTGACTGGTAGTGGGGTGGAGGTTTTGGACAAAGAGATATTTGAAATTTAACTCTTCCTCCATATCTGGCTCATTTTTGGTACCAAAGTACGCTTGTCTGAGGCGGTTGTAGTACTGCTGAGGTTAACAGGAAGTGCAGCTGTTAGACCTGATTGTGCTGTCAAGTCAGAATATTCCTCTACCAGTGCCTGGCAGAGGGAGTCATAAAGATGTCACCTTGATCAGGTAAATCTTGTTGTCAGTGGTGGCAGCAGGGAATTTCCGCAAGTAGTATTCAATATCTTTTAGATAGATACTGGTCTCATTTGAGCTTGTAGCCTCAGGCTCGAAGCGTGTTATGTGGCAAGCGATTTTGTCTAAGTCCCTGTCAGAGGGGCTTAAGTCATGGTCAGCAGTCGGCGGCGGATGCAGCCGAGGGGAATAAGTCGTCTGAGAAAGTGGAGGGCTATTTACCTGGCGCTCTGTCATATGATCCTGTGGGATCAGTTGTGGGAGTG
Organism: Micropterus dolomieu; assembly: GCF_021292245.1. Classification (NCBI taxonomy): domain Eukaryota; kingdom Metazoa; phylum Chordata; class Actinopteri; order Centrarchiformes; family Centrarchidae; genus Micropterus; species Micropterus dolomieu. Next base: position 19,031,773 of record NC_060150.1, on the reverse strand, counting down.
GTCGTGGAGACCATCTTCTTGAGGCTGGCAAAAGGGAGCGAGCCTTGTCTCTATCTGGTGGGAGTTGTTTGTAGGAGTGAGTATGTTGGGCTGACTCACATGAGAGCTGGAACTCTCTTCTGGCATCAACCAACTCCTCCTCCTTGCTTTCCTGCTGTAGCGGGAATTGGGTTACTCTGTCCCTATCCTCTAGCTGTCTTCGCATTTCTTGCATGCGTTTTTGTTCAGCTTCTCTAAGTTTACTATGAACCTTGACTTGTAATTTTAGCTCTTTAATTTCTGCCACTAAGCGTGGGTCTGCCATGTTCAAAGGCAGGTACTCAGGTGGTTTGGTTAAGGACTTTGGTGTGAGTCCAAATCAGACAACAGACAAGTGTGTCAATTCAGAGGATATGCATTACAATAAAAATGGGTGTTGCATCTATAGCTTCCAGGAGCTGTTGATATGTTTGTTTAAAGTTAATTTGGAAGGTTGGAATCTGAAGGAAAGAAGGATCAAAATCAAATCTATGGACTCAGTTATACAATATGCTTTAATAAAATCAAGTGTTAGCTGGTACGGCAGACCTGAGCCAGTCAGTTAAGTAGGGCTTCAGCTATTGCGTTTAGTGTCAGGTTGGAGAAAGCTTACTTTCAAATCAGACTTAAATGATTAACTGAAAAAAATCTAATTTAGGATGAAAAGCAAAAATAGGAAAAAATTTAATTAAATCACACTTGGGATTAAAGTTAAATGCTATAGATCAAATCAAAGTTCATGTTAAACCTAGCTTGACAATCAAAGCTCAAAGTCATTGAAGATCAAAGTCAAAGTTGAAAAAAAATATTTTTGTTTGAGATTAAAATAATTAAAGTTTAAAATCAAAGTTCAAAATTGGGAAAAGTTTAAATTTGAGATTAAAAATAATTAAATTTCTAAAATCAAACTTCAAAGTCAATGAGAATAAACCCAAAGTTCAAAGTTTAAATTAAAAAAATTCTAAGTTGATTAAAGTGGATCAAATTCAAGATGGAAATCAAAAATGATTAAATTGAAAGTCTTAATTACCCTTTGGTAATTATCAAAGTTATCAAAATTCCAATTGTTATAAAAAGTCAGAGTCCAAATTACATTTAATGAATAGGGATTAAAGAAAGCGAAGTGGGAAGCTTTCAAAATTGAAACTTATCCAGCTTAATGTGGGTTCAGAATTCCAATCAGTCCAAACAACAAAGGTTAGCAAAATTCAAATCAAGATGTTATTATTCTGTATTTATCTTATTCCTGCAAGGATCAAAAATAATAGCACTACAGAAAAGGCTTCAAAATGACAAAGTCAAAGTCAGTGATATTGCAGCAGTAATGAGAATAAAGCTTTTTATTCAAACACAGCTGGATCAAAATTAGGTGAGCAAATCTTTGAATAAAAGATTGCATCAAAATTAATAGAACTACTCAGTGTAATTCTAGGTTAGGGTACAAAATTGGCTTAGTACCTTTGTTACAAGCAAACACCCAATAGATCTTTAAAAATAGCAGGTATTCAAGAAAAAGGGAGAGCCCGTGCTCTATCCTACACTCAAGGAGTAACACTCTTTATTAATTTAACCTGAGAGTCAACACAATGGTTTATGTGTCTCAATCAAGTTAACAAAATTCACTAGTCTGGTTTAATTCACTCGATTCAATTGCTATACTTCTGCCCCTAGGGATGCTGAATTCGATTTAATGCAGAGCATCCAATTTATTCTGCCAGCCTGTAGGGGAGCTGTGGCTCCACCTAGGGCGCGGCCTATTTCGCAATGTTGCAGAAGAAGGAGCAGCTTCCTCTCTGGTTCACGGACCCAACAGCTGTTAGCTTCAGGCTAACGCAGTTAACAGACCGTTGTTGCAGCAACGGCAATCAATCAGAACATTCACGGACTCGACACCAATCCCGCTCAGAAAGGGGGAAAGGATTCACTCGTTTATTTAAAGGATTCAGCTTGCTTTCAAGCTTAGATTTAGCATTAGCTTAGCTCGGTAGGTACAACGCTATTGGCTTCTCGGCGTCAACAATCCACGGCTCAGCGTGTCAGATCATTAGTTATAGCCGCAAACAAATCACATTGGCACAGCGCAACTGTAATCTATTTGCCTATTAAAGGCCTTAAAATTATCTCAGTAAATCACAATATCAGGTCGCGCTTTAGCTCAGATTTCTCATCAAATGGTAACGTTACAGTAATTCATTCAGTTTAACATTAGCTCGGTTGGAACCTCAAAGCTCAGCTCACTACAGCTCTGTACTGAACATCAAGGAACAAGGGGTGCGGCGGCCAAAACAAGTTACACAAAGTATTTAATTTCATAACAAAGAACACAGCCAAAGTTCAATTCAATTCAATTCAATTTTATTTATATAGCGCCAAATCACAACAACAGTTATCTCACAGCGCTTTTCATAAAAGAGCAGGTCTAGACCGTACTCTGTGATGATATTTACAGAAGCCCAACAGTTCCCACCAAGAGCAAGCACTAGGCGACAGAGGCAAGGAAAAACTTCCTTTTAAGAGGCAGAAACCTCGAGCAGAACCATGGCTCAGGGTGGGCGGCCATCTGCCTCGACCGGTTGGGGTGAGAGAGAGAGAGAGAGAGAGAGTGAAAGAGAGAGAGAGAGAGTGAAAGAGAGAGAGAGAGGGATGTAAGGAGAGAGAGAGGGGAGGGAGGCAGCCTACACAATATACACACAGAGGTACAGACAGTAAAGGTGATGTTGCTATAAACTAAATGAAAAATGGTACAGATATTTATAATAGTGTTAATGGTAACCATCGTAATGTTAATGATTATAATAACAATAAT
>NC_060150.1:19023271-19028849 GCF_021292245.1 Micropterus dolomieu | reverse complement strand
AGTGAAGAGGATTGGTCCAAGGACAGATCCTTGAGGAACTCCATGAGTAACTTTGGCGTGCATGGAGGACTCATCGTTAACATGTACAAACTGAAATCGATCTGATAAATAGGACTTAAACCAGCTTAGAGCGGTTCCTTTAATGCCAATGAAATATTCCAGTCTCTGCAATAGGATCTGATGGTCAATGGTATCAAATGCAGCACTAAGATCTAATAAAACCAGTACAGAGACAAGTCCTTTGTCTGATGCAATAAGGAGGTCATTAGTAATTTTCACCAGTGCTGTCTCTGTGCTATGATGAGCTCTAAATCCTGACTGAAAATCCTCAAATAAACTATTGCTCTGTAGAAAGTCACACAGCTGTTTAGCAACTGCTTTCTCCAGAACCTTAGAGAGAAAATTGTTCACACACACTTTCAGCATTTAGGTCAGACAGTTAAGAGGGGAGACAGAACATTCTTAGGGAGCAACTTACCGGGCGGTAATTATTGCAGTGGCGAAATAAAAATTTTGGAGGGAAAAATTTTTCACTGGGGCTAACTAATAATTTCTCAGTATCAAGGCTGTGTGTATTGTCCATTCCAGTGTGTCAAGACCTCGGACGGTAGGCACCATTTATTGCATAACTACATTGATTTAATACATTTATGAGAATTAATACCCAATTATGAATTTTAATATTCAGAAAATATTAATCCATAAATCTCTCGTTTCGCGGGGCACCACCGGAGTTGTAATTAACCCAGAGTCTCCGGACCTCTGGGTAGCATTTTAATAATTATACAATTATTCACTAGTGATCAGTTAATAATCGCTCAATTATCTTAAATCAATCAGTCAGTCTCATATGGAAGGGTAAATTCTTTTGGCAGGGACTCGGAGACAGGCAATACACACAATTCCTTGATTACAGTGGAGTTTATTAACTAGAGATCCGTCTCTTGTCGGCTTGAATGGAGAAACTCGCAGTGGGGCCTTCCCAACCCAGTCTCGGGTCAGAGGTGTTAGTCGTCCTTTGTTACTGCTGGCGGACCACGTGCCTGGGTCCGAGGAGGGATCAGTGGAAGTTAGCTCAACGGAATAAAGCTTAAAACTTGGTCGTTCTTGAATTAAACTAGTGTAACTTAACGGACTGATAACTTTTAACAAAACAAAACCAAATAAAATAAAATGCAAGTAAAGTTGCTGTTAAACGAGGGAAAGCTGATGTCATGGCACTTCGCGTGTGTAGCTTGAAGCGAACAAAGCTTTTGTTGCGCCGGGCCGGACTCTTAGAGCGTTGCGGGGAGAGGGGGGGGGGCACGCCGGGTGCGTGCTGAAGCGCCGTTGAAGAGCCCGGAACAAGCAGGGGACCAGAGCGAAGAGAAGAGTGCAAGAGAGCAAACGACAGCATGTATTGCACTTTTGTCTGTTGGGGCGTGGTTCCCAGAGGGCAGTCCTTCGTTTCCCTGAGAGAGGGCTTTGTTTCCGGCTGAGAAGACTGTCTTCGTAACTTTTAATATGTCTATATAAAAAAAGAAAATCTATTTTCTTATTATTATATTATTATAATCAAATATCTTCCCACAATCAAACCTCAATTGTCAAATGGTTGTACCGTTCTAAGTTTAAGCATTTGATAATAGGAACAATTGTCAGTAGTTAGACCTTACAAGGTTAGCACTTCATAGGAATCACAGATGAGAGGAACTTAACTTGCTTTCTAAATATAGGCTATTAGCTGTTACACGTTCTTACAGAATATAAGCAAGATACACGAATGGCATTAGATTATTGACAAGATAAATACAGAGTGACACTTAAACGGCATTTCAGACGATGGCATGTAACACTTATTTTGTCCACTTGGGGGAGCTCGGGTTACATGAGGATAGCTCTGATTAATCCTAAAACACTCATCTCAGGAGCTGGGGAATTTAGTCAATTTTAACCTTAATTTTGAGCTGGAACATTAATCGAGTATAGGATGACATTTCTTTATCATATCCTTTCTAAAGGAATTGTGTGAGAAAGTATTGTGAACAAGCATTGGTTACACATAAAATTAAGGAATGTCATTAACCTTGCTGCAAATTAAAACTCTGCAAAATTAACTTATTTAGATTATTTTCAGCAACAATATCAACAACAGATAGCAACAACATGGTAACATAACTACTCAAAATAAGAGGCAGCGCCACTACTAACTTAGCCAGGATTATTATTTAACAGTTTATAATGAAACATTGTTTTAGCTCAAGAAGGCAGGAGTTGTGTCCCCCTTTCGCATTCCTGGCTTATCACACTTGCACATCAGTCTTTGTTTGCATAAAAGGAGTTCAGGTCTGGGTCTCTGGGTGTCCTGGGGCTTCTCACCTAGGCGTGAAAGGAGTATCCCCTTTGATAAGATATGATTAAACAAAGAGGAAGGTCAGTTGCCACGGTTGCGTGTGTGGGGGGCAGTTTAAGGTTTCCTGCCCTCTCTTTCAGAAGAGTTTTGATAGGCTGTTCAGGAAAACGCTAATAGCTGGTCAATGTACCATTGTCAGTTTAACAGTCAAGCACTGCGTTATCTGGCTGCGGCATCAAAAAGGTGGCCAGTTTTACGATCAACTGCCCAGGAATAGCACTGAGGGAAAGCAACCTTTCAAGCTCTTCCTTTGAGGTCGCTTCGGCTGTCTGTAGAGGGTTGATAATCCAACCCCCTCCTCCTTCTCTCTGGTATTCGGAGTAGTTTAAACTTATTCAATATAAAAAGCACAAATCCACACTGTTGGTACACAACAAGATAAAAAGCTTTGGATGGGATGAATAAATATTGCTCCTGTGAGATGATTTTGATCAGATGCAGAGAAAATATCCTTATTCAATTTTAAGAGAGCAGTAGTTAGTAGGAAAAGTTAGAAATTGATAAAGAAAGAATATTTTTATTTATAAAGAACTGTGATTATACACATTTATTTTAAATATTTTGACAATTAATTGGAATAAGTGTAAGTATTGGGACTAATGCAGTGCCCAATGCAGTTCACTAGAGCCGATAGGACGCCTCCCTGCGCTTTTTGTTCAAAATGTGCATCTCACATTGGTTTCACCTACAGTAGTGGTCTTTAGTAGTGCCTACAAAATGGCAAGGAAGGTTTTTGCAGCACTGATATATTTTGAGTTGAATTGAGTGCTTTTACTTTGAAAAGTTCTGAAAGACATTCAAGCGAGTCTGTGGCTTGCTTTACACATCTAAAATAAATAATATGTATGCACAAGGGGCGACCGAAAACACAATCTTTTGATTGAAAAGGCCTGTGCACTTCTGACACTCAAACTTCTTTGCCTACCCCTGACCCACAGAATTAATTACACTGACACTACACGACAATTACGGATACTGGGAGGTCGCGGGTTCAGTCCCCGGAACGGCAGGATAGCATCTGAACCAAGCATTGCTTGCCCTCCCTCATTTACAATTATCGTGTGTTGGAGAGGACGCTAGCGCTGTCTGTTCGCCGCTTCTCCAGTCGCGTTAAAATAACGCCAAGTTTTTAAGCAAACTTTTATTTTTCTTTTAACCTTTTTACTATTCGGGCCTCCGACCAGTGGACCTTTTTAAATAACCGTTTACTTTCCGAACTGTGGACCTTTCTGGATAGGTATTAGGTAGTTTTCGAGTCTAGCGGTGGCCTACCTGTTGCCGCTAGCAAAAACACCTGCTCGGAGACTCCCTGGAAATTGGTCATTGCTGCTGAAACCGCAGTCGGAAAAGTCTCCTCCTGGACAGCCTGGACTCAATTTTTCCATGCCATCGTGAAGTGCATCTGGGAAGCCTGAAACCACCCATCTGCGCTGCCGCAGAGTTGAAAAGTCTTGTAGCTAGCATTCTGGCTACGCGGCTTAAAACAACCTGCACCTTTTCCACGCCGCCACTGACACCACCACTATATTGAGTTACTCCGTCAACCAGCTGGTGAATCTCAACAGTTTCCTCACTCCAGCGTGCACTGCAGTGATTAAACAACTAGGACTTCTCCGCCGTCCGCGCTATATCCATAGAAGTTCCAGCAGAAAGTTTTTCTGCTCACTGACAAGTCTTACCATCCCGGTTCTCTGGTCAGAAATGCTGTCTCCTACCGGAGAAGTAGTTTGGACGTCTCCATGACAACACCTCTCAGTGTGCTGAATGGGAAACGTGGAGTGGACTCCAGTCTGCTACGGCCAGTGCAAAGATTTGTTGCACCATCAAGTAGCAAAATCGTACTCTTAAATGCACAGTCTATTCCAAATAAATCCTGCCTCATTCATGACTATATCCTGGATAAATGTCTGGATTATATGTGCATTATAGAGACCTGGCACCAACCAGATACCTTTTTTTCTTTAAATGAGAGCTGACCCCAAGGATATAGCTACCTCCAGAAAGCTTGCACCACAGGGCGTGGTGGCGGCCTGTAAGTCATCCATCGCAGCGATCTGGAGCTATCTCTGCAACCATTACCTGAACTGCCTTCATTTAAATGCCTTGCATTTAAATGTAAGTCCCCTTCCCCTGTGCTTTTCCTGTCAAATCTTCTCACAACTTTCTGCACATCCTCCACCGATGTTATAATTTTAGGTGATATGAACATCCACGTTGACACCCCCTCTTGGGGTTTTTCAGCTGAATTTCTTCAGCTATACACACTCAGAAATAGAAGTACGGGTGTGTACTTAAAAGGGTACAAATGCTTGTCGCAGGGGAGGTACCCTTTTGAGGGACAATTGTGTACCCTTTAGTGCCGGTACATTTTTGTACCTTATGAAATTGGTACAATTGTGTACCCTGCAAGACATAAACGTACCTTTTAAACTATAGTACAATAATGTACCCATTAAAAGGGTACTAAAATGTCCTATTAAGGGTACCACCCCTGCGACAAGCTATTCTGGACTTTAAGGAGACAAAAATGTACCATAATTCTCCACACAATAATACTTTGACTGTTTATTGATGTCAATGAAAATGTGATTTTCCAGATGAACATGACATGTATTTGTGGTAATACAAAGTTAATTCATTGCAGATAGTTTTACAAAAAATATGAAACTACACCTACTCTGAAACTACAGAACGCATAGAACAAAAGATACTTTGATTTGTCCCACGTCTGCATGTACACTATGCATCAACAAAACAGTATAAGCACATTTAGACAAAAAGTAAAAAATATATTTTGGCAGATAATATTCAACTAAATGTGTCTAGAGCCTGATGGTGGATTTAGCAGAGTCCAATTGATGACAAGTTTCCTACACAACACCCCAACACACAAAAAAGTCTCAATGTTCAGATTGTGATTAATTTTCAATAAAGAGATGGCTTCAGGGTGTACATTACCTACAACAAAAACATCCTTTGACACCATTACCAGATAAAGATGACATACGCTGAAGTACTGTATCCTGAAACTGCACATCTTTAAAATACCAGGTGTGGGTAAGTTATACTAGTTATTTGAAAGGTTCTTCAGGGTTTTTTTCCCAGCAATTAGAAATATTGTCTTTGTGGTTTCAATAAACATGCCACCGAAAAGAAAGGTTCGTGGGCATGTACAAGTCCAGTGTG
>NC_060150.1:19001526-19023171 GCF_021292245.1 Micropterus dolomieu | reverse complement strand
GCACACTGACCGTTAACTCTGTCGGGGCGGGGGAGTGAATACGTCAGAGGCATGTCCCGCCCTACTCTGCCTCTGATTGGCTTAGCTTGTTGATGATTATTCTCACAGCATACACATACATGTAAAGCATGTCGGTCACAACATTAGACTGTGGTCATATCAGATTTTTTCTTTGATCCACTTGGGGAAAAAAAACCAACGATATAAAACCAATATAATAATAATATAATTTTACTTTAATACTACTATATTTACTTTACTACAGTATTACTATAATACTACCAAAATACATTTGAATATAATATTACTATAATACTACTATATTACTATAATATTTTGCTTAGATTGTTAGATTTAGACTACCACGCATTGACTGTATAAAAAATAAATGGTTGGACTGCACTGTCAGTGTCACCAATTTAGCTAGCTAACCGCAGCCATATAGACCGCAGCCGAGCTAACAGTTTACATGCAACCCCTGAGTGACATGTGAATATCCCAATCACTTGAGAGCATAGACTGTAGCATTAAATCTTTACTTTTTGCTAACACCAAGGGTATCTGGAGGCCAAAAAGGTTTGCCAACAATAATGCATAAAGGTTCCTGGAAATGAAGAGTTTGTGTTTTTCTCATGTGTAGGTGCCAACTTTGGAAGTAGCAAATGAGCTACAAACGTTTTTCATGGCTGCATTGCAAATGTCCTTTGACAGACAGAAAGGGTACAGATTTGTTCTTATTTTTGTTTTAAATCACTTTGTACCCTTTCTGTAGTCAAAAGGTGCACTTCTGGTCTCTTTAAGATCAATATTGTACCTTTGAGGGAACATTCTTGAAAAGTGTACCTGTAAGTACAGAAATGTTCTTGTCTCGTACCTCCATTTTTGAGTGTGTAAGCAGTGGACTACTACAACAGCCATCTGAGCAGCCTCCTGGACCTTCATGCCCCTGTTAAAACAAGAACAGTCACCTTCACCCGCTCAGCACCCTGGTTCACAGATGGGCTTCGTAAGATGAAGGCAGCAGGGCGGGTACTTGAGCGGTGTTTCAGAGCCTCTGGCCTCACTGTCCACAAACATATTTACCGGGAGCAAAGACAAAAATATGCACAATCCCTCAAAGAGGCAAGGTCATCAGAAACAACCCAGGAAATTCCAAGCAGGTTTTTTCCACTATAAACCACCTTCTCAAACCATAATCCCCCCCCACTTACTGCCACTACAGAAGAGCAGTGAAATAAATTCATGGATTTCTTCACATCAAAAACTGCACATATTCGCTCTGCTCTTTCTGGTCCTCCCACCCAAACTGTTCCCCCAACTTATACCGTCTCCAAACACCTAAACTGCATTCCTGAGGTTTCAGAACATCATCAGGAAGATGAAATCCTCTACCTGTCTCTTGGACCCTCTCCCAACATCCCTGGTAAAAACCCATATCACTGTCCTAAGTCCCCTGATCACCGCTGCTATAAATAATTCCCTCCAAACTGGTCACATTCCACCTGTCTTAAAAAATGCCATTATCACACCACTGCTTAAAAAACCCACTCTTGATCCGGAAGTCCTATCCAACTATAGGCCCATCTCCAATCTCCCCTTCATATCAAAAGTACTTGAGAAAGCAGTTGCCACCCACCTTTAGGACCACCTCAAACATAATAACCTCTTTGAAAAATTCCAGTCAGGTTTCCACTCTGCCCACAGTACAGAGACTGTCCTTGTCAGAGTCACAAATGACCTCCTCATATCATCCGATGCTGGCTCTCCATCCCTCCTCCTTAACCTTTCTGCTGCATTTGATACTGTCGACCATGGCATTCTTTTAAACCGGCTCCACCTCACTACTGGACTAAATGACATTGTCCTCAGTTGGTTCAGATACCTCACAAACCGGACAGAATACATCTCCCTGGGCCACTCCAAATCAAATCCACACACAGTTACTTGTGGTGTCCCCCAGGGGTCAGTCCTTGGCCCCATCCTCTTCATATTCTACCTTACCCCCCTTCGCCAAATCATCAGCCGTCACAAAATTTCATTCCACTGCTATGCCAATGACATACAGCTATATGTAAATGCATAGCTAAAACCCCACCCTCACAGTCATCCCCATCAAAACTCACCACCTGTCTGGAGGAGATAAAGGTATGGATGGAGCAAAACTTCCTTCAACTCAATAGCTCCAAAACTGAAGCTATCCTGGTTGGAACTCCTCACCAGACCAAATCATCATCCATAACCAGCATCACCTTTTCTGGCACCAACATCCCCCTCTCATCAACAGTCACTGATCTTGGCGTAAAAATGGATTCCCAACTCACTTTTGAAACCCATATAAATCACCTATGCAAGATCTCTTTCTACCACCTCTTTAACATCTTCAAACTCCGTCCCATTCTCTCAATCCCAGATGGATTGGTCCATGCCTTTGTCTCCTCCAGACTGGACTACTGTAACTCACTTCTCATTGGGATTCCTAGAAAGAGTCTGCAGAGGCTTCAGTACATTCAAAACTCTGCAGCTAGGATCCTGATGAGAGTTCGGAAACATGAGCACATTACCCCCATTCTCCACTCACTCCACTGGCTTCCCATCTCCACCAGGATTGAGTACAAAGTTTCCCTCCTCACACACCAATGCATTCATGGACATGCTCCCCCCCACCTCAAAGAACAATCCACAAAACACAACCCGTTCCCTTCGCTCCACTTAATCAAACCTCCTCCACATACCCAGAACCAGACTCAGGACAATGGGAGATAGGGCATTTTGTGCTGCTGCCCCACATCTGTGGAATGCCCTCCCCGACACCTTGAGGGCACCTCAATCCACTGACTTTTATAAAAAAGGCCTTAAGACATTTCTTTTTAGCAAAGCTTTTGGTCCCCTTTAGATGTTTTGTTTTCTAAAGAACTGCTCATTTTTGTTTTTTTCTAACCTGTAGCACTTGATGAAAAGTGCGTTATAAATAAAATGTATTATTATTATACTGCTAGAGTTCAGCGCTTACATCTCAGTTTCACTACTACTGCTCACTTTATTGACACTTTTAAAGCTCTTCATGGCCTCTCACCTTGTTATATTTCTGACCTTTTAGTCCCATACATACCAGCACGTACCTTGAGATGCTGTCTGTTCCAGAGTCTCAACTGAAAACTGAGTCAGTGAACTCTTTTAAAACATACTTTTATAGGAGAGCCTGTCCCGGTTATTTATATATTTTATATTTTATACGTGTATTCTAGGTTAAAAGAGTTTTCTTGTTTTTAGCATGTAATTGTTTTTATGTGTTTTGTTTTTACACTTGTGAAAGCACTTTGTAACTGGTTTTTGAAAAGTGCTCTATAAATAAAGACGATTATTATGACAATAACTCTGTTCACTTCCACATTGCGTGGTCAAATTGCACTAAATGCAACACTGCACTCCCTTGGGTCCCTGCACCACACCCACCACGTTTGAAGTCGAGTGGATAAATGATTCATGACATAATCAAAATACAAACAGACAGACACAGAGATTCCTGTCTTTATTAGAGAGAGGAAGTGTGCATGTACATAGTGAAAGATTAAACAGATCAGCCAATGCATAGATGAGAATAATATGCTAATTTAATGAACTTAGTTTCAATCACATCAAGTCTGGAATGACTGCTCTCTAGGAATTATTACATGATAGTAAAAAGAACTTTGGCAGGCTGAAGTGGAACACTTATTGAATTATTCTTTAAATTAGACACCGGAATTAAATTAGATTGACGAAACTACTTTGTCCCTGAAACATCTCTTTAACTAAATCACAAAATTTAGGCTTTTGTATGTGATCTTCCTTTGATAACTAATGTCATGTTTTTTTTTTACTTCCATTCACTGAGCCTCCCCTGAAACAGGACTGGAAGAGACTGGCTTTAGCTGGGAGACATGGAAGGTCAGATGGATTCTCAGAGCGGGGCAGGGACAGCCGAACAGCAGCGGGACTGATAACTTTGTTGATTACAAAGGGGCCAATGAACCGGGGGGACAGTTTCTTCGAATCAGTCTTGAGGGGAATGAACCTAGTGGACAGCCAAACACTCTGACCTCGTTCATACGGGGACCCTGTGACGGTCAGCGAGGCAGCGGTTTTCTTCCGCAGAGCGAAGTAAGGCTGCTCGGATGTCCCTCCAGAGTTTGCGGCAGCGCTTGATGTGGTGTTGAACCGACGCAAATGTTAACTCATACTCCTGTGAAGGAAACAGGGTGGTTGGTAACCCAGTGCGGCTTCAAAAGGGGACCAACCTGTGGCGGCACTGGTGAGGGAGTTGTGGGCATATTCCACCCAGGCAAGATGTGCATTCCATGCGCTTGGATTGGCGTCTGCCACACACCGTAGAGCAGCCTCCAAGTCCTGATTCATCCTCTCCGCTTGACCGTTCGACTGGGGTTGGAAACCAGAGGAGAGACATACTTCCATACCTTGGATATGAATTGCGGCCCCCTATCGGAGACTATGTCCAAGGGAATCCCATGAAGGCGGAAGACATGCTGGGTAAGAAGGTCTGCAGTTTCGTGGGCTGTAGGCAACTTAGACAGGGCAAGGAAATGTACTGACTTGGAGAAGCGATCCACAATGGTAAGTATAGTATTATTACCTTGGGATGGGGGCAATCCTGTCATAAAGTCCAAGGTGATGTGTGACCAATGCCGTCCAGGCACCGACAGAGGGTGTAGTAAACCAGACGGGGGGGGCGGTGTGAGGACTTATTCCTGGCGCAGACGGTGCAGGCAGCCACATACTCAGGTGTCAGCCTCCATAGTTTTCCACCATAAATCTGTCCAAACTATGAAAGGTTGTTCGGTGCCCTCCAACCAGTTGTGCCACTCCTCAAGCGATAGCTTGACCGCTAGGAGCTCTGTTGCCCACATCATAGTTTCTCTCGGGCCGAGTTGAGGCGCTGAGAGAAGAAAGCACAAGGGTGGACCTTCAGATCATGACCAGAGCCCTGAGAGAGAACAGCCCCCACCCCACTGTCTGATGCATCTACTTCCACAATAAACTGCTTGGCGGGATCTGGGTTTGCTAGTATGGGGCCGGAGATGAACAATGTCTTGAGCTTGGAGAAGGCCGCTTGTGCTTCGGGAGTCCAGGAATAAACGTTCTTGACAGAGGTAAGCTGTGTTAGTGGGGCCGCTACCTTACTGTAGTCCCTAATGAAGCGCCTGTAAAAGTTAGCAAACTCCAAAAACTGCTGGAGCTGCTTACGGGTCTTAGGGACTGGCCACCGATTTGGAGTGGAACTCGCATTTTCCTGCCTTGACAAAGAGTCTGTTTTCTAGCAGTGGCTTACGGGAAAAAATCAAAATGTCATCCAGATACACGAAGACAAATCGGTTCAAAAAGTCTCTTAGGACATCATTCACCAAACTTTGGGACACTGCTGGGGCGTTAGTCAGACCAAAAGGCATCAACAGGTACTCATAATGGCCTAATGGTGTATTGAAGGCAGTTTTCCACTCGTCGCCCTCTTTAATCCGCACAAGGTGGTAGGAGTTGCAGAGGTCAAGCTTTGTAAAGATGGTCGCCTGTTGAAGGGGTTCGAAGGCGGAGTTAATCAGTGGCAGAGGGTATTTGTTTTTAACGGTAATGTTGTTGAGGCCGCAGAAATCTATACAAGGGTGTAGGGACTTATCTTTCTTTTGCACGAAGAAAAAAACGGCTCCAACCGGGGAAGAGGAAGGGCGGATAAGGCCTGCTTTCAGAGAGTCACCGATATATTTCTCCATGGCCTCCCTCTCGTGGCGGGATATGTTGTATAGCCTGCTTGTGGGAAGTGGTGCACCAGGGAGTAGTTTGATTTCACAGTCGTAGGGCCTATGTGGAGGCAGGGACACAGCTAGATCCTTATTAAACACTTCCTTCAGGTCGTGATACTCAGAGGGATGATTGGTTAGCTCGGGGGACTCAGGGCTGGGTGTAGTAACGGCTCCCCCTGCTGGTGGTAGGGCTGATTGTAGGCATGTGGCCAAACAAAATGGACTCCAGCTTAGGATTCTACCAGTCGATCAATCTTAGTGGGGGTTGTGATGCTTCAGCCAGGGGTAACCTAAAATCACAGGTGTTCTGGGGGCCGAGATGAGATTGAAGGAAATCTTGTCGTGATGGTTGCCGGATATTAATAGCTCTAAGGGGACCGTGGTGTGGGTTACATGGGCTAAGATTCGGCCATCTAAGGCCCTGGCCGTAATGGGTTCGGGGAGTGGCTCTGAGAGGAAACCTGCCTGAGCCGCCAGCTCATGATCTAAAAAGTTCCCCTCAGCACCTGAATCTACTAAGGCTGAGATTGGCAGGGATAGTTGTGGGGTGCACAAGGTGGCTGGGAGTTGTAGTCGGAGGTTCTGGGAAGTGGGGCTATGATTCTGGCTCTCCAAAATGCCCACTCCTATTAGAGAGCCCAACCTTTTGGATGGACCGGACAGACAGCCAGAGGAATTAAACTCATTAAGGCGGTCATTTATTTTGGATAAACAGGCAATCTGATCGCTCAAAACTTGCCTGTCTCCCAGGAGGGTCTGAATGCTTAGCTCATGTTGGCCGAGGAGCGCCCCCTGGCTGGAGATGGCGACGTGATTCCTGGCAGCGCTGGGGGCGGCGTCTGACTCTGCCTCCGTGTCCGCTGGATCCATATTGGCCAGATAGTACTGTTAGGTGCTCTTTGCGGGGATCCAAAAGCGGACTGAAGGCAGATCAGTTCGCAATATGACAGAGAGTTGGCAGGCTGGGGAAACCAAGCTCCAAGAACCCTGGGCTGGGCTGTCAAGCTGCGTCCTCATGAACAGAGCAGAGATCTGGGAGGAAAGGGAGAAAACACAGGCTGTCAGCGAAGCCAAAAACTAGATCAATAATTCCTTATTCAAAAAGCTAGAGTTGGCCTTAGTGCTTGTTACCACTGGTGGGTAAACGGACAATCTGGCGCTGACTGGGGGTTGCGCCGGGTCTTTATAGCAGGGGTTGATAATGGTGACGAGCCTCAGGTGTGGATCTCCACGGGAGACCAGCTGGAACACCCTGCCCATACCAGACATGCACATACACACGAGACAAAGACAGACAGGAACAATAAGGGAGGAGGAAAACATGGAAAACATGAGGGCAGAGGAGGTGGCACAGCCAGATCATGACAGTTATAATAAGACATCTTGTGAAAATGGTCTTATATAAATGAGACCTTACAAGTATCACTTCATGTTGCAGCTGTCCAGTGTATTATTAAAAACTTTATTTTGACAGGTTTTAGTCCACCTCCTGGTCCTTAGTTACGTTAGATTGTATTTTCTGATCCAGCTGGCCTTGCTCAGTCCTTCTCAGAGATGAATTTCAGACAGTAACTCAATTCAAACTGTGTCTGCCTGCCTTGTTGCTGGTTCTATGGTTACTATTTAAAGGCATAAGCACTCAACACTTTTCCTCAAGCAGCGGCATGTGCTTCCCTTCAAGGCACATCTCCGTCAGCTGCACCAGTCAAGCTCTGTTGTCTGCTTGTGCTACCCTTGTCACAATTCTCATAATAACTGATTGTAACCTCACTCACTCACTTGTGCATGTGCCTGGCCTGACATAGAGCTGTTTCTCTGTTAGCGGCTACTGGGCAAGTCAAGAACAAGAGGAGCTGAAGAATACAAAGGGTCACTGTGGGCAACAAGGTGGTACAGTGGATGCTGCAGACAGGAAGGAATGGAACAGACAAGGCACCATGTACAGCAGTCTATTTTAATCAGCCAGTCTTAAACTGCTGGTTGGGTCCAAAAGTGGGTCAGCAGTCTATTTTTGGAAAACCACGAGAGTATGTTTCCATAAATCCCAAGGCAAAGGGGCGGCTGTGGCTCAGGAGGTAGAGCGGGTTGGCCGTTGATCGGAAGGTCGGCGATTCAATCCCAGCTCCCCTAGGCTGCATGTTTGAGCGCTTAGGCTCAGTGTATGAATGTGTGTGAAAGGTGAATGCAGATGTAGTGTAAAAGCGCATTGAGTAGTCAAAAAGACTAGAAAGGTGCTATACAAGTACGGAGCATTTACATAATATATTCCTTGAATATTTAAGCCCAAGGCCACAGTGAAAAGCTTAATGTCTAATAAGTATCTAATTTAGGCCTGAGGCAGAAAAGATTTAGAAGGCCTTATCTCAATGATGCCCAGTGGCCCAAAATCCCTATTGAGTTTTGAATATCAAAGCCTCCTACAAGGGAAAATATAGATGTCAATGAATTTCAAGAGCCACATTCATCCTGTTATACCTTCTACATTGCACTTTTTCTGACTGTTTTGTGCCTTCTGTGAGTTAACCTCCTACACATATAGGTGTCCTGATGCCTCTCATTATCTATTTCGGACACAACTTTTCAAAGTACTGGGTCATCAGTGCTGCTGTGAGAGCCACAGACACAGTGAGAGGCCAATAACTGTAATGCTATTTTGGTTGCAAGGCACCTTTATCATAATGACCATTCTACTCGGAGCTGTGTGAAGTTGCCCTGCAGTGATTGCAATTGTTTCCTAAGATATGGAGTTCTGATATGCACTTATTAGTCTATGCTCACTTATGTTTCTAAATTTATCTGAAGGTGAAGCTGAAGCCACTCAGACATTTGTGTTGTCTTATGTTTCTTTTGATTATTATTCATTGCTTCACCTCCTCTCCCTTGTTGCTCTCTGTTGCTGTGTTTCTGCTGATTCTTTCCCCCTACAAAGCCAGATAAGATATGAAAGAAATAACACTTTTGTTTCTGCAAAACAAAGCATTTCAATGGAGGCAGGTTGGAGTGATTCAAAGCAGACAGCTGAGAAAGAAATTTGATGTTTTTTAAAAGCTAAAACATGTCAAACCAACTAATTTAGTTCAATTGCTCAACCAGGGTCTTTTTGGAAACATTATAATATTGAAGACAGGACTTTATTTTTGTTTTTAGCCATGCTAGCTGCATGGCTCAAGGGATGGCAGTGTAGGTAGATGACTCATTTAATCCACCACGTTTTGCTATTAAATTCTGGGTCAAAGACACATAAGGTTTTCAGAGTAGCAAATAATTAAACCAGCAATTACACATCCCTAAAAGGCTTTTTTATGTTCATTGGATAGTCACCTATGCCCTTATATTAGTCAGATTCAAGAATAAAGCTAATAATTATTTTTATTGTGAATGATCGGAATGTACCCTGGTAAAATGTCATTCAGTGTAACACTAAGTGGATTTAAAAATAATAATAATTTTATGTCCTTTTATGTCATTTATTATTATAATCACAAGGTTATATGTCCATGCTTAGAATGGCAGAAATATAGCTACCCAGAAAGAAGTAACATTATTTCATTTTGAGTACCACATATTTGATGCATCACGGGTGCAACTCAAAATTTGTTACTATATTCTGTCTTACACTGAAAGAAATGCAACACGTAGGACTGCGGCCCACTAATATTGATTAAATGTGATTCCTTGGCTATAACAATGCTGATCCAATTAATAAGATGTTTAAAATGTGCAGGCTAGCTGAACTCTCCATACTAATACATACGTAGCTATTAACTAATATAATTCATAATCCATTTTAATTCATAATCCATCGGTTATATCTTAACTTCAGTGCAATAAAATCTTAACAACAGTGTAATAGTGCAACTTAATGTTGAGTGTTATCCACCCAGTTTTATATCTTATTATATGTAGCATGAAACCATTAAAATAATACCTTGCTTTTCTTCTGGATAGTCTTTCATACCTAGTAACTGTATCTGCATTGGGGTTTTTTTCTGTCAAAGAAGTCTTTTCTTTGTTAGACATTGGCATCTACAATATAAAGATAATTTGCCTTAAAATACCTTAAAATGTAGTTAAATAGTTCAATATGATAGTATTCAGTATTCATACAACAAGTCAATATGAATTGCCTAATTACATTTTTGTAAACTAGTGAAAATGTGGGAAAATAAAGCCTCTGTCATTCAGCATAACGGGTGACATTGTGGTATAACATGATGTTGTGCTCATGGGACAAAAGCCTGTTACTGAAGGACAGATTTCATACATGAACATATTTAACAGGCAGATCCTTGGCCACCCATATAAAGTAATGACCTAAACCTATAAAGATTATCCTTACTTTTCATATTTAATATGACTTTTCATAAAATAATAATATTAAGGGCATTATTCAAGTTTTAAAATATTTTTTTATACCCTATGTTGCCCATTATTTATGTTGCTGTAAACACCAACACAATTATACCATGGGTGTTATAGTTTTAAGATGAATTATTACATTTTATAAACACTTTTGATGTTAGAATTTTAATCTGGACGGTTACACTGAAGGACATTTTGACACTTTAGAGCTCAATAACTCCCTTAATTTAATAGTTTGCAACACAAATACTTCTGGGTCAAAAGAAGGGTTGAGTGATGTGATATATTTATACATATTAATCTTTTTATGTTAAATGAATGACCTTCAGACACAAAATTTATACGTCTCGTCTTTGACCCATAAACACCCATGGTTCCCACAGGATACTCCTAGTAACTTTGGTGATCTGACTTATTTAACAACAATATAACAACACTGATGATTTTTAGTACAGTGGGTGGCAGTGGCTCAGGAGGTAGAGCAGATCTTCTACTAAGCAAATGGTCGGTGTGTTCTGCTGCTCACTGCTGTATGAATGGGATTAATTTCTGTTGCTGATGAGCTTCTGGCATCAGTGTATGAGTGTGAATCGGTAAAGTTGACCCCGTGGTGTAAAGCAGGGGTTTTCAAAGTCTAAGACAGCGGGCCTCCCCTCAGACAATGCTTGGGAAACGATGCCCCCATCACCACATCTTTAGTTTACTTGGTTAGTTTCGCTCAACTCCTGGATGCCTAGGGGATCATGATTATATTATTTGATCCCATAGACACTCAACATTTGAGCCAAGATAGCCTAATACACTCTTGAACAAAATCTTAAGACCGGGGGAAACATTGCAAGTACTCGCATTTCGTGCTGGTGGATCATAACCGGGTTGTAAACGAGTGTTTGAAGTGATCAACAAGAACGGTGGGGCTACTCACTACTGAGTCCTTTTATGACACTTTTGGGCTATGGTCTTAAACTTTTGATCAGCTGATGAACAGCCTGTTTGAGTTTAAATGCAGTTTTCAATAAATTGCCTACTCTCTATTTTTTGTCTCTTGCTCCTGTTTCTTCTTTTGGCATTTTGAAGCAGTACTTACAACCCAGTCCTCAGAAATATTACACACTGAACCTTTAAATTTTTAATAAACAAATGATCTGTGGGTGAATTGACTGGCAGGGCTGATGAAGGCAGGAGGCAGGCTAAAGATGGTGCAGTATGGCTGGAGATTTAGTGACAGAAATGCAATATAATATCCATTACTATATTTTCAGTGGTGTATAAAGACCTTACATAATGAACAGTTATAGATTTGAGTGAGTGAGAAGAGTGACAGAAAATTCTCCATTGGCTGCCATTGTAAGTTCTCCTCAAATTTTCTTGACAAGAATAGAACGTACCAGTTTTTCAACTCGCCAAAGTGGTCACTTTTTTCAACTTTATCCAAACAAAAAATAGAACATATTGTTCACAAATGCCTTCTGCCACTCCCGGTCAAGTCATTTCATCGATACGACCTATAGTTTTGTCTCTAGAGTGGTTTGTTTCAGGCAAAGTCTCAGAGAGAGTTTCCTATCTGTCTATATAGGATAGCTGGTTGCCCAGGTGATGTTAATAAGCAGAGAAAGATCAAAGGGAGACACACATGCACACACATTTTCTCTCTCTCTCTCTCTCTCTCTCTCTCTCTCTCTCTCTCTCTCTCTCTCTCACACACATATTTGGTCCTGTGTTCCGATTGGTGGACAGAAGTTAAGCTATTTCTTGAATGAAGTGTACTGCATCCAGAGTACTGCATCTGCTACTACAACCACTACTACTGCACTAATTACTACTACTACTACTATCTGGTACTACAACTAACACAAACAGACACACAAACACACTGTTCTCTTCACTGGAGTCTCAGTTGGGTCTCTGTGTCTCACGGTGCCGTCACACAGTCTTATAGTCCACCTCTCTCTCTGTCTCACAGTCAGTCTCACAGTCTCAGTCTTATAGTCCACCTGTCTCTCTGTCTCACAGTCCATCTCACAGTCTTATAGTCCACCTTTGTCTCTGTCTCACAGTCTGTCTCAGTGTTATAGTCCACCTGTGTCTCAGTCTCACAATCAATCTCACAGTCTCACAGTCGTATAGTTCACCTGTGTCTCTGTCTCACAGTCCGTCTCACTGTCTCACAGTCTTATAGTCCACCTCTCTCTCTGTCTCACAGTCAGTCTCACAGTCTCATAGTCCACCTGTCTCTCTGTCTCACAGTATCATTATCCACCTGTCACACAGTACACATGTATGCATAACTGTGCACGCGCACACACACACACACACACACACACACACATTAAAGGAGACTTATTAGGCTTCTTATATTTTCTGTCTTATGTATAATGTTTCAGTGTCAGATGTTCATGTTAAACATGGCCAAAGCTCTACTCTTGACTCTTAATGATGTCATACAGAGCTGGTTTTCCATATATGCTAATTTGCCTGCAGCCTCAATAACAACTGGCAACTCCTATGCTTAGTCTGTCTCTACTGCTGAGCGGCATAATCATCCTGCTTCAGGATCTCGGCCAATCAGAACACAGTGGGCTTTTTGGGGGGGGGGCTTAAAGAGACAGGAGCATCTACTGCTTGTTTAAAAGAAAAGCTGAAATGAGAGCTTGCATAAAGTTTAGCAATCCAGTTTAGCATTAGCCTTCAACAGCCAGCATTTACACACAGCAGTCAGCTCTGAGTACTTGGCCTTCTTACGTTCATAGGCGGCCTCCATCCCCTCCTCCGCTGGTATTGTGAGCTCAATGAGGAGCGCGGATTTTACCTTGGTAGACCACACCACTATGTCGGAGCGGAGTGATGTAGCAGTAGTCTCGACCGGGGAACGGAGCTGCCTGTTGAGATCAACTCTCATATTCCACTCCTGGTCAGGGGAAAACGGCCTAGCTGTTTCTCTTGGCCTGAGGTTTCTTCTTCCCCCATCTTCTGTGACAAAGGTGATGTGGTTGTGGTTCTCTGCTGGTGGTACTCCTTTGCTGCCCTGTCGACGCTCCTCTGTCACCTTGGATATCTTTTATCAGGACCTGGTCATGACGTGTCAAATAAGTTGAGATCCCAACGGTCTTGCTATCAGGTCACAAAGAAGAAAAACTGGAGCCTTTCTCCCTTTAGTAACAACAGTGAGTGAGAAAAGGGAAGTGCAACATACTTCCATCTGCAAAACACAGAGGTTAACAATGCTATAAGAAATATATTGAATAATGATTAAAAGAAAGATATTTGGTATTAAACATGATATGATGATGGTTGAAAATCAGGATCTCATTGATATTCAAGATTAATAAATTGAATTGATCTTTCGATTGTAAAATAAATAATATGGTTAAAGTAAGGAGAATTAGGGTAAAGGTTAAATAACTGTGCAAAAGGTCACTAGGTTTGGGAGAAGACATCATGACTATGAGTCATTGGGAGAGAAGGGTCAGCAAGGGGAAATGAAATGACCAAATAGGGACATCTCTGGCCCAACTGAATTTACGGATGAACAAGCTATGTGACAGTAGTCATGTAGACAGGAAAAGGGTGGTGGCTGATTTGACAAAGAAACTCAGCTACGGAGTAGGATATATAAAGAGGAGTCAGAAAGAGATCGGGGTTATTCCTCGGCAGACCTCAGAGGCATCGGACTCGGAGCAAGACCATCACCGCACCGGACCAAGAGCCCAAGAAAAGAGATGGGGATTTGAACAGCAAACAACTAGAGAACACTTCAGAGATTTCTTCAGGGGACTTCAAGAGATCGAGCCACAGAGGGTAACCACAACGACCAAACCAACTGAAGAATCATCAAACTGTGAAGATTTTCTCTCTCTCAAACTGCAATGAAGACTGAAGACTTTTGAAGACAATTTGAGGGCTTTGGACAAAGCCTTCAGTTTCCACCAGAGTCAACAGCCGAGCAGCGGAGGAAGGATTTCACTGGCCGGGACAACTCCTTCCCCTTCCTTTCTCTCCAAAAAGAAGACATCCAAATACTCAAGCTCAGCTATCATTGTCAGGTTTTGAATTTTAGAGATTTTATCAGTTTACTCAAGTTTTAATAAGTTTTAAGTTGTATGCTGTTGTGGTGGCAGCCCGGCTGACAGGGAGTGTCCTGGGTTTTTTTCTCCTTTTTATCAGTTATTCTGCTTTTTCCTTGGTTTTCTGTTCCCTGCCTGCCTCCCTGTGTTTTCTCCCCTGTGTTTGCTCTCTCTCCCTCTGCTCCTGAGCCCAGCCAACGACCCGCACCAGCACCTCATCAGCCACCTCGTCAGCCTGCCACACCTGCCAGTAGTCAACCTCATCCCTGCCTGTATTTCAACCCCGGTTCTCCACACCACTCTTGCTTGATCGTCGTTGCTCCATACCCGGTGCCACCTCTGTGTTCAGGCTTTCTTGTTTCCTCACATTTTCCCTGTGCTTTGTCTCAGTTATCCCTAACCCTGTCTCTCTGTCTGTTTCCCTCCCAGGTTCACTCACCCTCGTCCTCCGTTCAGTCGGCTGGGCTCATCCACCGGTCCTCTCCTTCTCGGACTTCCCCTACGGCGTCCTCCCTGTTCTCCCTTGCCTCCTCGCTTCCTCGGCCCCAGTGTTCCCAGGCTCCCTGATCCCAGTCTCCTCGGTTCCCCGTGCCTGTGTTTCCCCGGCATCCACCTCTCCCTCCACTCCAGTCCCTCTACCCCTTTTTCCCTCAATAAACCTCCTTCCCTCCGAACGTTGCATTTGGGTCCTCTCTGTCCTCACACCACACGTAACATATGCTTGCCCTTGCTTAATTTTGCAATAAAATATATAACCACTGCATTTAAAATACAAGTAGTAGACAATGAATTTATTCCTTCACTAAGGTGTAAAGTGTGTTTAACATCTTTAAGGTTCTTATAGGTTGCTCTAGCCAACGAAATTAACTTATCCTTGGGGCCTGTTTTCCTGGCCACTAAACACAATCCTAGCAACTATAATAAAGTGCACTGATTAATGAGAAGAGAACTGTAGTTAACGGGCGTGGCTGGGGTGGTATTTGGTTCTAGGGCTATTCAGTCAGGTGCCATTTCAGAGTAAGCAGGGTAGGCGTTCAGAAGAAAACAGTTAGAAGCTAGGTGAATTTCTTCGACACCAGCTTAAACAGTCCTCAGTTATACCTAATAGGGTAATACCCATAGGCCTAGAGGATCGGACCCTTGATGACGGAGAGCTGGTCCAGTACCTCAAACAGGGGTAACTCAGGATCTAACAGATGCCATCTATAGCATCCATGGGAAAGCGCGATCTTACAGCCTGACAAGATGTGCTTGGAGGCTTGCGTTAGGGGTATTGTAGAGTAGATACGTAGATACTTTATTTATCCTAAGGGAAATTCAAGTATCCAGTAGCATACGAAACATACATACATTAAACATATTAAACCTATATTAAAATAGAATAAATAATAAAATAATAAAATAAACTTTTGTCTATTGTCCTCCCTGCCATGACTAGGAGCTGTTGTACAGTCTGATGGCCAGGGGGACGAAAGAGTTTTTAAGTCTGTTGGTGGAGCTGGGCTGGGACAGCAGTCTGCCACTGAACACACTCCTCTGCCCAATAAAGGTGTTTTGCAGACGGTGGTGGGCGTTGTCCAGTATGGACAGCAGTTTGTCCAGGGTCCTTCTTTCTGCCACTGTCACTAGAGAGTCCAGCTCTGAGCCCACCACTGAGCCAGCTCTCCTCACCAGTCTGTCCAGTCGACCAGCATCTCTCTTCTTGCTGCTTCCTCCCCAGTAAACTACAGCATAAAAGAGGACGCTGGCCACCACAGACTGGTAAAACATCTGCAGCAGTTTTTTGCAGATGTTGAAGGACCCCAGCCTTCTCAGGAAGTACAGACGGCTCTGCCCTTTCCTGTGGAGAGTGTCCATATTTTCTGGCCAGTCCAGCTTGTCATCCAGCTGCAGCCCCAAATATTTGTAAGTCCTGACCACCTCCACATCGACCCCCTCGATGGACACAGGTTGGAGATGTGGTTTCTTCCTTCTGAAGTCCACCACCATCTCCTTGGTCTTGGAGGTGTTCAGCTGCAGATGGCTGGTCCTGCACCACCTCATGAAGTCCTCTACCAGGCTCCTGTACTCCTCCTCCTGTCCATCCTTGATGCAGCCAACTATCACAGTATTGTCTGAGTTTTACTGCATGTGGTAGAGCCCAGTGTTATACTGGAAGTCAGATGTGTACAAGTTGAAGAGAACGGGAGAGAGCACGGTCCCCTGTGGTGCTCCGGTGCTGCAGACCACCGTGTCTGACGTGTGGCCCTTCAGTCTGACGTACTGTGGTCTCTCTGTGAGGTAGTCCGTAATCCATGTCACCAAGCGTGGGTCCACCCTCATCTCTGTCAGCTTGTCACTCAGCAGGAGCGGCCGGATGGTGTCGAAGGTGCTGGAGAAATTAAAAAACGCCATTCTCACCTTGTCCAGATGTGAGTAGGCTCTGTGGAGCAGATAGAGGATGGCATCCTCCACGCCCACCTTCTCCTGGTATCCAAACTGCAGTGGATCTTGTGTATGGTGAACCTGGGGTCTGAGGACATGTAGGCAGCAGCCGTTCAAAGGTCTGGATGATGTGTGATGTCAGTGCTACTGGCCTGAAGTCACCCGGCTCCCTGGGGTGTTTTTTCTTGGGAACTGGGATGAGACATGAAGTCTTCCAGAGCACTGGGACCCTCCCCAGCTGCAGGCTCAGGCTGAAGACATGCTGGAGTGGCTCCCCTAGTTCAGCAGAACAGGCTTTAAGCATCCTTGGACACACTCTGTCCGGGCCTGCTGCTTTCCTTGGAAGGAGCCTCCACAGCACTCTGCTCACCTGATCCTTGGTGATGGTGGTGGGGAGGGGTGTTGAACTGTCCATGTGTGTGGAGGTGGTCTGCAGTCTGAGGTGGTGATGGACATGGTGGTGGCATTGGGGGAGGTGATGGACATGGGGGTGTGAAGTGGGCCATCGCTGGTTGTGGAAGCTGGAGTATCAAACCTGTAAAAAAACAGGTTTAGCTGGTTTGCTCTCCCAGCATCCCCCTCTCCTGCAATACTGCACTTCTTCTTGCTGCCTGTGATGGTTTTCATGCCATCCCAGACCTCCCTCATGTTGTTGTGCTGTAGCTTCTGTTCTACCTTCCTTCTGTAGTCCTCCTTCGCCTCTCTCAGGTGGACCTTGAGTTCCCCCTGTATGCGCTTCAGCTCATCTCTGTCACCATCCTTGAATGCCCTCTTCTTCCTGTTTAAGATGTCCTTGACATTACTGGTGATCCAGGGTTTGTTGTTTGGGAAGCAGCATACCGTTCTGGTGGGGACCACAACGTCCATGCAGAAGTTCAGGTAATCAGTAGTGCAGTGTGTGACCCCCTCGATGTCTTCACCATGCTTCCTGCAGGACGCTCCAGTCAGTACATTCAAAGCAGTCTCTCACAGCCTCTGCTGCCTCAGGAGACCATTTCCTGAAGGAGCGTTTGGTCGTGGACTGTCTGTATCTGTGGTTTGTACTGTGGCGTGAGCAGGACCAGGTTATGATCAGACTTTCCCAGTGGGGGAAAAGCAGTGGCAATGTAAGCTTACCTCACGTTGGCATACAGGAGGTCTAATGTCCTGTTCTTCCTGGTGGGGCAGCTTACAAACTGGTGAAAGTCTGACAGTGTGGAGTCCAGTGTGACGTGGTTGAAATCCCCGGAGATGGCGATAAATGCGTCTGAATGTTGTGTTTGCAGTCTCGCGATGGTGGCGTGCATTACGTCACACGCAGAGGGACATAAACAACAACAGCAATGGCGTGGGAGAACTCTCTAGGCTCCCAAACCACCGGTGAAGGTTCCGAGGACAGGGAAGCATGTCGTAGGTTGCACGGATGAGGAAGCTGAGCCTTGCCTGTGGGATTTTCCCCAGCTCTGCCCAGGTGATGTTTCGGTTGACAATTCCCTCCCAGGTTGTCCACCTTCCCTGTTGGCCCTGCGACACGGCCTTGATCTTGTAGCGCTCTTTCACCATTCTTGTCACCTCCGCCACCACCATCTCCTTCCTCTCTTTGTGGTTGGCCTTGGACCAGAACCGTGGCGCTTCTCCCCACCCTAGCCCTACTCTTCCCGCCTGGACTCTGCCGACAATCTCTTGACATTCGAGACGGCTTGGTTGACCTCAGTTTGGGCGTTCCACTTGATGGCCTGTCCGAACCTTAGGGTTTGCGTTCCTTACAGCCTGGTCAGCGGACTCTCTTAACTCGAGAACCAGCCTGGTCTTTTCCTGCTTGTAGCCCAGACTGATTGATTGAAATGGCAGTTGCAGGGTGTTCCTTCCAAAGAGGCTTGTTTCTGAAAGGCACTGTGGCAGCCCCAACCACTTTCGGATGAATGCGTTGGCTTTTCCATCCATCTTGCTTGCGGTGGATGAGGGGATCTCACTCATTTTCAGTGGCCACATCACCCTCCTGTAGAGTGTAAACTGGTAGCACCAGACCTTGTACTTACCTGGGAGTTGGCTTTGATCAATCTTTGCCAGTCCTGCTAAGAGCTGTTTCATCACGGTTCTCCCCATCTGTTTGTCCATAAGCTCTGTCGTGTACTGCCTCCCCAGGCTTTTTTTTTTGCGATTCCTACTTCTAACTGTTGCCACCCGGTGTTAAAATCTTGGAGGGCAAAGCACATCTGCAGGTCATTGAAGTAGGATGCAACCATGTTCTTTATGCAGGAGGACATTTGGAAGAACTCCATGGCATAGGTTATCAGCTGGTGTGGGACTAATCCATACGCGTTAGCAAGATCGAGCCAGACGACGTGCAGGTCTGTCTTCTCCCGTATGGCCTTCTGGATCTGGTCCCAGATCATTGTAGAGTGCTCACCCTGGGAAGCCTGGGACTCCCGCCTTCTGGCAGTTGGTGTCAATGTAGACATTCTCAAGCAGGTAGGTGGTCATCCTTCTGGCCAACACTGAGAAGAAGATTTTTCCTTCTACGTTCAACAGAGCGATGTTTCTGAACTGGCTAATATCTTTGGAGTTCACTTCCTTGGGGATGAAGACCGCTACAGCTCTTTGCCACTCGGATGGAATGAGTTGCTTTTTTCAGGCAGTTCTCATGAGGTACCATAACAGCTCTAGTACCTTGGGGCAGTTCTTATAGAGCTTGTAGGGGATTCCATTGGGGCTTGGCACTGATTAGAACCTTCCCTTCTCCACGACTAAGGTACGTTCCTTACTGGATCGCTGTACTGTTCTCTGACATGCTGTTCCAGTTTCTCCCTGGTGGTTTCGAGTTTCCCACTCTTCATCTCCTCTAGCAGCTGTCTGGCATGCTTAAAGGGGTCTTTGAAGAAGCTGGCTCGCTCTCTCTTTTCGGTTTGCTGCGCTTGCGGATACGTTCAGCCCTGCGGAGCCTGGACAATCTTTGCCTCACCTCCTCCCACAAGACTTACAGACCCTCTTTTTCTGCCAGCGTTGCCTTCCTCCAGTTCTTCCGTAGTTGTTCTAGTAACGTTACTTACAGTTAAAGCAGGCGAGGAGGCATCAGATCCTCAACAAGAAGCCGACAGCAGCAGTGTTACTCAGTATAGCGGTGTGGGGATTTAACGTGATAACAGCCATGTTATACAGCTTCCATCATATAATTAAGGACTCTACCGCTAGCTTATTACGTTTATTACAAGTAACATACTGAGGTTACGTCCAAATAAACAACTCGTAACTAACGTTATGTAAAAGGGTTCATTGATTTGCTTCAAATTGTTCGTTTGAGCTGTAAGTAAATGTTAATAACTGATTCATAGTTAACTGTTAACGTTGGTCTCAACAAAATCTAATGTTAGTGTCGCACAATAAATACGGTTATTTACGACACATATAATTCTATAATTGAGATATCATCAAGAAGACTTTTTCTTTTTTTTTTTTTTTTTGACTTTTTCTAACTTTAACGAACGATAGTATGAATATGATAGAATTGTCAAAAGTACTTGATAAGGTAGTAAAGCAAGGCGTCTTTCTTGGAGTATTTGCTAGTGACCAGCTTCCTAAATCAGTTATTAAAAAGAGACCTGCCATGTTGGTGGTAAACACAGACCCCTCCCACCTGGGAGGACAACACTGGATCGCTATCTATATTTACAAGCAGGGTATTGGATCATTCTTTGACAGTTTTGGGAACTCTCCGGTATACTCACATTTTCCTGAATCCTTTTCTGTCTTTCTCAACCGTAATTGTAAGTCCACGCACCATTCTGTTAGAAAAGTGCAAGATGTGGATTCTGTAGTGTGCGGTCAGCATTCTGTGTTTTTTCTTTACCATATGGATAGAGGGTTATCTTATGACAATGTAATGACTAAATATAGTAAACTGTCATGCAGTGATTTTATGGTGTGCAAATTTGTAAAAAAAAAAAAAAAAAAGAAATACAACCCCAGGTTGCACGTAGTCAAAATAATTATGCAGAATTTAACCAGTGTGTCCAAGTATCAGATTCTTCTAAATGTGTATAATATTAGAAGCTGTGTGTCAATCATTATCAAAATGATTAATAGATTGAAAGCCATTAGCATGACTAGTATATATATCTCTGAGATTTTTAAACAAAACAAGATAATTGGTATTCAAATTAATAGTACGGCTAACTTTGCCTTGAAAAAACAAATTCTGAACTAGATAATTAACAATGTAAATTTTGGACCTCAATGTTATTGCTAGCATCATTCATTAAAACATCAATAATCAACAAATTGTTTTTATCTACAGGTAGCAATGTATCATCACATAAAGATGATGGCAAACCTTCAACAAAATTCACATTTCTTATTTTCAATAACTGGTCATACAATGGTTGCCAACACGAACATATACACTGCTCAAAAAAATAAAGGGAACACTAAAATAACACATCCTAGATCTGAATGAATGAAATAATCTCATTAAATACTCCTTTCTTTACATAGCTGAATGTGCTGACAACAAAATCACACAAAAATTATCAATGGAAATCAAATTTCTTAACCCATGGAGGTCTGGATTTGGAGTCACACTCAAAATCAAAGTGGAAAACCACACTACAGGCCGATCCAACTTTGATATAATGTCCTTAAAACAAGTCAAAATGAGGCTCAGTAGTGTGTGTGGCCTCCACGTGCCTCTATGACCTCCCTACAACACATGGGCATGCTCCTGATGAGGTGGCAGATGGTCTCCTGAGGGATCTCCTCCCAGACCTGGACTAAAGCAGTTGGTGGATGGAGCGAGACATGATGTCCCAGATGTGCTCAATTGGATTCAGGTCTGGGGAACGGGCAGGCCAGTCCATAGCATCAATGCCTTCCTCTTGCAGGAACTGCTGACACACTCCAGCCACATGAGGTCTAGCATTGTCTTGCATTAGGAGGAACCCAGGGCCAACCGCACCAGCATATGGTCTCACAAGGGGTCTGAGGATCTCATCTCGGTACCTAATGGCAGTCAGGCTACCTCTGGCGAG
>NC_060150.1:18996827-19001426 GCF_021292245.1 Micropterus dolomieu | reverse complement strand
GTTCTGAGTTCATCCTGCACTGCAGCAGCTAATAAAGTCCATTTAATCCCAAAAACGCTTTTCTTTTAGGCAGGCTGGAGCAGAAAACAACTCACCTTTCTCAAGTTGTACAGTAATGTCACATGTGTATGAAGGTGGATCAAACAAGCTAATCTTAAATGTCAAAGTAGAGAGGAGCCTAGTAGGCCTATTTATTTTCATTCATTACACAATATGAATAAGCTATGCAGACAGTTGTAAAGAAAGAACATCTTTTTCTTCTGTTCTCTACTTGTTATAGTTACACAGTATTAGGGGTGTGGGCTGTATTAAAAGTATCCACTGTTCTCACATGCTCTAACACACAGTAACGATGAAATGTGTGCTGTTCTCACATTCTTCCTCTGTATCTACACATAAACAACAAGGCAGGGAAATATAAAAGGAATTTATTTTATTGTTTGTGTATATTATTGTTCAGTGTACATGCTCACATCTGAAACAAACTTTACGTGCTTGAT
Organism: Micropterus dolomieu; assembly: GCF_021292245.1. Taxonomy (NCBI): domain Eukaryota; kingdom Metazoa; phylum Chordata; class Actinopteri; order Centrarchiformes; family Centrarchidae; genus Micropterus; species Micropterus dolomieu. The sequence continues at coordinate 19,000,926 of NC_060150.1, read as the reverse complement.
AACTCTCCCACCCCGCAGACATCTACACACCAATTATGATTTATATTCATAGCGGCAAGTGCTATGTAGCTCCACATAGGGGACACAGGAAGTGACTTATAGCACCTTCATGCGGCGTCGGAACCGCGTAGGAAATTCACAGCCGCACCGGCAGAGCTCCAGAATATGCAACTCGGCCGGTTCACGCGCGGACGCGCTACAAGTGCGAGGGCCCGCCCAACGCTGCTTGCAGCTTTAATTTTCTTTTGGTTTTGTTTGTTAAAAGTTATCAGACCGTTAAGTTACACAATTTTAATGCAACCCGGCTGGGAAAAACGACAAACAGTAAGACTAAAAACCTGCATTCTGTGGTCAGTGATGTCCAATAATTTGTTAATCGATTATCTTTAACCCTTAAAACTCATAGCTTGCCCGTATGAATCAAATTCTCCCCACAAGAGAACCCAATTTACAATAGAACTCAACATTCGCTGTTCGCCCCATGTTTTTACCCATTGTTTATTTCTTTGATGTGTATTTAACCGCATTTATTTCACCTTAGTTATCTAATAGATTTCACCTTAATCACAGGAACTGTGTGTGTGTATTGTCCCTGTCACGAGGATTTACTACTTCGATATGAAATTGACTGATTGATTTAAGATAATTGAGCGATTATTAACTAACTGATCACTAGTGAATAATTGTATAATTATTAAAACGCTACCCAGAGGTCCGTAGACTCTGGGTGAATTAAATCTCCGGTGGTGCCCCTTTTTCGAGGAATTATGAATTAATGTTTCTGAAATATTAATTTCCATAAGTTTATTACAAATCATACGTAGACATGCTACAAGTATTATTTGCTGAGTTTAATTAGTTGGTTAGGGTAGGGACCAGGCCTTCCACTGGCCCGGCCTGTCCTTATTTCCGACCCAACACGCTGCCACTAGGGGTGCTAAAGACAGAGGTCGCTGCCACACTGGTCGGTATGGTCGCTGCTACTAGGGGCGCTAAAGATAGTGGTAGCTGCCACACTGACCACTGGTCACAGTTGATTATATCTACAGTAAAACATCTTTATCATAATTCTTTGTTAAATATACTATATTATCGATTATGCGTACTCTAATTGTTGCACTATATATTGCAGTTTGTGCGGTTATAACCTATCTACAGTAACAACTAATATCACTTTAGGCCTACTTTGGAACTATAGACTGCATAAAAACTTAAAACTGACCTTTTTTTAATGTGTGCAGCTTGTGTGACAAGCATAAGCAGAGATAGCGTGGGTGCATGGGGGCGACCAGCCCAGGGCCCCGGCTAGGTGAGGGCCCCCTGCATGGCCGCAAATGTGTTGTCATTTGCTTGTAGACACAACCATACAAGACAAGACTCTCACCGATGACAATGGGTCATCGGTGAGAGATCAGTGTAGCCGTTCTCATCACTCCTGGTTTCAGTAGTAAACCCATAGTAGCCTATATAAAAAAAAACACCACAAGAATGACAATTACCAACAAAAAACACTATATTCTAAACAGACACGTTTAAAAAAACATAATTCACAAAGTAAATTTTGTATTTCAAACAAATAGGAGACTTATTAGCTAATGACTTTGGAAATTTGGACTTCCAAACTTTTGAAAATGGCTGCGTATTCTCTCCAGAGAGGAGTGGAGAGACACTTTTGGGGAGTTCAATCTCAAAATGTTTTTCTACGTTTTGTAGGCGCTGAACTCACCCTTGGTGTGAGCACAAGCATTGACTAGGGTGGCTTCAATCATCTTCGGCAGCCGCGACAAAGATGGACTGAGTGGACTTTCTAACTTGGTATGAATGACTTTGTAGCAGGGGAGGCTTGTGATTAAGCTCTGCCCCCACTGTGCTGAGAGTCTAGCTCCGCCCCCAGTGACAAGGAACAGAAAGGGGCCTTCCCCCAGAGATTGTGGTAGCTATCTTTAGCGCCCCTAGTGGCAGTGACCAGTGGTCGGTGTGGCAGCAACCAGACCACAGAATTGGCTACAACCCCTGCTGGAGACCCCTCCTAAATGGGGGTCAATGGAGATTGACTCCCTTTTGGAGCCGGCCTCAAGTGGCCACTCGATGAATTGAGGTTCCCTATTTGCTTCGCCCAGGAGACCGGAAGGTTGCTGCATTTAGGTGACTATATTGTGGTTCTGTGACTCCTGTATGGCAGCTTTGCATGATTCAAAGATCAAAAAATAATTTTCTATCTTATACTGCATGAAGATGCAGGCCTTCATTTAAGCTGAAGCAAGATGTAGAAGCTCCTGTCTCTTTAAGCAGTTGACAGGCTGCGGCCAAATGAACATACTGTACATGGAAAACCGGCTCTGTATTGCATTATACAGAGCCAAGAGTAGAAAAAACTGTTGAAACCAGAGCATTCAGAACAGGGGGATATCTGAGGTTTTGGTTCACAGGGATTTCTTTTAAATGTTTACCTCATTATTTTGAGCTTTGCTATGTTTAACATGAACATCTGATATTGTAACACTATAGATAAGACAGAAAACACGGAAAAGCAAAATAGGACCCCTTTAAAAATGTTGCCATGGACACATGGGGCCCAAAGCTGAAGCCTAGTCAAACCTTTTTCATTATCTGTGCCAGGTTGCAACATACCCTGACACCACATGTGACATCACAAGTTTGAAAATTAAATTTCAGTCTTACAACACAAAGTTAAACCTGCCACTTTTTTAAGATCCAACAGAGCAAACTTGACACATGACAACATCTCACTTCGAAGTATTGAAGCAGGAACTTAATCTGACAACAAGGCAGCACAAAATGTTATGCTCGTCTCCATCTTCACACATCAATTGCCAGCCAGCGGTGCTAAATACCCCTAGTACAAGTCTGCCATCAGCTCTGGTCCTTGACAAAGCTCCAGCTAAGCATCTCCCAGTATGCATCAAGAGGCCAATGAATAGTAATCTGGCCTTGCTCCCTTCTGTGCTTCGTGAGTCTGTTGTGCATAATGCATTGCAGCAGCAGGACAGGGGTAATTACTGCTATCAGAGCAGAGGATTATCAATCTCAGGTGAACCACAGGGAGTAAATGAAGCAGAGAGAAGAAAGAGAGAAAGATGAGTCTGCATTAGAAGGAGTGACAGGAGGAGGTGGAGAGGGCGGGGAACAAGCTCCATGTTTGTTGCTTCCCCCAAAACTCAAAGGTTTCATGTCAGATAATTACCACCCGCATAGTTAATCAGAGTGAGAAGATCTATTTATCTACCCTCGTTCTTTTTTTCCTTCTCTGCCTTTTTGATATCCCTTTGTTCTAACACAACCTTCTTCAAATCTGGTTTTTCGATTTTCTTCAGGCACAATTCTTCCTTCATGTTCAATCTGCGCTGACTCTGCCTCAGTTTGTATTGTTTTCTTTTATTCCTGCGCTAACTTTATTTACCAACTGTGCCAAGTCAGGTGCTACCACAACATCATCGTCACACCTGACTCCAGGGCTGTTTCTGGTCATTTCGGTGCCCTTGGCCATACATCCACTGGCATATCTGGGGGACTTTATCTTTTCAATGAAAATCTTAAACGTTTATTGAAGTTTATTCTATATTTGATCTGTTTCCCAGCATAATACAACTTGTGATTCAATTCAATTCAATTCAATTTTATTTATATAGCGCCAAATCACAACAACAGTTATCTCACAGCGCTTTTCATAAAAGAGCAGGTCTAGACCGTACTGTGTGATGATATTTACAGAAGCCCAACAGTTCCCACCAAGAGCAAGCACTAGGCGACAGAGGCAAGGAAAAACTTCCTTTTAAGAGGCAGAAACCTCGAGCAGAACCATGGCTCAGGGTGGGCGGCCATCTGCCTCGACCGGTTGGGGTGAGAGAGAGAGAGAGAGAGAAAGAGAGAGAGAAAGAGAGTGAAAGAGAGAGAGAGAGAGAGAGAGAGAGAGAGGGATGTAAGGAGAGAGAGAGGGGAGGGAGGCAGCCTACACAATATACACACAGAGGTACAGACAGCGAAGGTAATGTTGCTATAAACTAAATGAAAAATGGTACAGATATTTATAATAGTGTTAATGGTAACCATCGTAATGTTAATGATTATAATAACAATA
>NC_060150.1:18985440-18996727 GCF_021292245.1 Micropterus dolomieu | reverse complement strand
AGACTGATCTACCAAGGTGCGGAGCCGGACTTCTAAATCACTGAGCCTCGCCTCCATGTCTATAAATAAACTACACTTATTACATGTACCATTACCGCTAAAGGAGGCAGAGGAGTAACTGAACATCTGACACACCGAACAGGAGAAAGTAGGAGAGAGAGAGGGAGAAGGAGAAGCCATCGCTAGCTGCTAAGCTAAAGTCGCTAACGGCTAAGCTAAAGTACTATAGCGTCAGCTACCAAAACTTTAGAACAAGTATGAGATTGAACAGCAGTCACTAAAAGATGGAAAGAACTGTGAGTGCTTAGGCAAAATTACTGTAAAGAATAAGTGTTTAGCGAACAGTTGGCCGCTGTAATCAAACAAATGTAACTGTTATTTAGCGAGAGCAGCACAACACGGTACCAACACACAAGCACCGGAAACGGAAATGAGTCGACACGCTTACCGCAATACGTCAGCTCTTAGTCTACAATACATTTTACAAAAAAGAGCTTTGCTAAGATGGTTTCAAAGAATATGTTATATAATGTCACAATGTATTAGAGAGGAATGGGAACATGACTGTGGCAGATAAATCTCTTCCCATTATCTGGAGAGACTCTGGACAGGACACACAGACTATATTGATAGGATACAAGAAAAATATAATAAATCCACTATTGAGCAGCAACAAAAGAAAATATGTTATTAATATATGTTATGATACATGAATTTTAAGATAATGCTGGGTGTGCCATGAGGTATACAAGGTGTAAATACAACAGAAAAAAAGTCACTTTGTGAATATCTCTAAGGGAGGGTGAGTGTTGATATTTGAACTGCCAAACATGCACACCCCTTCCTCCGCCCCCAAAATTTCTAATCTCTGAGGTTTCTCCAGTGTTGAAAGCCTTGCCCTTGCCTGGTCATCTAACTTTCTTCTCTGTTTATACTCTTCATACCTATTCGTCTTTGGCTGTTTCTTGGCCATCTCTCCATCTTTCCAGTGTCCGATGTCAAGCACGTTCCAATGTGCCGGTGTATAGAACTCTCCCACTGACCCCCTCCCTCCATAACTCCTTTGCATCCGCACTGCATATTTTCAGGTGCATTGTAAGTTACCAAACTATACCACATATATTCTAAGTCCAGTAATATTATACAGGGCTTAAAATGATAAACTGTGAACTTCTGATCTGATTATGATTCAGTGGGCATACTTTTAAAATAATTTTGGGCTTAGGAAATTAATCAAAAACAAAATTCTTTCTCGTCCCCCAGGGACCACCTAGCTCCAGTTGCCTAACAGCCCTGCATTACATGGTTTGACAATAAGAATATTCATATTGAGTAAAGGAGCCAGTTTTCATCTGTTTTGAGGGGAAGGTGCAGTAGATGATATGTGTGTGTGTGCAGTCCTCTTCGGCCTAAGGACAAATAATTCTTGTGCCCTCCACTTGAGAAGATTGGTAGACAAAGCAGCTGGGATTCTTCCGTGCTGATGATGCTCCCCTAACTCCACCTCCCAACACATAACCTCCCTTTCCAACCCTGCATGCCACCATCATCACTGGCAAGCTCTCTTCAAAGATTCTGCTGTCACAGAGAGAATGAAAAAAAATGTAAAAAATATATAGTTTTTTATCCCCTCCGAGGCAGAGCGAGCAGATATTGGACTGTCTCTGAGAGGCTAAAAAGGGCTGTTTTTCTGGACTGTGCCTCGCAAATACTTTAAAGTGAGCATCCGTGGGGAGCAGAGGGAGTTGTCTGCTGGAATAGAGATTAGGAGTCAGGCAGAAAAAAGAGAGGAAAGGCAGAAACCATCACCCAAAGCCTAATGCACCAGCAGCGCCCCAGGGAGCTGCAGGCAGGTTTATATGGGCCACTTACTCTGTTATGGTGTGGGGGGTGAAAGAAAGGGAAGGAACAGGGGTAAGAAAACAAATGAGAGAAAAGGAAAAGAGAAGAGGTTAAGGGAGAGGAGGAAAACAGAAAAGGTGATGAAAAGGAGGTGAGGAGAGGAGTTGTTAGGGGAAAGAAAGAAGACAGGTGAGGAATGAAAGCAGAAGAGAGGACATGAAACCAGGAAAAGAAAGGAGAGAAAATATGGGGGAGATGTAGAGTAAAAAACAGAGGGAGAAAATAAGCACAAAGGATGGAAGAGAAGAAAGAAAAGAAGAGAAAATGGGACAGTAGACACACAGTAATTGTCTTATACAGGACATCTTCACACACACACACATCTCTTATCAGCTGCATTTTGGTTACATAAACCCATTGGGGAGCTATTTTTTCCCAGTAATATATAATTGCGCACCGGTGCTCCTATTTCAAGTGTACTTCGATTTGTCATAATGAGGAATTCATAATGGCTGTGCACCTGCCCGGGCTGAATTATGAGACAGAGGCTGCTGTCAACATTTTTCATAAAGTCCTCCATCTGCAGTCTACAGCCAGCATTTTTATTATCTGGCCTCACTCGATATTCAGAAAGATCAAAGCCCAGACTGTTGTGCACAGAACCTGGACATTATGGCAATTATTTAATGGAGGTTTAATGAGAGGGGTAGTAATAGTAATGTTTCTCACCAGAATTAACATTGTCCTCTCCTTGTTTCAGTATTTTTGCATAACAAAACCAATTGGAATGTCATGCTGGAGTCCATACTCTTAATACTCTTATAAGATGTGCATCTAAAGAAAACATATTTGAATATTATTTGAATACTTATTTGAATAGGACTTGACTTGAAAGAATGTATCAGTCATCATTCATTATATGTTATTATAAATTGAAATGATGAAATTGTTCATTAATTTGTGACTTAACTCAGCTACTAACCAGTGTTCTTGTTTATTGAATTTAATTATCACCTGAAGCTGCAGCTCTCCTCAGCTTCACCGAGCCTTAATTGTTTTTATAGTTTCAGCTCATTTTTAGCTGCCCAGCCCACAACTTTACTGAGGGTTCACTCTCACCACTCTCACGGCATTGCTTTCTGTCACAGCAGGCAGACATACACCTGCTCTGCAACGAACAGCCAACAGACAAAGAGGCTATGCCAGTATTCAGTCATAGTCATAGCACCACCTAATGGCAACAGGAAGTGACATGTTGTATGTACAGTACATATATGTAAATGTATATGTATATAATGAAATACTTTGATGTACTCCTCCTAGCAGATTGACCAGATCCACTTCAAATTTGGGTAGAAAATCCTTAAGACCCTGGTAATGCTATATTGTGAAGCTTGTGAATTTTCAACAAACGTTGGCCTGAGGACATCTACAACTCCTCAGTGGCACATAAATGCCAATTGAGCCACCTACTGGCAACAGCAAGTAAGCTTTGTTGACAGTCATCATTTCATTAACGTGAAATATTCATGGTGTTGTCCACACTTGATATACTGGGACAATACACTGGGCGTAAAATTACTGTGTGTTCTCTAGTGCTACGTACAAACATTCAGTAAGATTCAATGCGGAAGGTGCGAGGGCCCGTTTATCGCTGCTTGTAGATTTCATTTTATTTTTAATACTTTAAGTACATTTCCTGATTATTTAATTTGAAAAGGTCCTTGGGCTTAGAGGTAGAGCGGGTTGCCCACTAATTGGCAAATAGATGGGAGGATGTTCCATACCTGTCTACCAAAGAACATTTTTCTTTCATATTATATATACTATTCTAACATTAATTAAAAGTATTATGTTAATTTCATAGTATAGGCAATATGTATAATGTTAATATATACTTTATAGTTACTATATTCATTACATTTTCATATGTAGTTCACCACTAGGCCTAATATTAATTCCAGTTACAGCTGCTTCATTTTTGTGGTATGTTTTCATTCTTGGGAAAAAATGCAGCCAATTCTATTTATTATAGTGTATCAAACACCAGATCCATACCATTATATACCATTTTTATCTGAATTTGCAGAGTTTTTGTCAAGTTCAGTCCTTAAAACTGATAAAGTTATTATTGTAGGTGATTTTAATATTCATGTAAACGTTGAGAATGATAGCTTTGCACTGCATTTATCTCACTAATAGATTCAGTTGGCTTCAGTCAGTGTTCATAAACCGACTCACTGTTTTAATCAGTCCCTCGACCTAGTTTTGGTATATGATATATGGTATGGTAATTGAACACTTAATAGTATTTCCACATGTGTGAGAAAATGTGTATGGAGTGGATCAATAGGTGTGGCAGCAACCGCTTCAGGGTGTCGGATCAGGACACTATTTTGTGCTCAGGTGAGAGTTAATAAAGAAAGGATGCAGAGTCTGGGTCTACAGTTTGGACTGTTTATCTATAAAGCATATACAAGGTGTGAGTGTGGTTCTGTAACAACAGAAAACAACAGTACAGACTGATTAGAAGTTACAGTAAACACAAACCTAAGCTAGACATAGCCATCTACAGAATAGCTAGCATACTGAGCAATAGTAATGGCTATTGACAGCTAGAAGGTAATGAGCTATCAATTAACGATTATCAAACACAAATATAAACATGCTGTGTAATGTGCTTGACAGTCACTGTAACAATCACTAATAACGAGCATATGAGTATAAACAACAAACAGATATACAGAGCACAGAACAGTATCTAGTAGAATGCAGAAACAAAGTTAACAGACTATTAAAGACTTTTAGCTAGCTGCAAAATAGCAGCTAGCACTGTGTCACGTCCTTTAACTCTACAGAATGCAACTACTAACTAAACCACTCTTCGCTAAATATAAATATTAACGGTGTGTAACATACAAGCAGCAAACTTCCTGTCTCCCGCCTGAAGCCAATACGGAAGCATCTGAAACTGCAATTCATCGAGTGGCCACTTGAGGCTGGCTGCAGAAGGGCGTCAATCTCCATTGACCCCCATGTTAAAATGCCCAAATTTACAGCAGAATAAAACATGTTTACAGCCTGGTTCAAAAAATGGTTTTAGTGCATATCGCTAATTTTGCCCTTCCTGACAACTGTGAGGGGGGTGAATTTTTTTACACTCAGCTACACGGAGCTCTGAGGCTCAGCTTGTCGGAGCCTTTTGGACATTTCTACATGCAGATACCGGATGAATAATGGCCGACTGTGCAGTTCATTGGAGAGAGAACCTCCAGGAAATCCGTGTTCTACTTGGTGAGTGAAATTCCTGTATTTTATTTATGTGTTAACATTTAACAGGTATCGCTGTTGGCATATAGCTTGTTAGCTTAACGTTATCTTGTTATGCTAATTAGTTAAGTTAGTGTAAGTAAGTTAGTGTGTTCTAACCACAGCTTTTAATGAGTCAAAGACAAGTCAGCAAGAAGAGAGCAGCCAAAATGTAAAGTTATTAGATTAACCTTAGTGTTAGACATTAGGGTGATAATGCTTTGAAGAAAAGGACTCTGTGTGAAGTTGTAAAGGCTCAGCTCTCAGTTAGCTGACATTATGTTAACGGTAACTTTTACTAACGGGCGATATGAGATTTAGCTATGTCCTGTAACGGAGTCACTGTTCAGTTAGATACTAGTCAGGTACTATTATAAGTGGCTGCACCTGATCCTGATGGACACGACAGCAAAGGCAGAGAGCCGAGGGGGGAGCGGCTGCGGAGTTCCGCCTGAAACTGTCACACCGAGGAGCACCGATGCCACTATTTGAGCTAGCGGTCTCTCCCGAGGAGAGCCGTGCACCTCTTAGTGTAACGTTACTGTTTAAAAACGATAACGTTATACTATTCTTTGTGGGGTTCGTCAGTGGGGATGATTGATTCGAAGTACATATAGAAGGACGTTTATAGTCATCAATAAGCAAACAATCTGAGGTGATAACTGCGTTTCATCAGCGAAGGTTTCTGATAAGAAGCTTAAGAGGTGGATGGATAATTCGACAGAACAGCTGTTGCAGGCTACCTGCAGAGATTTTCATCCATCTTTTTTGTCAGCATATGCCTGCAGACAGGTAGCTGGTCTGTAACTAGGGCAACGGTTTAGTTAAGGAGAGAAATTAGGGCATACCATCCCTTCTTGCTTAATGTTGCATGGAAAACTATTTCAAAATACAAACTATAATTAAAGTTTAAAAAAATCAATATATCAGGCAGCTGTGCCTCAACAAATACAACTTCCTCCACTAATCTGAAGATTAATAATTAGATTTATTGCTCCTCCTATCTGTATGCTCCTATCTGTCCTGTATGTGAATGTTAGTTCCATTCTAATGAGCTGTTGGTGATGATGATGTGTTCAATCCTTTTGCAAGACTGTACAATAATTTCATTCTGTCCAAATGTAATATTTGGCTACCCTACATGCCTGTGTGCACTCTTCCCATGAAATAAACAGAAAACTACAAATGTTCTTCTTTTGCAGGTTGGAGAAATTCATGTCAAAGTGATGCCTAAAACCAGGCACAGAGTTGAGACTTGTCTATGGGGTTGAAATTGAAGTCTGCGAATGCTACTGGCTGATGAGACATCAAAAATGAAACTAATGCTGTATGACACCCAGGTAACAGCCTTGAAGACTGGAAAGTTGTACAAAATCACTAATCTGTCCAATGAATGTTGATATCCCACCTTTCTTTTAAACACATATTTCTTTCGTAAATTGGGGCTGGTCTTAAGCTCGCCAGTACTGCAAATGTTTACAAAAAATTGTTACTTGTTGTTTGACCTAAGAAACTTGTACTTATGTTTGAGCCACCAGAAAAGGATGTCACTATGGCACTGGTCTTGTTATGAGTTGTATTTTTTCCTGTGGGTTTTCTGAGTTTTTGCCATTGTTCATGTGTCCTTCTATTTGTCTGTTTCTCTTGTTCCTTGTCCTTAGGAGTTTATGTCTTGTCTCTTATCTTAGCTCTTGTTCCTGCGTTTTAGTTCTTGTCTTTGTTCCCAGTCCTGTGCCTTGGTTCATGTTTTGGTATTTCCTTCAGGTTCCTTGTCTGCATTATTTTAGTTTAGTCTGCTGAGTTAGTTTGTTTATTTCTGATCTGTTACTTCTTGTGATATGGCCTGTGTTTAGTGTTCAGTAACCTGTGTTGTGTCTGTTACCCCAGTATCCCTCTGCACGTCAGTCTCTCTGTTTTCCCCTGCTCTCTCTCTGCCTGCCTGTGTCTCGTTAGTCTCATGTCTGTCACTTGTGTTACTCCTGCCCTGCTCGTTAGTCCCTGGTGTATATATATTTGGTGTTTCTCTTCAGTCTTGGTCATTGTTTGTGTTGCCTGTTGTGGTGTCAGTTTCCCGGCTTACCATTTTCTGCTCTTGGTGTTTCGGATTACCTGTTTTGGATTTTTGTTTTGTTACTCATTGTAAGTGTGCTCGTTTTTGTTGGAATAAATCTCCTTTGAACTATACCACCTCTGCTTTGCGTCCTGCGTTTGGGTCCTCCAATCTGCTCAACCCACACCCACCGTAACAGGTCTTAAGCTCTCCAGTACTGCAAATGTTTACTAAAAATTGTTACTTTTTGTTTGACCTAAGGAACTTTAAAACTTGTGTTTTGGCCACCAGAAAAACATGTCACTATGAGACTGTTCTTAAGCTCACCACTTCATTTTGTTACAAGTGAGATGGTGCTTGCCTTTGATTTTATGAAAATAAACAAGTGATCCTGAACAAAAGTTATTTAAAAAGGAAAAATGCAATTTAAGACTGACATTGTATCTGCCTTGTATTATATAAAAATAAAGTTGTGATCCTCAGCAAAATTATTTGTGGCCAACTCCCTTACAATCAACACTATAGTGAATGAGGATAAACACTCCACCTGGCTAACCTTGTATTTTGAAGTATCTTGATTTTAGATATGTAACTAATCACAAGTGTTTGAATAACATACTCCTGCTACATCTGTCTAGATAAATGGATAGCTCTACTTACTATACACTCAACAGCCACTTTATTAGGTACACCTTGCTAGTACTGCTTTGGACCCCCTTTTGCCTTTCAGAACTGCCTTAATTCTTTGCAGCATACTTTCAACAATGTCTTGGAAACATTCCTCAGAGACTTTGGTCCATATTGACATGATGGCATCACACATTTGCTGCAGATCTGTCGGCTACACATCCGTGATGCAAATCTCGCGTTCCACTACATCCCAAAGGTGCTCTGTTGGACTGACATCTGGTGACTGTGGAGGCCTCTGGAGTTCAGTGAACTCATTGTTCATGTTCAAGAAACCAGTTTGAGATTATTTGAGCTTTGTGACATGGTGCATTATCCTGCTGCAAGTAGCTATCAGAAGATGGGTACACTCTGGTCATAAAGGGATTGACATGGTCAGCAACAATACTCAGGTAGGCTGGCACATTCAAACGATGCCCATTTGACACTAAGGGGCCCAAAGTGTGCCAAAAAAATATCCCCCACACCATTACACCACCAGCAGCCTGAACAGTTGATTCAAGGCACGATGGATCCATGATTTCATGTTGTTTACACCAAATTCTGACCCAACCATCTGAATGTTGCAATGAAATCCTTCTATTGTCCAGTTTTACTGAGCCTGTGTGAATTGTAGTGTCAGTTTCCTGTTCTTAGCTGACAGGAGTGGCACCCGGTGTGGTCGTCTGCTGCTGTAGCCCATCTGCTTCAAGGTTGGATTCTTTAGAACTTGGTTGTAACAAGTGGTTATTTAAGTTGCTGTATCCTTTCTGTCATCTTAAACCAGTCTGCCCATTCTCCTCTGACCTCTCACATCAACAAAGCATTTTCATCCACATAACTGCCGCTCTCTGGATATTTTCTCTTTTTCAGACCATTCTCTGTAAACCCTAGAGACAGTTGTGTGTGAAAATCCCAGTAGATAAACAGTTTCTGAAATACTCCGTCCAACACCAACAACCATGCAACGGTCAAAGTCACTTAAATCCCCTTTTCTTCCCCATTCTGATGCTCACTTTGAACTTCAGCAAGTTGTCTTCACCACATCTACATGCTTAAATGCATTGAGTTGCTGCCATGTGACTGGCTGATTTACTATCTGTGTTAACAAACAATTGAACAGGTGTACCTAATAATAAAGTGGCTGATGACTGTATACATATACTACTACATATACTTTTTGCCCCCCAGATAAACCCGATTTTAACAGTTTTTTTCATTTAATGTTTAACATCTCTACAACTTACATGAAGTTTTGTATTTAGAACAAACACGAAACATTTCCTCATGTGACACCATTTAAAACAGAAGTTTAGAAATTTACACTTCCATCTGTTTTCCTTCACTACTCATTGTTCTGACTGATAGAAATCTCTCATCTCAGTCCTTGCTGTGGTTTACACTGAACCCCCAACACCAATTACTGGCCACAAAGATTTTGATTTTTTGTAAAATCACATTTTTGACATCTCCTCCTAGACCGTACCTCCAATTGCCACCAAATTTTCAGTAAATCATCATTGGATGATAATTTACTATTAAAAGTTGTATAAAGCATGTCGATATCTCAATTACTTTTCAAGATATGGACCCATGCACTTTGTAAGGGGCATGGCTCAGGACATGAATGACCACAAATCAGCAACTGTAGGGCCAATCATCACAAAACTCACAGGATATGTTCAGATAGGTACCTCGGATATACCTGGAAAGTTTGATGTACATATGTCACTAGGGGGCGCTACAAGCGCAAGATAGGTGCTTAGCTTAGCTTAGCTTTACACAAATTACACTATAAATCCCATATTCATTCTCCAATCATCACAAATCTCTCAGGATATGTCCTCATAAGTAACTGAAACATACCCTGAAAGTTTCATTTAAATTAACCACTAGGGGGTGCTATAAATGCAAACAAACTGCAGCAGATAAAATCCAAAAAAGGCTACAAAATGCATATTGTTTGTCCAGTCAACACAGAACTTGCAGGATATGTCTACATCAGCACCTTACACATACCCTGAAAGTCTCATTCAAATCCACTACTAGGTGGCGCTATAAATGCATAGAACCCTATTGTTTTTGTGTGTTTTAGTTATTTTTATTTGTTGTCTGCCGCGCCGGCTCAAATTCCCGTGAGCTGGAATGAGCTAGAAACATGAAACTTGGGGGAATAACTGGAAATGGTGTGCATCAGCTTCCATAGAAATATGAACCCAATCGGCCACATGCTGGCGCTATAATTAAGGCATAAAAATGCAAACTTTGAAAGGCCACGCCCCTTACACCGTAAGTCCGATTGACTTGAAATTTCTCACACAGGTGCAGCTCAATATGCTCTACAAAAAAGCCTATTGGACTATTAAGGTCCGCATAGAGTTTTTTTCCGCCATTTAGAATTTTTTGAAAATCACATTTTTGACATCTCCTCCTAGACCATAGCTTTGATTGCCACCAAATTTTCAGTGAATCATCATTGGATCAAGCCTATTAAAAGTTGTATAAAGCATGTCGATATCTCAATTACTTTTCAAGATATGGACCAATGAACTTTGAAAGGGGCGTGGCTCTGGACATGAATGACCACAAATCAGCAACCGTAGGGCCGATCATCACAAAACTCACAGGATATGTTCAGATAGGTGCCTCGGATGTACCCGGACAGTTTGATGTACATAAGTCACTAGGGGGCGCTACAAGTGCGAGAAAGGTGCTTAGTATTATACAAATTACACTATAAATCACATATTCATCTCCAATCATCACAAATCTCTCAGGATATGTCCTCATAAGTAAATGAAACATGCCCTGAAAGTTTCATTCAAATCGACCACTAGGGGGCGCTATAAATGCATCGTAACTGGACGTGGAATGATACAAATCAAGCTATAGATCAGAAAATAGTTGTCCAGTTGTTACAAAACTTGCAGGATATGTTTTATAACAATGTTGAACCACGTGTATGAAATTATTTTGATGGTGATATTGCGAAAAAAGGTATGAACCCGCGAATTGCGGCTATATTTAGGGCCCGAGCACGACCGTGCGAGGTCCCTATTGAATCTGCTCGGATTATATTTTTTTTTTTTTTTTTTTTTTTTTTTCTGCAAAGTAGGCCCAAATGACATGGCCTAAACATACTCGAAAACTCACCAAAATTTGCAAACATGTCAGAACCGGTGAAAAATTTCGTATTCTACAAGTTTCGCACATGGGCGTGGCAAAATGACTCGCTAGCGCCACCTTGAAAATTGGAAATGATTAGCCCCTCGTTCACGTTCAACCTACATGTACGAAATTTTCTGGGGACATGTATCGTATCAAGACGCACAAAAAAGCCTCAAGAACCCATAGCCTAAAGTCAACAGGAAGTCGGCCATTTTGAATTTTATGGCCATTTTTGGATGATTTACACACTTC
>NC_060150.1:18982686-18985340 GCF_021292245.1 Micropterus dolomieu | reverse complement strand
CCTGACGAGAACACGAAGGAGGGGAAGAAACATCATTGGCCACAGGGCTATAGTCAATGTCCCAGGGCAACGTGGGGGTAATATAACACTCTGTGCAGTCATTACACAGAATGGGGTCCTCCACCGCCATGCCCATATGGGCCCTTACAATACAGCACTCATACTTACATTCTTGGACCAATTGCACAACATAACAGCAGCAAATCAAATCGATCATATGCAATACATTGTTGTCTGGGACAATGTGTCTTTCCACCGCTCTGCTCTGTTTCAGGACTGGTTTCAGCAACATCCACATTTCACCGTCCTATATCTTCCACCATACTCTCCATTCCTCAACCCTATAGAAGAGTTTTTCTCTGCATGGCGGTGGAAGGTATATGATCTCCGTCTCCAGGCTGAGGTACCCCTCATCCAAGCGGTGGAGGAGGCCTGTGACCAGATGCAAGGATGCAAGGATGGATTCATCATTCAAGACGTTTCTTTCCAAGGTGTCTTGCTAATGAAAACATTGCCTGCGATGTTGATGAAATTCTCTGGCCAGATCCAGCTAGGTGAAGAGACAATGTCTAGTTTTTTGTTTTTTTTTACAGTAAACTTACAGTACAATACGTAAAGTGACATTTTGTTCAGTATTATGAATCTCCATGTCAACATTTTGGGCGTGTTGAGAAATAAATGAGTTTCTTCAGTCTGCAACATTGGTCTTGTGTAGTGTTTGGTGAATTTACATTATATTTGTACTTTGTTGATGGTAGCCTACTCTAATCATAGGGAAGTAGAACTGCTAAAAGTGTTTTAGGTTTATCACAGCAGAGTGTAACTCGTGCAAACAGAGTATAGTAATGTGAGACGTTTGTGTTTCATATGGTAACAAAGTGTGGTTTTTAAACAGAAGTGCATAGTTTTTACAAGAGTGTTTAATTATGCAAAGGATCTGTAGTGTTTTGCTATTTGGGTGTGTGGTTGTGCTATTTGTGTGTAGTGTTTTGAAAACACGGGCCCTGTTTTGAAAATCGTGCTTAAGCAATCCAAAAAAACTGTAATGGACCATCTCTGGACCGAGCCAAAGAAAGTTTGTAGAGGGAATTTTGAGCCGCTAAAACATGTCCGAATTACAAGCTAACAAATCTTTACGCAAACGCTAAAAATAGGATGTCATGTCAGATCTTACGTTTGCAATGTCGGCTTGCGCTGGGAGGCTTGGACCCCGCTTACAACTGCTTGCAGTTCTAGTTTTTTTTTTTTTTTCCCTCACTCTTCCCTCCTTATTTTTAATTTTATTACTGTTTTTTTCTCTATGTCCTCTTCTTTCTTCTTCTTCTGTGCACCACCACTATGCCATGGCAAGGGCTGCATGACTCTTTACTGTCACATCACGTCTTCAACATATAAAATATGGTGATAACGCACTTAAAGGCTGCTGTGGCCAGGGCTAAACGATCCGTTGTGATATTACCTGACCAGACACACAAACAGGGTAGATGGAAACTGCAGCCCTTAGGTTCCTGACATGGAACACTAATGGTATCAACGTACTATCAAAACGTAAAAAGGTACTCAAGTTTCTGAACATCCATAAAATAGATGTAGCTTTACTGCAGGAGACACACCTGACAGACTGTGAACATGCTAAACTGACTTGACAATGGCAAGGACAGACATTTTACGCATCCTACACATCTCAATCGAGGAGTGTTGCCACTGATCGGTAAAAATTTCACTTTGCATGTAGATAATGTTGAGAAAGATAAAGATGGCAGATACCTGATACTTAAAGGCTCTATAACAGGTGAACCTATTACACTGATTAATGCTTATGGTCCCAATTACGACTGCCCTCAATTTTTCCAAAATTTATTTCTCACACTTACATGTCCCTCAAATGAGCTTATTATAGGTGGGGATTTTAATTTGGTTCTGGACCCGATAAGGGACCAATCCTCCTCTACCTCCAAAACTCTGACCTAAGCAGCCAAGGCACTCAAAAGAGAAATGGCTGACCTCAGACTGGTAGATATTTGGAGGGAAATGCATAAAACAGTGAGAGAGTACTCCTTTTACTCACACGCTCACAACAGTTACTCCAGAATAGATGTTTTTCTTACTCACAGTGACAAAATCCATCTTACGGACTCATGCGAATACTTAGCTATTACTCATTCGGACCACGCACCCCTCATGCTCCAAATAGCTCACGGGAACACCCCAAAGAGTTCCAGATTATGACAATTTCCTGTGCATCTGCTCACCGATACAGATTATGTCAGTCGATTCAAGAACAACATTGGCTGCTTTTCAGTACTAATAAAGGGACTGCTTCACCATCCATTGTATGGGAATCCCTAAAGGCTTACTTGAGAGGCGAGACTATAACCCAGATAGCAAACTGACTCCGCACCGGAGGTATCACAGGGTCTGGAACGGATCCGCAAAACGGGTCCGTATCGGAGTCCACTTGGATAAGGATTTCAGATCCGGAACAGATCTGGCCCATACCCTATGCGGATCCAATCCGGGCCCATTCACGAAGTGGCTTATCCGGCCCGGATCCGATCCGGACCCGTTCATGAAGTGGCTCTTCCAGCCCGGTTCCAATGCGGATCCGTTTATGAATTGGCTCATCCGGTCCGGATCCGATTTGGGTCCGTTCA
>NC_060150.1:18976536-18982586 GCF_021292245.1 Micropterus dolomieu | reverse complement strand
TCATGTCAGATCTTACGTTTGCAATGTCGGCTTGCGCTGGGAGGCTTGGACCCCGCTTACAACTGCTTGCAGTTCTAGTTTTTTTTTTTTTTTCCCTCACTCTTCCCTCCTTATTTTTAATTTTATTACTGTTTTTTTCTCTATGTCCTCTTCTTTCTTCTTCTTCTGTGCACCACCACTATGCCATGGCAAGGGCTGCATGACTCTTTACTGTCACATCACGTCTTCAACATATAAAATATGGTGATAACGCACTTAAAGGCTGCTGTGGCCAGGGCTAAACGATCCGTTGTGATATTACCTGACCAGACACACAAACAGGGTAGATGGAAACTGCAGCCCTTAGGTTCCTGACATGGAACACTAATGGTATCAACGTACTATCAAAACGTAAAAAGGTACTCAAGTTTCTGAACATCCATAAAATAGATGTAGCTTTACTGCAGGAGACACACCTGACAGACTGTGAACATGCTAAACTGACTTGACAATGGCAAGGACAGACATTTTACGCATCCTACACATCTCAATCGAGGAGTGTTGCCACTGATCGGTAAAAATTTCACTTTGCATGTAGATAATGTTGAGAAAGATAAAGATGGCAGATACCTGATACTTAAAGGCTCTATAACAGGTGAACCTATTACACTGATTAATGCTTATGGTCCCAATTACGACTGCCCTCAATTTTTCCAAAATTTATTTCTCACACTTACATGTCCCTCAAATGAGCTTATTATAGGTGGGGATTTTAATTTGGTTCTGGACCCGATAAGGGACCAATCCTCCTCTACCTCCAAAACTCTGACCTAAGCAGCCAAGGCACTCAAAAGAGAAATGGCTGACCTCAGACTGGTAGATATTTGGAGGGAAATGCATAAAACAGTGAGAGAGTACTCCTTTTACTCACACGCTCACAACAGTTACTCCAGAATAGATGTTTTTCTTACTCACAGTGACAAAATCCATCTTACGGACTCATGCGAATACTTAGCTATTACTCATTCGGACCACGCACCCCTCATGCTCCAAATAGCTCACGGGAACACCCCAAAGAGTTCCAGATTATGACAATTTCCTGTGCATCTGCTCACCGATACAGATTATGTCAGTCGATTCAAGAACAACATTGGCTGCTTTTCAGTACTAATAAAGGGACTGCTTCACCATCCATTGTATGGGAATCCCTAAAGGCTTACTTGAGAGGCGAGACTATAACCCAGATAGCAAACTGACTCCGCACCGGAGGTATCACAGGGTCTGGAACGGATCCGCAAAACGGGTCCGTATCGGAGTCCACTTGGATAAGGATTTCAGATCCGGAACAGATCTGGCCCATACCCTATGCGGATCCAATCCGGGCCCATTCACGAAGTGGCTTATCCGGCCCGGATCCGATCCGGACCCGTTCATGAAGTGGCTCTTCCAGCCCGGTTCCAATGCGGATCCGTTTATGAATTGGCTCATCCGGTCCGGATCCGATTTGGGTCCGTTCATAAAGTGGCTCATCTGGGCAAAACTGGCTACAGAAATATCTAAAATCTAGCTGACCAACATCTACTGTTCTGCATAAAAGCTTAAATACTTTTTATAACCTTTAAGCCACCCTGTGTTTCTTTACTTAAATGCTTTTACTGTGAAGAAGCAGAAAATTGAGTTTGTATTAGCAACTTAATACACCTCTGCTACGGCCGTAAGAGAGCCATCAGTTATCAGCGATGTTCATGTCAGATAAAATAACTGGGGATCCTTAATGCATTGTTTCCTTACACAGTTTTTATCCAAAGGTGGACTGCCAGTAAAAACTAAATCCTCTATCGGTCAAAAAACATCTTTACAGCAGCACGGGTGATATGACTCTTTCTCACAGCATCTGTAATCACACAAGGAGATTTTCATACAAAATTTCATGAACCCCCATTGAAACCAACAGTTTTTACAAAGGATACACGCTGACCACCACATATTGATTTTAGATTTTTTTTACTAGGCCTATTTAAAATCGCATTTGATTGCAGAGCGCCGTAGCGCAGCACATCCTCTCTCTCTCTCTCACGCTTGTCTCTCTCGTGAACATCGCTGCACGAATGAGATGTAAGGAGCCTAGCTAGGGTTAGCCCAGTGTAAAGACTTGAAACAGGTGGAAATGCATTAGGTGCGTTTGACTTCATGCAGCGCTGCACAGCGCTGACTTAACGTGATACATGCTGGACATAAAATAAGGCATGATGGTTAGAAATTGTGTCCGACTTTCGCCGGCGCTGTAAAATGGCACCGTGTCACATGACATTTAAACCTTGTGGGAGATGGCAGCTGCAGGCGCCGAGTCCGGAGGCTGTAGTTGCTGCAGTCCTCTTGAACGCACCTAATATTTCTTCCCCACTAGCTTTGTGCAGCACTCCCTGTGATTGGCTAGTACTCGTTGCCTCCGTTGGGTAGGATGGTTGAGGTTAGGATTAGCCGATTGGAGGCAGCGTCGGGGCAGGACATGGCTCAAAGCTGGTGGGGGGGAAATAAGACGGTGGAAACAGCCTGGCTCTGTCCACATGTAATAAAATCCACTTCACTGTACCTCTAAAGATCAGTCATCAACACTTTATATGTTATTCACAGTAGTTTAATCTAGACAAAAAACAAATTATAACAAGTGATTATGTAATTAACTTGGCCACGACCTGGAACCAGCAGAGACATCAGGAAAGCACTTCAGCTTTTGTACACATTAAACAAACAAGTATTTTACTGGAGATTAAGACCGTGTTCAGACCGAAAACAGCACTGCGTTCAAAAACTTGGTGGAGGCATGTCCTCATGTGCCGATTAGACCATGAAATATCACCCAGGAAGGCTGGTTGGAGTGAAAGATCCATGCATTTTAAGGCTTGTTAGCTGTCAAAGACTGTATAACTGTTTATAATACTATGAGAAAGTATATAACAACTCTGGAAAGTTGTCATGCCAAAAATTATTTTATCTTGCATGACAACAACAATCATAACAGTCAAGTTTCAGAGTCTACCAGAAATGTGTCTTTGCACATGCTGTATCTTGGCCAACTCAGTGCTTTGCCAGATGATGTGTTGTTGCGTGGCATTAAAACTTAAATTTTTTAGCCAACAGACCCTACAATGTTTTCTGAAACCCCCTGTGTTGACTCCCAATTCTCTGCGTAGATTAATAAGCATGGTTGTGTTTTTTTAAAGTAGTGCTAATGCCAGTTTGAACACTGCCTAAGAATGCTGTGTGACTTCAGATTGTTTTAAATATATATTACAATTACTTACACAGGAGCAACGTCTCCAATGTCAGTGATCCCTTTCCAATTTATCCTCTTCCTGACATCGGTCTAGACCGCTCTTTTATGAAAAGCGCTGTGAGATAACTGTTGTTGTGATTTGGCGCTATATAAATAAAATTGAATTGAATTGAATTAAATTACTCTCGTTGACCTGAGTCAACCATTTTTTCCTCCTCCATGTCAGCTGGGAAAACCATACATTTGTACTCATTTTTAATAATAATAAATTTTATTTCTATAGCACTTTTCAGGACACTGAGACACTTTATTGTGTCTCAGTGTTAAAAACAGATAAAATAGATAAATAGCAAAAAATATATTAATGGTAGGTAAAACATGGGGTGCAGAAATACATAAGAGTGTAGGGGTGACCATATAAATGACAAACAGCAGCAGGTGCAATATAACATTTGAGGTTAAAAGATAGCCTAAGAAGGTGAGTTTTGATAAGTGATTTGAAAGAGTCCATGTTGCTGCAATCTCAGATGTGTATGGGTAAGGGATTTGGGTTTTTCTGACCAAGTGCAGCATTCCAATGCAGCACAATTAACTATGCTGTAGACTATTAAGTAAGACAATACACAGGCACAAACCACTGCCCTTTGCTGAGTTTACTGGAGATTTCTTAAATTAATATATGACAGTCATTGATAGTCACCTGTCCATTCTATCTGAAAGTCATACAGATTACATTAAGATTAATTAAACCTACTACCACGGGATTACTAAAAGGAATTTTAGAAAATTTAATCTGATCTGAATTTTGAAACATTCAAGAGGAACACACTATCCAAAGTAAGCTTAGCTAAGAAAATGTCAACATGGTAGGTGATTGTAGCTATTCCCATCAAAACATGGATTGTATGTCCTTTGATAATGTAAGTAAGGTAACCACATGCACACTTTTTTCCACATGCACACTTTTTTCACACTCAGCTTCATTGAGGAGTCAAATTCAAACACATACTGACACCCACACTTAAAAACAATATCATACACAAAAATAAACACACAACTGCCTTTTCCATCTTTGTGGGGATTTTAACTGACTAACTTTTAACATTTTTTTCTTGGACTGCTACCACTACTGCTTTCTGTCTGTCTGAATTAAAAAGTTCTACAAAAAGCCTTTATAAACATGTGGCTCTTTCTTTTGTATCTTGCCATCATCTGCCCAAAAAATTGTGTCTGTGTCAACACAGTGGGCAATAATGTAAACAGTCAAATAAAAAGAAAAAAATTGGGATAGAGCATTAAGACCTGCAGTCTAAGCGTAGCCTTTGACTTTTGTCAGTTTCAAGCTTTATTAGTCATGTAGGTCTGCTTTTTTAACTCTGCTAGAGATAGAATGTCATGGAATGCATGATAAACAGACAGTGCCCGTGTCATGCCTACAACAGTTTAGTTGAAATTGTTACGTTGTTTTGTGTTTTAGCCTGTCAAAGAAAGCACAAATCGAATGTTTTGTTACAAGAAATTCAAGTAGTATTTTTGAAAGTACAACTGCTTAATTACACCACAACAGGGATCGTCCACCTAGGTGAGCGCTACTAGGGCTGCATGATGCTTCAGCTTGGTTGAGGCCGGTAACAGAATTTTGGAGTGAGCACTGCTGGGATAACATTTTACAAAATACTTAAAATACAGATATAATTGCTATTCCTATATGCTATATAAGTGATGAAAATGATGAGGGTAATGGTGACCTATGCCGTTTTGGTCAAATATGTGAATTAACCATTACTAGAATTGTTATTAGGCAGGCTATTAAGTCAAGTGTTTAAATGTATGTATTTTTGGCCAAGAAATGATCAAAACATTGAAGAACTAATAATGTCAATTTTATTTAAACAACTGAACAGTAAATACAAGCACAAACTGAACTAACTCAAACATTTCTAAATAATAACATATTTTACAGAGTGATAGAGAAAGGCAAAGACTCATTGGGGATCTGCAACCTCTCCTTCAAAGCCTCAGCCTCAATCTGACAGATTTACCAACTGTCAGTTTTCCACTGACAGTTTGTAAATGTCTGGCAAAAATCACTCTATTTGAAGAATTTGTTCATCAAATAGAGGAGGGCAGCAGCTATGTGCTACAGCTTAAGGGTAGAGTCTCCTCCCTATGTCTTTACCTTTCAGAAGGAAACAATGTTTCTTTGGAGGGGCGCTTCAGCTGACAGAGCAGGCAGTGGCTCTACTCAGGTCCTGCTCTAAGGGTGAACCCCACTGAGCAGCTGTCAAGAGGCAGAGGGTCTGCTGACGGTGGAGAGGGAGGTGGTCCAGGTAGGTTCATTTTGGCAGACAAGAGAGTGGAGTGGAAAGAGAGAGGGGGGCTGGGGAGATGGAGAGGGAGAGGATCAGTGAGAGAGAGAGAGTGAAGGGTATTATGGTGTCAGTATATTAAACTGTATCTTTTGTATTACCTTGTACAGGAGGGAACTCGGGTGCACCTCTGCCTCTGGAGGGAGACGGCTGTTACTGACGTCAGGCTGCAGGTTGAGACCCACAGGGAGGGAGAGAGAGAAAGGGGTGAAAGGGGCTAAGGAGGGAGAGAGAGAGAGCCAGGGGAGTGAGAGAGAGGGGGAGAAGGAGGGGGCTAAGGAGGGAGAGAGAGAAAGGCGGGGGAGGGGGGGAGGCAGGGGGGAAAGGGGCTAAGGAGGGAGAGAGAGAAAGGGGAGGGAGGGAGGGGGGCGGGGGGGGAAAGGGGCTAAGGAGGGAGAGAGAGAAAGGGGAGGGAGGGAGGCAGC
>NC_060150.1:18968779-18976436 GCF_021292245.1 Micropterus dolomieu | reverse complement strand
ATCCCCCACACCGTTACACCACCACCACCAGCCTGCACAGTGGTAACAAGGCATGATGGATCCATGTTCTCATTCTGTTTACGCCAAATTCTGACTCTACCATCTGAATGTCTCAACAGAAATCGAGACTCATAAGACCAGGCAACATTTTTCCAGTCTTCAACTGTCCAATTTTGGTGAGCTCTTGCAAATTGTAGCCTCTTTTTCCTATTTGTAGTGGAGATGAGTGGTACCCGGTGGGGTCTTCTGCTGTTGTAGCCCATCCGCCTCAAGGTTGTGCGTGTTGTGGCTTCACAAATGCTTTGCCGCATACCTCGGTTGTAACGAGTGGTTATTTCAGTCAAAGTTGCTCTTCTATCAGCTTGAATCAGTCGGCCCATTCTCCTCTGACCTCTAGCATCAACAAGGCATTTTTGCCCACAGGACTGCCGCATACTGGATGTTTTCCCCAGTAACTGAGCAGATTGTGAAATACCTCGACCGGCCCATCTGGCACCAACAACCATGCCACGCTCAAAATTGCTTAAATCACCTTTCTTTCCCATTCTGACATTCAGTTTGGAGTTCAGGAGATTGTCTTGACCAGGACCACACCCCTAAATGCATTGAAGCAACTGCCATGTGATTGGTTGATTAGATAATTGCATTAATGAGAAATTGAACAGGTGTTCCTAATAATCCTTTAGGTGAGTGTAGACTGTTTATGGTGCTCCCTGATAAAAGAAAAATGTTTCTGCTGAAAAGTAAAAGTAAAAGTAGTTCTGCTAAAGGAAATGCTAAACTCATTCTCAAGTAACTTTACAACTACAATCTTTACCACAGCTTTAACAGCAGGATTAGTGACTATTAATTTAAAAGCATCCCATGATTGCAATAACCGTACCTTTCAAAGTGTGTTTTTCAGCCCTGAGAAATACAAAGCCATCTGGCCAAACCAAGCCACATTATAATTACAAGGACATGGAGTCATTACGTAGTTATTCCTGCCCATCAAGCCACCGTCATAAACCTCTGCAGAAACATGGCGTCCTAAGATGTGGCTGACATTCAACGGGACATCTTTTGGTCAGACTACAATTACAGTACACAAGACAGGAAAATATTTCTTTGCATTTTAAAAAGCCTTCTGCGGTGGCCTGAGACCATTAAGAAAGCTACCCATGTGCTTTTTCAAAAATGCATTTGACGAGCCACTGCATGAGGTCAACCATCTTGATTTGACTGGTCTTTCAATCAGCTTCGAGCCAAGCTGCAGCAGAACAGAAAACACTTTATTAAGGGTAGTGCACCTATCAATTTTAGGGAACAATTAGCATTGGGTCATGAGGTAGCCACCACATAAAAACAGAACAATTTAGCTTTTAATGGTCAATGGACAAGCATAATACCATAGTTGTAAATTCTCTTCAGCAATGGATACACTGAAATAGTGACATCTTTTATTTTGCATAATTTATACTTTATACTTTAATTATACAGCTATAGTTACTAGTTACTTTTCAGATCAATAATTTACATGAAAATTACATGATCAGTTTATAAAATAAGATGCATTATTATACACTACCGTTCAAAAGTTTGGGGTCATTTAGAAATGTCCTTATTTTTTGAAAGAAAAGCACTGTTTTCTTCATTGGAGATAACATTAAATTAATCAGATATACAGTCTAGACATTATTAATGTGGTAGATGACTATTGTTGCTGGAAACAGCTGATTTATAATGGAATATCTACATAGGTGTACAGAGGCCCATTTCCAGCAAACATCACTCCTGTGTTCTAATGGTACATTTTGTTAGCTAATCATGTTAAAAGGCTAATTGATGATTACAAAACCCTTGTGCAATTATGTTAGCACAGCTGAAAACTGTTGTGCTGATTAGAGAAGCTATAAAACTGGCCTTCCTTTGAGCTAGTTGAGTATCTGGAGCATCAGCATTTGTGGGTTCGATTATACTCTCAAGATGGCTAGAAAAAGAGAACTTTCATCTGAAACTCAACAGTCTATTCTTGTTCTGAGAAATGAAGGCTATTCCATGCGAGAAATTGCCAAGACACTGAAAATTTCCTACAACAGTGTATACTACTCTCTTCAGAGAACAGCACAAACAGGGTCTAACCAGAACAGAAAGAGAAGTGGGAGGCCCAGGTGCACAACTAAGCAAGAGGACAAGTACAGCAGAGTCTCTTGTTTGAGAAATAGACGCCTCACAGGTCGTCAACTGGCAGCTTCATTAAATGGTACCCGCAAAACGCCAGTCTCAACGTCCACAGTGAAGAGGCAACTCCAGGATGCTGGCCTTCTAGGCAGAGTGGCAAAGAAGAAGCCATATCTGAGACTGGCCAATTAAAGGAAAAGATTAAGATGGGCAAAAGAACACAGATATTGGACAGAGGAAGATTGGGACAGACAAATCTAAGTTTGAGGTGTTTGGATCACACAGATGAACATTTGTGAGATGCAGAACAAGTGAACAGATGCTGGAGAAGTGCCTGACACCATCTGTCAAGCATGGTGGAGGTAATGTGATGGTCTGGGGCTGCTTTGGTGCTGGTAAAGTGGGAGATTTGCACAAGATAAAAGGGATTTTGAATAAGGAAGGCTATCACTCTATTTTGCAACGCCGTCCCATACCCTGTGGAGAGCGCTTGATTGGAGCCAATTTCCTCCTACAACAGGACAATGACCCAACGCACGCCTCCAAACTATGTAAGAACTATTTAGGGAAGAAGCAGTCAGCTGGTATTCTGTCTGTAATGGAGTGGCCAGCGCAGTCACCCTATTGAGCTGTTGTGGGAACAGCTTGACCGTATGGTACGTAAGAAGTGCCCATCAAGCCAATCTAACTTGTGGGAGGTGCTTCAGGAAGCGTGGGGTGAAAGCAAAGTTTGAAGGACAAAATTATTATTTCAAATAAAAATCAGTATTTATAACCTTGTCAATGTCTTGACTATATTTTCTATTAATTTTGCAACTCATTTGATGGATAAGTGTGACTTGTCTGGGTGACCCCAAACTTTTGAACGCTACGGTAGATTAAATTATCCAACATTATATGAAGTAGTTAAAATATGCTCCACATCAACTAACTAACTAGTTACAACAAACTTATTGTTTATTTAATAAAGATTACAATTGTGATATATATTAAATGGACCATGTGTAGTTTGCATCTGTTTCGTGTTCTTTTTTAATTGTTACTCTTGAGCGCTTTGAGTGGTCGGAAGAGTAGAAAGGCACTATACAAGTACAGTCCATTTACCATGTTTATATTTATGTCTTTGTTTGGATGATGTTTATGTATTGTGCATCCTGATTGACACCAGAGCCCTAATGAAGTATCATTGCTTTTACTTGGCACCCACCGAGCCGCAGCCTGTTCACCCTACAGAAGTATCTGCTGTCGCACCACCAAAAAAACAATATAAAGGGCAGTACACCAGGGGACAAACAGAAGAAGAAAATGTATGGGCAGGAGTATCATAAATCATCATCACAGGAAGCAGTTACAGGTTTCAGTAAATGTGTTGGAGATTATTTTTTTGAATGAGAGACAAATGTTGATAGTTTAGTTGTTTTCTGTAACTGGTTCCAACAAGAAGGTAAACTGAAAGGAGGACTGATCCAGTGATGTGCTGGCTTTTGGGATTTAGAACAGAATATTGTAGCGTCCCTGAATAAGAACCTATGAGATGATAGCTGGTTTTACTCGCTCTTTATTACTGAACAAGATACAGGCTACTGTGGGCCATAGCCAATGCCAAAAACACACCTCTGCCATCACCAAGCGCTACATGCTAACTTCTTCTTAGCTCTCTATCCCTCTGGCTCCCTGGCTCACACCCACCACCCTTCTTCTACTTATTATTTTAATGTGCAAAGGTAACTTATTCCAATTTCATGCAACTGAAAGGAACAGATATACATGTTGGTATGAGTTCGTTGTGGTGAATGGCACTTCTGTCAGAAAGCCTCTGTATGCCGGCTGTGTGACTGTTTGAGTCCTGGCTTTGCGAACCCTAAAAATATCCCTCACCAAGTAGGCTACGCGGATCAAAGGGGTCAGCAGCACCGCCATCAGTCCCGCCCCGGCACCTAAAGCCTCGCAGAGGAGGAGCATGCACTGTGAGCAAAGAGCCCGCGGCATCCAGAGTTGTGCAGAGGAGGGAGGCTGGGTCGGGTTTCAGAGACGCGCACTGAAGGCTGACCTACGGTGGACCGGGATCGTTCATAGGAGAAGCAGCGAATGGATTTGGAGACAGTTTGAAGAAGAAAAAAAGACATCTGCAAAACTGTTCCCCTCTCCAACGGAGAGAGACTCTCTCATAAGCACCAGAGCTGCGGGTCGGCAGGATTCCTCTTCTGTTGGTATTCAACTGATGAAGATAGGGATTTCCTTGTGGATAAAACCAAAGTCAGACGTGTAAAATGGAAGAGGGTCAGAAGTGGGGAGTCGCTGGTAAACCGGGTGAAGAGAGGACTCGCGGCACGCAGGGATCTTTAAAACAGCCACTGCGGAGGAACTGGAGAGATTTGTCTGGCGTAACGATTTGCGTTGCAGTATCTGTTCTGTGCATTGGAGTTTGCATTGTGGTTTTTGTGCGGACCTCGGAGTTGCAGTCCAGGATAGTAAGTCTGGAGCAGCAGCAGCGGGACGCACACCTCACCGCGTGGATGTTGTCTTTGGAACAGGTGGAGCCCGTTATCCTGGGCCAATTGGACCAGATCCTGGAGGAGGTGAGGCTTTACTGAAAAACAAAATCTAAACGTTTTAGAAACCGCAATGACTGGGAATGACTGGGTTGACTAGGAAAATATTGCTCACAATATTTGTTTATTGAAAGAGAGGATGACTGAACTATAAGTTGCCCTTCAATGTAGACCCATTCTACAAGTGGCACAAACCCTTAAATACTCTTAATACTTAATTAATCCTGAATTTATCCCTAAAACACACTAAACACTTCACACTTTAAAGCCTTCATTTGAAATATCTGGCAAACGCATTAATTACCCATTTAAGATGTTATCAAGGTTCAGATTTTGTTTTATGTCAGGGGTCTTAAATATTTTGGGGTGCAAATTAATGATGTGCTTGTCAGCATTGTCAAAGGGTTTTTGGATGGGTAAAATTCCCCCTTACTTTATTGTATTTGGTCAGTTTTATGGGGTTTAACTTACAGTCATTATTAATAATTAAATTCATGGAATTAAAAGGTAAAAAATGATGGTGTAGGCTGCAGCCTCAGATGGGACTTACAGCTTTAATTCATGCCACTTTCAGGGGATGGTGAATAGTGTCAGGTCGAAAGAAAAGAACGATAATTTAGTTAATATAAATAAGTTAGTCCACTATTTTTTATATTTAGTCTTTACTGAATAAAATGTTTAATTACTTGAAGGAGGTTTAGTAGTTGTCTCCTATGCTTTTATGGATAAGGAGGAGCTCACATAGCTTCAGTAAGGATTATAAAATAGTAATGAGCTATTATTGCATTCTGATCCTTTTGAATAGTGACATCAAATAACTTGATTA
This sequence comes from Micropterus dolomieu, assembly GCF_021292245.1. NCBI lineage: Eukaryota > Metazoa > Chordata > Actinopteri > Centrarchiformes > Centrarchidae > Micropterus > Micropterus dolomieu. The sequence continues at coordinate 18,970,898 of NC_060150.1, read as the reverse complement.
ACTCATTTTTTGAGACTTGGGAAACCCAAACATGTTCTTCTTAATGGTTTCTAATTGATCTATAAAGCATCAGTAAATTTGTCATTAACCATCTTACTAGAAAGGGTTAACCTAAAGGGTGAACACCAAAAAGATTTTCCTACAACTTGGCTTCTACAACCCAAAACTTGTTCTTACTTATGGTTTCTAACTTATAGATTAGATGCTTTATTGACGTTTAATAAAGCCACCACTACCTTCATAGAGGATGCCTTATTAGAAAGTGGTACAAGAACGTCTTTCGTTCGGACGGACCAATTCAGCAATGTTCTTGCGCATCACTGGATTAGACCATTCCCAGACCAAGTTGTACATGTCTTAGAAATATCATATCTTCGCTGAGATAATGTGTGAGGAGCTCTCTCTGGCCTTTCACATCTGTTGCTCCTAAAGTGGCCCTCTGGGCTGCCCTTTCATTGACCTCTTCCACAGCTACACTAACAAGCTCTTTCACAGTGATTGCAGTCCCCCAGGGGTCCTGTTTTCCCCTTGTCTGTTTCTACCAATCCCATGACCTTTCACTAGAGCTAGTATGATGTAGTTACCATGAGAAAAAGCAGCACAGGGTGCCTACTGCTGGAGATGACGGCGGTATTGAACTCTATATGTTAGCCCGAGTCTAGATTTTTACTTCTTTTGAGGCCATGTCAGCTATGAGTGGACAACTAAGAAACACACCAGACACTCATAAATGAACATGACAGACGAAAGTCACAGATTTACATGTATTCCTTCAAATATGTGTTCACAAATAGAACATAGTGAGGTTGATGTACTAAAGGACACAGTTCAATCCAATCAAAGGTGTCCTGTTGTCCAGTTTGAGTGCCTGGCTCTGGAGGACTTCAAAAGGGCCCAGTAAGGAGGACCTCATGGCCTTCATCTCCATGCAGCCTTGTTTAGCTCTGTGTGTATAAACAGTCAATATTAATGGGACACAAGCACAGATGTGGCCTTTTGTAGAAAGCGACACGTCTATGGTACTTTCACCCAACACTTTCCAGAATCCACCTCCTTGTCTCCTTCACTGATGACCTGTTTCCTCTGTTATGGAAAATGTGCCTCATTCCAGCAGCACAGAGTCGGTTCTTATTATTCTTCCAGTCAAATTTGGATCACAGCAGAATCCATTAGCTTATTGAGTAATGTTTCTAGTAAACTTTGTTCGCAGTTATTGTGCCTGGGTATGAGGCTGTGTAGACGTATCACGATAAATAAAAATGATATATACTGCTACAATGCTCCTTCATCATCATGAACACACACACTGTAGTTTATTTTGACTCAATCCCACACACACCGTCCTGCTGCACCAGATACTCGCTAAAGCACAAAATGTGGATTCATTCTCCCAAATGCACTATATACTAGGCCTGCACCATATGTGGAAAATCTGCAATATGCGATAACATTGTCAAATATTATGATGACGTTATGGCTTGCGATAAATATTGAAGTGTGCATGTTAGCTGCCTGGTTGTCTTTAAATTCAGAACAGGATTAGACCTCCTCAGGGTTTCTACTGGCTAAAAGGGAGTTTTTCGAGCACGGCAGCACTCAATGCTCGGCTCACTTCCTCTCCTCGTTCTATGCAGAACATACGTCACGTATGGGTGATGGTGTTATAAGAGCAACGTAACTCTGAATCAGGAGGTGCATAGCGAGTGTTTGATTTTCCAAGCGGCAGAAAGTGACGGTGAATGCGAGCGGAGGAAAATATTCTGCTAGTAAATGTATGGTGTCTGTTACAGTGTGATAGCTTCTCAAGACCAAGAAAAGTCTGTTGTTTCCCACCTGCTGGAAAAGTGAAGCCGGTTAGCGCTAAGTTAGCTAACATCTCCCCTCCCCTTCAGACTGCGCAGCTGAACAGGAAAGCTTCTACAGCAGCTACACAGCTGCTATGGAACTTAACATTAGCTCAATTTATAGAAAGTAACTGGAAGCTGTATTTTATTACTGCCTACTTGTCCAATGTTGAGAACATCAGGTACAAACTTAGACTAAACTGATGTAGCCTGCAGCTCTGTCCTGTACAGACTGATTAAATTATTTTTCAGTTTTCAGTCTGAAAAAGTGGTTT
>NC_060150.1:18964696-18968759 GCF_021292245.1 Micropterus dolomieu | reverse complement strand
AGGGAGGCAGGGGGTGAAAGGGGCTAAGGAGGGAGAGAGAGAAAGGGGAGGGAGGGAGGGAGGCAGGGGGTGAAAGGGGCTAAGGAGGGAGAGAGAGAAAGGGGAGGGAGAGAGGCGGGGGGTAAAAGGGGCTAAGGAGGGTGAGAGAGAAAGGGGAGGGAGAGAGAGGGAGAGAAGGAGGGGGCTAAGGAGGGAGAGAGAGAAAGGTGAGGGAGGCAGGGGGTGAAAGGGGCTAAGGAGGGAGGGAGCGAGGGAGGGAGGGAGGCATTGGGTGAAAGGGGCTAAGGAGGGAGAGAGAGTGAAGGGTATTATGTTGTCAGTATATTAAACTGTATCTTTTGTATTACCTTGTACAGGAGGGAGCTCGGGTGCACCTCTGCCTCTGGAGGGAGACGGCTGTTACTGACGTCAGGCTGCAGGTTGGGACCCACATCAGGGTTTCCCCACTTGAAAGCCACCAGGTCTGACTATGGGGTACAGCTGCAGTCTACGATCTAAGGGGTCTAAGGAGGGACAGAGAGTGAAGGGAATTATGGTGTCAGTATATTACCTGTATCTTTTGTATTACCTTGTAAGTTCCACTGAAAGAAGTGTGTGTGTGTGTTGTGCAATGCTGAATCACGACCGCCGCTCCTAAAATTTCCCATGATCATTAAACTATACGCTACAAATGTTTTCACTCACACACTGTGCGAGCAGTACTCAACGCTCAGCTCGCTTCCTCTCCTCGTTCTATGCAGAACATACGTGACAGATGGTGTTATAAGAGCAGCGTAACAGGAGGTATCAGGAGGTGCGTAGCGAGTGTTTGATTGTCAGCGGCAGAAAGTGACGGTGAACGTGAGCGGAGGAAAATATTCTGGCAGTAAATGTACGGTGTCTGTTACAGAGTGTCAGCTTCTCAAGACCAAGAAAAGTCTGTTGTTTCCCACCTGCTGGAAAAGTGAAGCCGGTTAGCGCTAAGTTAGCTAACATCTCCCCTCCCCTTCAGACTGCGCAGCTGAGCAGCTTCTACAGCAGCTACAGAGCTGCTATGTAACTTAACATTAGCTCAATTTATAGAAAGTAACTGGAAGCTGTATTTTATTACTGCCTACTTGTCCAATGTTGAGAACATCAGGTACAAACTTAGACTAAACTGACGTAGCCTGCAGCTCTGTCCTGTACAGACTGATTCAATTATTTTTCAGTTTTCAGTCTGAAAAAGTGGTTTTGGAAAAGAAAGGACGGAGGTAACTGGAGGAGCTGAGGTTAGTAAAGCTAATTAGTGATGCAAACTAGTCCTTTTAAGCTGATGAGGAGACATTTCTTTTTGGATTTTAATGTGCAAATAAAATGCACCTCAGAAGGGAGGAGGTTTCTCATATTGCCTATTTTTTATATTAATGTCTACAGATAAATGTCAAAAGCTATAAAATGAAGACAAAAAAGGCAAACATGAACAGTTGTATCTATAATGATTATGAGGTCACATTAACAGTGTTTTAGGGGTGATGCCCAAAACATGCTGTGCCATCACTGTAAAATCACTGTGGAGCAACGGAACCAACCAAATTACTTTCTCCAGATCTAAAGGTTGTCATTCCTCCAGTAGACTGATCTGCCAAAAATGAACTTACCCGGACCACCTCCCCCTCCACCGTCAGGAGACCCTCCGCCTCTTTACAGCTGCTCAGGGGGGTCACTTTAGAGCAGGGCCTGAGTAGAGCCACTGCCTTCTCTCTCAGCTCTGCTACTACTGCTAGAGGGGCACTTCTAAAAAATATGGTTTCCTTTTTTACATTAAAGACATAGGGGGGAGTCTCCCCCCTTAGGCTGTAGCCCCGGACTACGTAGCTGCTACCCTCCTTTATTTGATCAGCAAACTCTTCATACAGAGTAAATTTTGCCAGGGATATACCATCTGAAATTACAGCTGCAATGTTTTTCTATATCATTGCAGGCTTTGCCCCACTGCAATCAAAATCCCACCCCACCACCCTGGGCTGATCTATGATGCCCACCACACACACATGCAGTGGTGGGGGTTTGAAGTATGGGCTGGAGGGCTTCGTCCAGAGCAAGGTATGCAGAGCCATTCTGAAATGATAAAGTGAGCACACAAAGATATATACATAAGCTACTTTTATACATGTATTTATATAATATTTCTTTTTCAATATGTATGTATTCATATTGGAAAGTCTGCTATCACGCCCAAGACAGAAGATTACAGTTTTGGGCCACTGTCTTGTGTTTGTAAAGTGTGTGTGTGTGTGTGTGTGTCTGTGCCTGTGTCAGCCAGTCCCTGTCTGAATGTTGTCGTGTAAAAATTCAAGACTTGGGCCAGATAAGAAAGCTTGAACTTTTACCAACATTTTTATTATCAGCAAAAAGAAACACCAATTAGAATACAAAAGTTCCACCGGAGTGTGTCAGAGATCGGTGCAAAATAGAGCCCCATTCTGTTACCAGAACAGAGACCCGAGTCAACATGAAAACCATGTAACGACTGACTTTCACCTCCTTTTGGACCTCCTTTTATAGCTCTGTTTCTTGGCTTCACATCATCTCTTGGCTCTCTTTCCTACTGCACCTGAATCTGGGAAATTCCATGACTTTCACGTGCCTAAGCATTTGGTGGGAAAGTCCCTGACTGCCTGCTCCTCCTCTCTGTGTCTTTTGCATGCACTTTGCTTGATCATGCCATTTCATCCATAACCTGACTTTTGTGGAATAAACTGGTGTTGTTTGTGCTCCGTGCTAGAAACAGGACATTCTTACTGTGATGGACTATATTGATGTATGTTTTGTAATACAAAATCTGCTTCTATATTTTCCTTTGCAAGGTATTTCTGATGATGCCTCACTGTGCTCCCTCCCTTTTCTCCCAAAGCACACGAACTTGCTCACACACACACATGTGCCTGGGCAGTTAGATACAGAAAGGAGCACATACACTCAGAGCTGTAGTGTTTTAACACTGTGATCCTAACTTTACACTATAAAATAACACTTTAAATGATGACAATGTAGACCACCATTGCTCTAGTAATTAATGATAACAATTTAGGCTATAATGCTCCAAAATAATTCACAACAATGTGGTGTGTTGGCCAATCACTGGGCTGTCGCTGGGCCGCATCACACACACATATACAAACATAGCCTAATGGCACAATTGTTCACAGAGCCTTAGGGGAAACGTATTGTCATTGCCACCATTTTGTTGAAATGTTAATTGGTTAGCTTTTCAAGTTGGCTAACTCAGTGATGACTGAATGAATTTATTATTCAATATGTGTTTATTCACATTGGAAACCATATTTTCCCGCTCTGCCACTGGAATTCCCACCCTTAAAATGCCTTTTCTCCCAACAGTCTGAAAGGTCTTTACACAACACAGTCTCACTCCCTACTCGTCAAATGTCTGACGCATGGTCAAGGGACCCTGGCGTCACTTTTTTGACGCACTGGGTATACCTTCGGCTTCATTTTTCAACGTGCGGGGCAGTCCAATAGACTTCTATAGAACTCAACAGCGTTGAAATTTGACGTCTTGGGTCGATCACCACACCGCAACCCGTTGTCTGCCTTGTGGGTCGAGACAACAATAAATAAAAATAAAAAGGAATACACTACCAAAAATTATCTATACCAGGGCGATTCAAATGCCCTCCAACTGGTGTTTGATGTTTAAAAACCCTCGCAATCTGATATCAAAGGGCCCTCAAAAGTTAAGCACGTTCATCAGCGGTGAGTTTAACAACGCACATGGTGTGTAACCACATTCAGCGGTGAGTTTAACAACACTCAACTGCAGGTAAAACGGCATTCAGAGGTGAGTTTGACCAAAGCAACGCACAACTGCAGGTAAAACGTAATTAAAAGGTGAGTTTAACGCTCCAATGCGCGTGCAAGTATGCAGTTTTAAAGCATTTTCTTATCATAGGTAAAACACTAGAGCATGCTGGATAACGTATTTTTATCGGAGGTTTGTTGATTTTAATATGCTACGATTGTGTTCAATTAATCATTTTTTAAAAATTATTATTTTTACTAAATCCTCTAAATTAATAACGCT
>NC_060150.1:18961151-18964596 GCF_021292245.1 Micropterus dolomieu | reverse complement strand
CTGTTCTCCCATGCTCTAACACACAGTAACGATGAAATGTGTGCTGTTCTCACATTCTTCCTCTGTATGTACACATAAACAACAAGGCAGGGAAATATAAAAGGAATTTATTTTATTGTTTGGGTACATTATTGTTCAGTGTACATGCTCACATCTGAAACAAACTTTACGGGCTTGATAACTCTCCCACCCCGCAGACATCTACACACCAATACCGATTTATATTCATAGCGGCAAGTGCTATGTAGCTCCACATAGGGGACACAGGAAGTGACATATAACACCTTCATGCGGCGTCGGAACCGCGTAGGAAATTCACAGCCGCACCGGCAGAGCTCCAGAATATGCTACTCGGCCGGCTCACACGCGGACGCGCTACAAGTGCGAGGGCCCGCCCAACGCTGCTTGCAGCTTTAATTATCATTAACACTACTATACATATCTATACCATTTTTCATTTAGTCATTTAGTCTATAGCAACATCACCTTTACTGTCTGTACCTCTGTTTGTATATTGTGTAGGCTGCCTTCCATCCCTCTCTTTTTCTCTCTGTTCCTCTCTCTCTCACTCTCTCTCTCTCTCTCCCTCTCTCTCTGCCTCTCTCTCTCTCTCCTTCACCCCCAACCAGTCAAGGCAGATGGCCGCCCACCCTGAGCCATGGTTCTGCTCGAGGTTTCTGCCTCTTAAAAGGAAGTTTTTCCTTGCTTCTGTCGCCTAGTGCTTGCTCTTGGTGGGAACTGTTGGGCTTCTATAAATAACATCATAGAGTATGGTCTAGACCTGCTCTTTTATGAAAAGCGCTGTGAGATAACTATTGTTGTGATTTGGCGCTATATAAATAAAATTGAATTGAATGGAGTGCAGTGGTGCAATGATTATCGCTGCCTAAACAGTCTGACAGTCAAGGACGCATATCCCTTGCCCAAGATTGAAGAGTGTCTCGATGTTCTTGGGGGAGCTACTATGTTCTCAACACTTGACCTCCAGTCGGGTTATTGGCAGTGGATGACAAAGACTGCGAGAAGGCGGCATTCATCACCAAATGGGGCCTTTATGAGTACACCAGCATGCCATTCGTGGGAAAAATTGCTGATCTACCTGGACGATGTCATTGATCTTTGGTAGAGGAGTGGATGAAAGCCTGGACCGACTGGGGCAGGTTTTCAAGTGACTCCACAGCTATGGGTTGAAGCTAAAGCCATCTAAATGTCACCTGCTACAGGAGGAAGTTCTCTTTCTGGGCCATGTCGTGAGTGGGGACGGAATCCGCCCAAACCCAGCTTTGGTCAGGGATGTACAGCTCTGGGAGCCCAACAACTTGCAGGAGCTACAAGCTTTTCTTGGGTTGTGTAACTACTACCGCAAGTTTGTTCCAGCTTTTGCAGAACTAGCAAGCCCTCTCCACAGCCTTCTAAAGAAAGGGGATAGATTCCTGTGGACAGATGAACACCAGGATGCTTTTACACAGCTCAAGGAAAAACTACAACAGTGCTGGGATACCCTACTGCCGGAGGCAAGTACATTCTCAAAACAGATGCCTCGAGCCACAGCATTGGAGCTGTTCTGTCACAACTCCAATGGGGAGAAGAGCGAGTTTTGACATATGTAAGCAGTCATCTCACACCAGCTCAGCAAAGGTATTGTGTCACCCGGCGCGAGTTACTAGCTGTTGTCCGCTACACTTGTCAATTTCGCCACTACCTACTGGGCAGGAAGTTCTTGCTGCAAACAGATCATGGCAGCCTCACCTGGCTTTTTCGGTTCAAATACCCTGAAGGTCAGTTGGCTCGATGGTTGGAAGAGTTGAGCCAATATGATTTCCACATCCAGCACAGCAGGCCACCAACACTCCAATGTCGATGCCATGTTAAGGCGAACCGAGGAACATTCAAACAAATGTGACTGTTACCAGGCTGGGAAGAACTTGTCTGACCTGCCATGTCGAGGATGTAAGCACTGCTTACGACTTCATGAGCAGTGGGCAAGGTTTGAAGACAATGTTGATGATGTTGTGCCACTGGCAGTGAGGTGTGTCCAGTCTGGCAGTGAGACCAGAGGTGATAACATTCAGTTGATGGAAACAGGCCAGCCACATGCACATATGATGGAGACCTCAGTAGCAAACTGGCTGCAGTCAGTCAGCCCTGAGGAACTTGCCAACCTCCAGAAAAATGATCCTGTCCTCTCCATTCTTTACACGTGGAAAGAATCTGGAAAACTCCCTACGAAAGATCAGGTGATACTTGAGGGCCCTGCAGTGAGGAAGTTCTGGCTCTGCTGGCCCCAGGTCATTCTGCGACAGGGGGTTCTCTACTATTCCTGGGAGAGAGTAGGAGCCCAACACCCAATCTTGCTGCTACTTGTTCCGGCTTCCATGCAAAGGGATGTACTACAAGCATGCCACAATCCTTCTCATTCTGGTCATCTTGGAGAAGCAAAAACCCTCCCCGCCTGTGCCAGAGCTACCACTGGTATGGAATGGGTGAGGATGTCCATCTTTTTGTAAAGAGATGCCAGCACTGCAATGCATGCAAAGCTACAGGAGCAGTAAAAGGAGCCTAGCTGCAAAGCTACCAAGCTGGAGCTCCCCTGGACTGCCTCCATTTAGACATCCTTGGGCCGTTCCCAGTATCCAGCTCTGGGAACAAGTACATTCTGGTCATAATTGATCAGTTTACCGGTGGGTTGAAGCCTTTCCTGTCCCTGACCAAGGGGCCGAAACAACAGCAAAAAAGCTTGTGTACATCTTCATTGCTCGATTTGCAGCTCCCCTCGAGTTGCACACTGACCAGGGTCGCAATTTCGAGAGTTCCCTGTTTCAGAGTGTATGCAAACTCCTGCAGATCACAAAGACAATTAAAGCTGCAAGCAGCGTTGGGCGGGCCCTCGCACTTGTAAGCGCGTCCGCGCGTGAGCCGGCCGAGTTGCATATTCTGGAGCTCTGCCGGTGCGGCTGTGAATTTCCTACGCGGTTCCGACGCCGCATGAAGGTGTTATATGTCACTTCCTGTGTCCCCTATATGGAGCTACATAGCACTTGCCGCTATGAATATAAATCGGTATTGACGTGTAGATGTCTGCGGGGTGGGAGAGTTAACAAGCACGTAAAGTTTGTTTCAGATGTGAGCATGTACACTGAACAATAATGTACCCAAACAATAAAATAAATTCCTTTTATATTTCCCTGCCTTGTTGTTTATGTGTACATACAGAGGAAGAATGTGAGAACAGCACACATTTCATCGTTACTGTGTGTTAGAGCATGGGAGAACAGTGGATACTTTTAATACAGCCCACACCCCTAATACTGTGTAACTATAACAAGTAGAGAACAGAAGAAAAAGATGTTCTTTCTTTACAACTGTCTGCATAGCTTATTCATATTGTGTAATGAATGAAAATAAATAGGCCTACTAGGCTCCTCTCTACTTTGACATTTAAGAT
>NC_060150.1:18956211-18961051 GCF_021292245.1 Micropterus dolomieu | reverse complement strand
CCATAAAATTCAAAATGGCCGACTTCCTGTTGACTTTAGGCTATGGGTTCTTGAGGCTTTTTTGTGCGTCTTGACATGATACATGTCCCCAGAAAATTTCGTAGATGTAGGTTGAACGTGAACGAGGGGCTAATTTTTTCCAATTTTCTAGGTGGCGCTAGCGAGTCATTTTGCAACGCCCATGTGCGAAACTTGTAGAATACGAAATTTTTCACCGGTTCTGACATGTTTGCAAATTTTGGTGAGTTTTCGAGAATGTTTAGGCCATGTCAGTTGAGCCTACTTTGCAGAAAAAAGAAAAAAGAAAAAAAAAAAAAAAGAAAAAAAAAAAATATATATATAATCCGAGCAAATTCAATAGGGACCTCACACGGTCGTGCTCGGGCCCTAAATATAATCCGAGCAAATTCAATAGGGACCTCACACGGTCGTGCTCGGGCCCTAATGACCACCCCATACCACCCTGCCTCTAACTGACTGGTAGAGCGGTTCAACAGAACTTTACTCCAGATGATCCGTTGCTACATGAACCAGAACCAAAAGAACTCGGACGAGCATCTGCCACTACTTACCTCAGCCTACCCCAGTTCACAGCATGCAGTCACAGGGTTCACACCTAACAGGCTCATGTTTGGGAAAGAGGTTTATCAACCACAGGATATCCAGTCTGGGGCTGCAGAGCTCAAGTCTGACCGAATGGAGGTAGCAGATTTCCTTCACAACCTGGAAAAGGGACTTGAGGAGGCACAAAGCACAGCAAGAGAGCATCTCCACACTGCACAAGAACGTCAGAAGAAGGTGTATGATGTTCGAGCACAGGAAACCTCCTACAGTGCTGGAGATTTGGTGTATGTAAAGGATGACACCAAAAGGAAGGGACTAAGCCCCAAGCTTCAAGCACCTTGGAAGGGCCCTTTGATTGTTTCAGCCTGCCGTGACCCTGTTCTCTATAAGGTTCAAGGGTGGAAGCGCAGTAAGATAATGCATCATGACAATAGTGCAATAGTGAAGTGGTTCCTACATGGGTCATACGCCAAAGGAGCCAAGTGCTGCAGCAGTGCCAAGAGCAAGCCATACAGTTACCTGAAGAAGGTCTCCCATTGGTACCGTAGCTGCCACTACAAAGGGACAATGAGGAAGATCCAGCAGAGGAAGAAGCTTTTCGAGAGCCATGTGATCAAGAGGAAGCACCTCAGCCAGGAGCTTCAAGGTGTCAGCAGAGAAAAAGACACAAGGTCAGAGACATTCCAGAAAAGACTGTTAAAACTTAGAGTGGACGTGCAGTTATCAAGCCAGGGAGATTCAGGAGCTAGTTATCAAAACCTGAAAAAGAGAGACTGTTTATTAATCTGTAGATTTGTTAATCCAGCTATTTTCGAGCTAAAGGTTTACATGATAGCATTTGAATTAAGAGGGTAATTAAAAAGAAAGGGGAGTTTTCTTTTTGTGTCATTTAACTGTGTTTAAATGGAAAAGTGTTTTGGGTTTGCTAAGACGGTGATGAAAGATGACAGTAACCATTTAATTTCTTGAAATGTTCATTTGAGTCACCTGTACTAAAGGGACTCAGTAATGCTGGAGGAGGGTGGTGTAAGACAGTTCATAATAGCTAAGTTTTACCTTCTTTCCCACACCTTACCTAAGATGTTGCTTGTTGCTTAGTGTAGCATGTTGATTGGTCAGGAATGTGACATAATCACGCAGAAAGAACATAATGGGATCCCACGAGAGTTTGGACGTTGTTGAAAAAATGGGACTTGTGGCTCATCGCACGGACATCGCTAGCCTGATGTTCTATGCCCGAGTTTAGCTAAGTCCACACCCCAGCATAACTGCCTTCTCTGGAGTAAACAGCTGTATCTCTGTACTCACCTGCGGAAATTCAGTAAAGTTCATTAACGGAGATTCCTTGTCGTGTGAAGTGATTTCCAACCATGCACATCCAGAAGAAGTAGTGAGTTAGCCTAGCTCATGTCGAGGTCAGAACACGACAATATGGAGGCAGATGTATAAATAAAAATGCTATTTTATTGAGTGCAAACTCCATTCTCAAGCAAAGCAAACAGGAGAAAGAAGAAAAATACATTTAGGACATTTTCACTCAGGGGTGTACTCACTTTTGTTGCCAGCGGTTTAGACATTAATGGCTGTGTGATGTGTTACTTTGATGGGGCAGCAAATTTACACGAGTTATACGAGCTGTACACTCACTACTTTACATTGTAGCAAAGTGTCATTTCTTCATTGTTGTCACATGAAAAGATATAATGAAATATTTACAAAAACGTGAGGGGTGTACTCACTTCTGTGAGAAGAAATTCCCCGTGCACTGCAACAACAATCAGGTGCTGGTAGATAGCAGGTTGAGGCTATGAAAAATCAAAAACAACTGCACACTGATATGACTTTACTGCATTTATTGTGAGCAACACATTTCGCCTATTGCTTTTTCAGTATGGAGGGATTATTGGGTCAGATGTAAAACTAAAAGTCTATAACTAAAAGTCTAAATAAAAAACTGAAAGTCAAAATCAGAAACTAAAAGTCAACATTAAAAACTAAAAGTCAAAGTCGAAAATTCATTTTGTATTTAGGATTGGGCATTTGGTATTTAGGATAGGGTATTTTGTATTTAGAATAGGACATTTAGTAATTTAGCCATTTAGGATTGGGGGTTTGGGGATTTAGGATTGGGAATTTGGGGATTGAGGACTGGAGACTTGGGGATTGGGCGACTGAGTTGTGTATGCGTGAGGAGGCGTGGCCCAAAGGCTTCAGGGAGGGTTTGGAACAGCTGAGGCGCAGAGGCACTTTACGGACTGCAGGGGGAGCTCTGACTGCCAGCAACTGCCATGAAAGCAAGCAGAGGAAGTGAGCAGGGCTGGAGAGAGGACTATCATTAAACCATAAGTAAAAGCGTACAACATTTCTGTCCATGTGGACTCACACACAAAGTCAACAGTGAAAGGAGCACTATCCGTCTGACGAGAAAGCAGCGGACAGTATAGCAGGTAACATATGCTAACATTAGCAAGTTAACTACATTAGGCTAACTGTTGCATGAGTTATGTTACTGTTGGTACATGCAGGTTTTAAATGCAGCTATTAACCCCGCTGTGGGCTGTGTGTATAAACTGTAAAAATAAGGTTTGTTTCTGGGTAACAGCACCATGCTGGGCAGGTGACAGGTGTGTGTTTACAGTGTTTGTGTGCTCTGAAAAACATAACAGCGCAGCTATAAAGTCTCAGCAGCTGTTCCACCAGTGAATGAATGTGTGTGAATGTTAGTTTCTGTTTGAGCACTTACGCTCAGTGTGTGGATGTAGTGTAGTGTAAAAGCTCTTTGAGTGGTCAAAAAGACTAGAAAGGCGCAATACAAATACGGTACATTTCCATACACAAATGGATATAACGTGGATATAACGTTTATCCAACATCTGCTAATCAGAAACAGAGGACACCACCTGCATCACTGCATCAGCTGATGTCATTGACCATTTGAGTGAATGATGATTATCATCAGTGTTTTCCTTGTGTCTCCTTTTGTTATTTCACTTCACTGTGTTTAGAGTGTTCCCGTCTGTCACTGTGTTTGTTATTGCCACATGCTCAGTCTCCTGGCTCCCGCTCAGCTGCATGTACACACTTGCAATGGGTCGCACCAGCTTTGTATTTCTTCTCTCCTAAATTAGGGCATAAATCTACACTAGAGGTGTTTGAGGTTAACACAACCACCACTGTTTTTCCCCACTGACTTGCCCTCCCCCCTGCAGACAAAGATGTTTCACCTGGACATGAAGAACCACTTGGTGTCACAGCTTTGGATCAGCCATCTGCAGCAGAATCCCTGTCCACTGGGTCACACCACAAGCTGGAAATTACAGCTACAGCTGATACAGTAACCTCTGGACTTTTTCTCTCACTTAGACATAATTGACACTTCATTAAAGGCTTGTATTTTATCTTTAGTTTCTATATGATCTATAATTACCTTGTTTTATTTTGTTCAATATATTATGGATATAAATAGCACAGAGGTTTAGTCTGACAGAGAAGCTGCTTGTCTTTTATTTTCACCATATATAATTGCTGCTGTTGCACCTGAATTTCCTCTAGTGCAGTCTTACCTAACTAGTATACATGATGATATGGCCTATGGACTTACACAGTTTCTATGATCATGTGTTGTGCTATACTTAATTTGCTTCTACTGGTAGGTGCTGCTGAAATTAGAAAGATATGGCTAATTTGGCTGCCAATTCACAGTCACATTTTTATTAATGACTATATTTCAGTAATTTAGTTATCATTAGGCAGTTTGTCATTTGTTGTGCTGTCATTGGAAGAATTTACTAATTTGTAGAGGCAGCGAAATAAAAGTGGAAATAGGCATAACATTTCATTATACTTCCAATTTTAAGATAACAAAATTTTAAAATCAGCGTTCTTCTATTATGTATAGAAGGTTCCTACACCAGGTAATGATAGATAGAGACAGTGACCATCAGATCCTATTGCAGAGACTGGAATATTTCATTGGCATTAAAGGAACCGCTCTAAGCTGGTTTAAGTCCTATTTATCAGATCGATTTCAGTTTGTACATGTTAACGATGAGTCCTCCATGCACGCCAAAGTTACTTATGGAGTTCCTCAAGGATCTGTCCTCGGACCAATCCTCTTCACTTTATATATGCTTCCTTTAGGCAATATTATCAGGAAACATTCCATAAGCTTTCATTGTTATGCAGATGATACTCAGTTATATCTATCGATCAAGCCAGATGAAACTCATCAGTTAGCTAAACTTCAAATGTGCCTTCAGGATGTTAAAACCTGGAT
>NC_060150.1:18955197-18956111 GCF_021292245.1 Micropterus dolomieu | reverse complement strand
TCTGTATGCAACCTTATCCCATTATTGCATGTTACTAACACAACTTCTCCCCTTTCTGGTAGTCTTGTGCTTTCTCGTCTCTCTCCTCTCTCCTATCACTTCCTGCAGGTTTTCTGGCTCTGGAGCTGTGGAGTCTGGATCTGTGGCTGCGGGTCACCTGCTGCCCCTGTGTTCCTGCTCGACACCCTCTACTGCAACGACTATTGTTGCTAGTCTTATTGTTATTATTGTTATTATAATCATTAACATTACGATGGTTACCATTAACACTATTATAAATATCTGTACCATTTTTCATTTAGTCTATAGCAACATTACCTTCACTGTCTGTACCTCTGTGTGTATATTGTGTAGGCTGCCTCCCTCCCCTCTCTCTCTCTCTCTCTCTCTCTGCCTCTCTCTCTCTGCCCCTCTCTCTCTCTCTCTCTCTCTCTCTCTGCCTCTCTCTCTCTCTGCCTCTCTCTCTCTCACCCCAACCGGTCGAGGCAGATGGCCGCCCACCCTGAGCCATGGTTCTGCTCGAGGTTTCTGCCTCTTAAAAGGAAGTTTTTCCTTGCCTCTGTCGCCTAGTGCTTGCTCTTGGTGGGAACTGTTGGGCTTCTGTAAATAACATCACAGAGTACGGTCTAGACCTGCTCTTTTATGAAAAGCGCTGTGAGATAACTGTTGTTGTGATTTGGCGCTATATAAATAAAATTGAATTGAATTGAATTGAATTGAAGTCACCTCACAAGTCTTGACCTGCACACGTTTATTTGACATATCATTTTTCTTATCCTGAAAACAAGTCTTTAAAAAATACAGTGCCTTGCGAAAGTATTCGGCCCCCTTGAACTTTTCGACCTTTTGCCACATTTCAGGCTTCAAACATAAAGATATAAAACTGTAATTTTTTGTGAAGAATCAACAACAAG
>NC_060150.1:18951911-18955097 GCF_021292245.1 Micropterus dolomieu | reverse complement strand
CTGAATCCAATCGAGAATCTGTGGAAAGAACTGAAAACTGCTGTTCACAAACGCTCTCCATCCAACCTCACTGAGCTCGAGCTGTTTTGCAAGGAGGAATGGGCAAAAATTTCAGTCTCTCGATGTGCAAAACTGATAGAGACGTACCCCAAGCGACTTACAGCTGTAATCACAGCAAAAGGTGGCACTACAAAGTATTAACTTAAGGGGGCTGAATAATTTTGCATGCCCAATTTTTCAGTTTTTTATTTGTTAAAAAAGTTTGAAATATCCAATAAATTTCGTTCCACTTCATGATTGTGTCCCACTTGTTGTTGGTTCTTCACAAAAAATTACAGTTTTATATCTTTATGTTTGAAGCCTGCAATGTGGCAAAAGGTCGAAAAGTTCAAGGGGGCCGAATACTTTCGCAAGGCACTGTATTTGTAAGAAAAAAATATTTACCTTCTGAGCCATAATTTCCAAGTTGTGCAGTTTAAGAAGCAACATTACATATTTAATGCAGCCCTGTTCTTCCCCCATTTACATTGATCTGAACTGGCACTGTTGACAAAACCTGGACTCATCACATGGAGACAAAACTCAGGAACTTTATTCAATAGAACAGGAAAGTTTGCAGTCTCATTATGCTACAAACAGAACATAACAGATAATTAAATATCCATTTGAATATGGTAACATAAATATGGCCTATAAATTTATTATTTTACAGTAAGATCATAATGATAATATGGTTTTCTCCAAAAGGATCTCAGTCTTTTTTTACTGCAAAATTTTTTTTGATCATCCAGTACTGATGTCACTGATACAGTTGTCAAGGTCATTAATAGGGCTGAGGATATCATGTGAAGGTGAAAGACACAACTGAGCCTTGTGGGATCTCAAAGCAAATGTTATAATTGCCAGTTTAAAAGTTGTCAAGAGAAACAGAGAATGCCCTGCCTGTTAAATAGGAAGAGAGTCCCTGTATGACAAGGCCACATTGTCCAACTGAATTTTCTAGTTTACTGATTAAAATGCTGTGGTCGACAGTGTCAAAGGTTGCAGTCAGTTCTAGATAGGTTTGTTTGCAGCATTGTTGATCTTTTGATCACTGACTACTTCAAAGTTGTTTCAGTGCTGTGGTTAGTCCTGAAGCCAGATTGATACACATAGATTGTGGAGGGACAGGTAAATATGCAGTTGTTTGTAGACAACCTTTTCAAATACTTTACTAGGAAAAGGGATATTGGGGATTGGTCTGTAGTTGCTTATCACAGATGGGTCTAAGGGGTTCTTTGAAAACAATTGTGGGTCAAGGAAGCAAGTGGAGGAGTTTAGTTGCTGTATCACCTCTTTTGGATCATAGAGGTAGGAGGCAAAAAATTATGCATTGGGCCCACAGTGTTGGGATGATGTAGGGGCATTAGATGAATGAGAGATGACTAGGGTTAGAGATCTGAAGGCATCTGAAGGAAGTTTGTGAATAATGTCATTATTCAATGTCAATGAGATGGCGTGGGCAGTGGTGAATGGGGACGCATTGGCTGGCTGGCTGTCTGGCAGAAGGCAAACGTGAGGCAGAGGAGCATGCGGTGATCCTTAGGTCCAACAAACAAAAGGTTAGTGATGAGGAAAACACTAGGAAGCAAAGGAGAGATGATGAGGCAGAATTTCTGAGTTGATTGAGCCTGAGATGTGAAGTTCTCAGTTCTTGAACAGCTGATAAAAACTAGTTCAATCAACCCTGAGTGTTCACTGAGTTAAGCATGTAGGCTTACACAGTGACGTGTGTAACACACGGTAGCTCCTCTTTAATCTTGATAAGCTGCAGAGCTGCAGTCTCCATTCATGCAACTTACACTGTACATTTCCAGCTAAACTAAGGCTTTTTGAAGACCCTCTCTCTCTCTCTCTCTCTCTCTCTCACTCTCTCACTCTCTCTCGCCTGTCATTCACTGGTCTTGTGCTGAGTTTTTGGTGCATTCTGTGCTGCCAACGACTGCATGCACGTCGCCTCACGGGTCTATTTCAAGTAGCTGGCTATTTAAAAATGACAAAATATTCTTTATGTGGTTCATCGACAGTGATAAATTATCCAAAAGTCCTGCGAGGTGCGGACAACTCGGCACAACACCAGTGAAGCTGGGGCTCCGTCTCTTCAACAAGTGTTCCTCTTGCTCTACTACACACATACACACTACGCCTACACATGCGCACTGACGACCCAGGATTAGGGTTACAATTTTGGATTTATTTAAAATTTTAAAAACACTTACTGAAAGTTTTATTCTTTTTACATATTTAATTACAGCATTAAACGTTGAAATGTATATTGTAATAGGCTGTATATTAACTTATTGGGAGAAAACTGGTAGCTGTATGTAAAATCAGACGTGGAGCACCCCCATATCACCAAAATGGCATGACTAATCATTCATGTAGCACACCTGGACACACCACCGGTCACTGAACAGAACTCTGCCTCACTGCCACAAACAACTGTCTCCACCTACTGGCATGTAAAGCCATCTGCTCCCAGCGCTGTTCCAAAGACTTCTATTCCTGTCATCATCATGCATAGACCAGTAAACCGAAATGTGCACATCCCACACAGAAATAATAGTAATCTCTTAAGGATTAGGACAACTGCACCAACTCCAGCACCTAGAACAAACTCATTTAAAATGGCTCTCTTCAATGTGAGATCACTTTCAAGTAAGACTTTTATTTTAAATGATTTTATCTTGTCTGCAAATCTAGATTTTATGTTTTTAACTGAATCATGGTTGCAAATGAATGAATATAGCCATTGTTTTAGTCAACCGAGGGTCAGTGGTCGTGGTGGTGGGCTAGTGAGCGTGTATAGGAAAAATTTAAAATGTCATCAAGTACGCTGTGATGAATTTAACTCCTTTGAAGTTCTCACTCTTAAACTTGGAGGGCTGCAACCTATCATATTTGTTATAATTTATCGCCCCCCAAAACCACCTGGAGGATTTTTATCAGAACTTCCTGAATTTTTATCTACTCTGGTTTTAAATTATGACAGAATTGTTCTTTGTGGCGATTTTAATATTCATGTTGATGACCCCACCAATGTTAATGCAACTGACTTTTTAAATATGGCCACTTCTTTTAACTTCAAACAACATGTCAAAGGGCAAACACATAACCGAGGTCATACACTGGACTTGGTTTTTACCC
>NC_060150.1:18920182-18951811 GCF_021292245.1 Micropterus dolomieu | reverse complement strand
CCACTGCACACTCTTTGCAGGAAATTTAATGGTCTCATGAACATCAGCCAGGGTCATGCTTGGGTCACCGGCAATTTATCTTTGCAATGCGCAGTGAGGGGGTTGTGTATGAAAAGCATCTTTACATTAGCTGGGGGTTGTAATTGATTAGCTACTTTGTGTATATAGAATAGATTGCAGTAGCGCTCTGAAAAGGAAAGGATGTGATCAAATTGAGTCTTGTCCTCCTGACAGGATATAATCATTTGCTCTGTGCTGTGCATTGTTCCTACACTGTGGTCTTCATTATTTTCTTTCCTGTTAGCACTGATTTTTGATTATTCTGGCTGCTACAACCACTAGCCTACCATGTTGTTTGAACATATGAGAAATTAAAATAGATAGATAGATCTGGTCAGCCTTGTACATACCATGCAATGGTGCGTTTAGAGCTGTGTCCAATGAGCTGCTACAGTAACATTTGGCAACTTGTTGGCAGACATATCCAGGCAATCCTTTTTACCCATTTTGTGTCACTTTGCAAATGTACAAGATTTCCAATCCGACATGGTGTGAGGCATCAGTTTATGAAGATGCTGTTTGCGGGCCCCAAGATTATAGCACACTTGAATGCTGCTCTTTTGAGACCTTCAGAATCACTCCATCCCTTTTACTGTGGCATATCAGCTGCTTGTTTGACCAAAGCTCATGCTGTATCTTTATTTTATTTGCTCTCCTATAATTTGTTATAAGTTTCAATCATGTAATGCAAATTCCGCAGACTGCAAAACAACGTTAGACTGGCATTTTCTGTCTGCATTAACCTCTTTTCTTCATTGTTTATTCCTCTGGTATCTTTTTAGTTGGTATGCTTAGTCTGTCGGCCAATCTTATCTGGGCTTGGACAAAAGCCAGCTGCAGATAGTTATAAGGAATGGAATTGCATTAATTAAGTTCCGGTAACCTAATATGTTGAAACGCAATATGGTAAAATCAACCATTGGTATTTCCAGTATGCGGTTGAGGCACAGGCCTCTGCATATTCCATAAAAGCATTCTGGGAAACATCTCCATTGGAAAGAGTGGAGGCCTTTGTGGCTCCGTGGTGACACAGACTCACCACAAGTCAAGCTTTCGTCTATGTCCTGGTTTTGTAATGACTTCACATGTCTACTCACAGTTCTAAATGCATTCCCATCTGTGAAATGCCAAACAAATTAAACTGAACGCAAGGCGATTGGATTCAGTCGTACTCCTCATTATGGCCATTAGAAGCCAATGAGGTATTGCAAATATTTTATTGCCAAATTTAATGAAGCTGCAGTTCTCCATTTAGATTTCTGAGATATTTGCATATGCCAGCTCCAAACAGCAGTGTGTAATGAAGCTATTCGGCAGACCTTGATCCACTTTCATGGTATTGGCCAGGTGTATGCAAGCAGTGCATGCAGATCAAAAGTGTCCACTAGCTTACAACCTCCTATACAAGTCAGCTAAGATGATTATCAGTAACAGCAGAAGGTGTACAGCTTAAGGCCTATGGAGAAGTGGTTATGGCAAATATATGCAAGTTTCCAGGTTTCTACCCCAAAGGCCAGATTTCACCATGCCTAATTGAGTTGCAGATGTAATACATATTTATGTGCTGAGAAGCTTTGTGGCATGTCCTAGTCTTAAAGGTCCTGATTCGTTTTGTTTTTGTGCACTGTTTGGTCATACAGCACAGTTTGTGTGCCTCTTTTTAAATACTGGATAATACTGTGTACTAATGCTGAACTGATTAATCACGGATGCATGTTTTAGTCAGTCCTTTGGTAAAATTGTGTTGACTTAAACAATGGCAACAGCACAGGGGTCCTTTCCCCCAGCTGTGGTGCTACACTAGTGCCATCTAGTGCGGTGTTGCTGCTACGAGGGAAGACAAACTGGTACCATGCATCACAGTTAGTATTAATGCATGGACTATGAAACTTGTCAAGCTCTCCCGGCCAAATGGGAAAATATTGATGCAAAAAGTGCACTAACAACACAAATCCCCCCTTAGTCAGTGGATAGTAGAAGGTAGTTTTTCTGAACAGGCAGGTGTAAAGTGGAGTATTAGTAGGAAATTCAGTGTTGCTTATAATATGCACAAGATCATACCTCTTAGCAATGAACAAAAACAAATCAGAAAAACATGTCTAAATATCAGATTTCAAAACATACATCATATTATTACATGTATCATATGCATGTATCCTAAAGGTAAGAATTTTGCACACTGACAGCCCAATCTGTTTTCTCTCCCTTTTTTGGTGAATGGCAAATATTTTTCCTAAACAAGCCAAGAGCACCATCGTGTGGTCATCTAGGGGTTGAGCACAAAATCAACTGACAGAAAAGATATGATTTACTATATATATTTAGATTAACAACTTGACTGTTGTGTAGACACGTATTAATTTTCAGCCATGATTAACAAGTGGGACAGTGTAAACACATTTATACTGTCTATATTTTACACAAACAGAGTTATCAGTCAATTAGGAAGATAAAAAAGCCAGATGTTGTTGTAGATTTTGTTATATCCTTCCTGTACCACTGCAAAACAAATGCAGGATGGAAGGATTTAGTGGAAGTATTCAGTTGGATAATTTATTGAAGGGCACATGGTGTGTGGATTATTTCTCCTAAACTAAATCATCCCATCATGTATACTATTTCCTGTTGTTGTATTTCTCTGTATGTAAGTGTTGTATATTTTTATCCACTTTCTTGAGTATTACAGTTTTGTGTCATACGATAGAATACAATACAAAAATGTGTGTTGTTTAAAGTGAGACAAATGTAGTTAATCAAATCTGTAGCAGCGCCTTCCCTTAAGCACAGCAATGTAACAAAAGTGGAGCAATATTTGAGTCGCTTGGCTCTGCTGCTTTTTTGACACCAGCCAGCAGACGAACACTGTGTTAGAGTGGCTTTCCTGTCCCCAGGTAAGCTGTACATCATCTTTTGTTTGCTGGGAAAGCCGCCATTACTCTGAATTTGGTCCAATGTTAGCAGCAGTAGGTCCAATATATTGGTTTCTCTGTACAGAGGGATGTGAAACTGAATGAGTATTGCTCTCCTCTATTTCAGCAAATGCTGTTGTAATGCCCTCGAGCAAGGCATATAGGAGAGCTACTCCATGGTTAACAATGGAATATGGTGGCTGTGCTGAGCTACGGTACCCCTCAGGTCTAAATATAAGTAACAAATGCAAAGTTTGTAAAACAAGCTTCAAGAAATATGATGCATGCAGCACTGTGCACACACAGCAGGGGATCTGGAGCTCTTTGGCATGCTGAATCAACATCATAAACACTTTCCATAAATATACAGTAAGTCCGCCAAAAATGTAATCTAAATTTTAGACACAGTAGCCAGTTGATATACACTCACATACACACACACACACACACACACACACACACACAAGAACACCACTGCACACTCTTTGCAGGAAATTTAATGGTCTCATGAACATCAGCCAGGGTCATGCTTGGGTCACCGGCAATTTATCTTTGCAATGCGCAGTGAGAGGGTTGTGTATGAAAAGCATCTTTACATTAGCTGGGGGTTGTAATTGATTAGCTACTTTGTGTATATATAATAGATTGTAGAAAAAATGCTGTAAAGTAAGAATGCTTTCAAAAATAGACACATTGTAATACATTATATTTATCACTTATAAAATACAAATTGAGTGACAGAAGAATCTAAATCAAATCACTTTTTAGAGTGACCACCCTTCAAAACAGCATGAATTCTTCTAGGTATACTTGCACATAGTTTTTGAAGGAACTCGAGACGTAGGTTGGCCCAAACAGCTTGGAGAACTACCCACAGTCCTTGTGTGGATGTAGGCAGCCTTAGATGCTTCTCTCTCTTCATGTAATCCCAGACTGACTCGATGATGTTAAGATGGGGACTATGTGGAGGCTACAGCATCACTTCCAGGACCTGGTGAAGATAGGTCTTAATGTCTTTCGCAATATGTTTGGGGTGGTTGTCATGCTGCAGAATAAATTTGGGGCCAGTCAGATGCCTCCCTGATGGTATTGCATGATGGATAAGTATCTGCCTGTACTACAGCATTGAGGAGACCATTAATTCTGACCAAATCCACAATCCATTTACATAAATGCCGCCCAAACTTGTAAGGAACCTCTGTGCTTCACTGTTCCCTGCAAACACTCATTCTTGTACCGCTCTCCAGCCCTGCCTTCTGTTACAGTCACATATTTCAATTTTTGACTCATCAGTCTAGAGCACCTGCTGCCATTTTTCTGCACCCCAGTTTGAATCATGTTTAGTACTATTACAATTAGCATAATTTCAGCAAAATGACACTCATGATTAATGATGTACTGCTACATGCTGTACATATGACATTGTTGTAACAGTATTTTCTGAAAATACAAAGAACAAAGCAAACAATCTTATTTTACAGGAAGGTTAATTAAAACCCTTTAACAACCATTCTGTTCTTTAAAAAGCTTAGCAATGCAAATAAGGACACATTTACTGTAAGGGCTTTGTAAGCAATAAAGAAGCCTATTGAACATAAATGTGCACATACAGTACACAGCTTTAGAAAGAGGCCTCTTTACTGGCCTCCACTTTTGCTCCATATGAAGAATGCACAAAAAAGTTTCACTTCTATATTATCCTCCTGTTTTAAAAAGTGCTGTAGTTGCACATACCCTTCTGAGGCATATATTTTACCAAATGAAACATTGATGTTCCCTCTAAAGCCTCCATCCTTCTTACTACATGTTTCACAGACAATAGCACTTTGCCAGCAATTTGTTTCAGCCAAGATGTATGGTGTGATAAATATTTAAAATCAAATTTGGCAAAAAGACGTAGATGGATGTGCCACCCCAGGCTGTCGTGGGAGCCACACACTGAAGTACAGGGACGTCCCTGCCGAGCTCTAACCATAACCACACAGGAACGCACACACATATACAGTACAGTAACTGTAGGTGTGTACACGTGCCAGACCTATTAGTATTACTTCTCTGTTGAAGTCCCCTTTTTTCCTGTTTTTTTCAATGTATGGTGACAGTGCTTGCATGATTGTTAGCATTCATATGTGTGAGCAAAAAATAATTGATTGGTGGAATGCATAACACATTAACTGCAAACTATGTGCGAGCAAAAGAGAATTGTTGACACGGTTGTGTTTGTGTTTTTGTGTGCAACAAGGGTCGGGGTGGAGAAGAAGAAAGCCTGCTGCAGCATGGCAGAATGTTGGTGTGTTTACAGTCCAAACACTCCCGCTGTGTCTGCTGAGAGAGTTGGCGGATCTTTGCCAGGGATTTGCTACACTTGCATGACCCACACACTTGCATGATTTGATGAAGAACGGGTTGAGATAAATTAGCCAACTAGCAAACCCAAGCAGAGAGACCACATGCTGACTTCATGCCCATTGATTGAGGCAAGTATTTCATGCTGGGAACTAAGTTGAGATACTATAAACATATGCCAACATTCAGCTGTTTTTTTCACTGCAAACTTTTAAATTCAATAGAATGTTTTCAGCTTTCCCAACACACAGCAAAATATTGCAGTGGGGGTTTTGAATCAAAATACTTTTGATTACTTACTCATACTTAGTATCGTACAAATCCACTGTTTGATGCTTTAATGGGATCGGCAGCTGATAAGATTGCAAGTAGATTGCCTTAAGATAGGTCTAAGCAGTAACTGGAAATAATAGTTAATAAATGTATAGCTTTTTATTATCTTATTAAAAGTGAACACAAGTCAAACTCACCAGATATTGGAATAAGTGTTTCTCGGCGTGGTGAGTTTAGTAAAACCATAACTTGATGCCCAAATGATGTGTATACTAAACATTAACTCTATCGTCCTGGGAGAGATGAGTGATCAGTGTGTTGGTGTTGCCTGGTTGATGGATGGCCATTGAAATGCTGCTTCATTAATCACTATTTAACAGTAAATGCTCAGTTTCAGGGGATTGTCATCTGCGCTGTGATGACTAATAGCCTGAGTTTAGATGGCTGATAAAGGCACAGTGTAAATAATCTGCTTGGGAACAGATGATGCTCCCTGTACTGTACCTGTCCAGCCCCTCGAGCGGCTTTTGTAAACCATTAGGAAAAGAGCATGGAAGTGCCCACTTTGGGAGTGGTTTGAAAAATATAGCCCTACTTCAGTTATTAATCATCTTACCTGTGCTGACCAAGCTTTACCTTTATTAAAGTTAGCTTGGTGTTGGACTGGGAAGAATGCACTTTTTCTTTTTAGTTTGGTGAACATCTCCAAATAATTGTCTTGAGATAACTCATGAATGCAGTGGTTCCTGTCAGCTGAACAGATACAAAAAAGTGTAACAAAGCCACGTGTTTTTAATGTGGTTGTTTTTACCACAACATTATTGCAACTAAATTATAATTTAAAAAAAGATGTTTCATTTTGTAGTACCGGTAAATAAAAACTACATACGGGAATTACTGGGGTGTGTGATGTGATACAAGAATATGTTTTTCAATGTTCCCAGCAGCAAATATGGTACATTGAGTGACAGGGGAAAATCTTTTTTCACTGTCTCCTGGCAACAAGATGTTCCTGTGTTTACAAAAAACAATGCTGTGAGAAGCTGCTGCCCAAAATTGTATCTTTAGGAACACAAACTCAACTGAAAATGTAAACGATATAGTTCCACCTTACTGTTACAGTGGGAGAAATTAACTGTGAGTGTTTTTCCAGATGAAATGTCTAAAAAAAAGAACTGAGAACTGAAGAGATGGCAAAATGCAATGTTGTGATGTGGGGATAAGATTTATTTTAACTGAGTCCAGTCTCAAACATATGCTTGAGTAATTTCAGTGTTTTTAATATTGTTCATATATTTTGGGGTCGAAATGCTTAGTAGGTTACAGCGTGGTAGGAAAAGGTGCAGCCTTGAGAGGATTGCCAAGCAAAGCCGATTCAAGAACTTGGGGGATCTTTACAAGGCTGGTGTCAGTGCAAGAGCCACACACAGACATGTCCAAATGAGCTTCAAGCGTCACATTCCTAGTGTCAAGCGACTCTTGAACCAGAGACAACGTCAGAAGCATCTTTCCTTGTCTAAGGAGCAAATTTTCAGATGAAAGTAAAATTCGCATTTCGTTTGGAAATCAAGGTCTTAGAGTCTACAGGACGAGTGGAGAGGCACAGAATCCAAGTTGCATAAAGTCCAGTGAGGAGTATCCACAGTCTGTGATGATTTGGGGTGCCATGTCATCTGCCTGTGTTGATCCACTGTGTTTTATCAAGTCCAGAGTCAATGCAGCTGTTTACCAGGAGATTTTAGGTTACTTCATGCTTCCATCCGCTGACAAGCTTTATGGAGATGCTGATTTCCTGTTCCAGCAGGACTTGGCACCTGCCCACAGGGCCAGAACCACTCGTAACTGGTTTCCTGACCATGGTGTTACTGTGCTTGATGGGATCAGCCAACTCACCTCATCTGAACCCCACAGAGAATCTTTGGTGTATTGTCAAGACGACAATGAGAGAAACCAAACCAACAATACAGACGAGCTGAAGACCGCTATCAAAGAAACCTGGGCCTCCATAGCACCTAAGCAGCTACAGGCTGATTGCACCCATGCCACGCTGCATTGATGCAGTAATTTGTGCAAAAGGAGACCCAACCAAGTGCTGAGTGCAAAAATCAACCTTTTTAAGAACTTTTCAACCTTTCAGAAGGTCGACATTTCATGTAATATTCTAATATTTTGTGATATGGATTTTTTGATTTCCATGAGCTGTAAGCCGTAATCATCAAGATTAATACAACAAATACTTACTTACTATACATGTTTCAAATTATGTGGACTGTATCTAGATTATATGAAAGTTTCACTTTTTGAATTAAATTACGGGGAAAAATTAACTTTTTCACTATAATCTAATTTTCTGAGATGCACCTGTATAGGTTAAGCTGCCCATCAGAATATGAAGTAATTAAAATCATCTTTACCAGCTGCAACATTAAAGTGATGATCACAGCAATCTCTAATTATAATCCAGTAATATAATATATTAGATCATGAAATTGGGAGCCTAAATGCAGTTTATGTAGAGGGAATTGAAGGGAATGTTTACAGTAGAAACCTACACTGCTTAATGAGTACTTTTTTTTTTTAAGTAAGATTTTGAATGCGGGACTTTTACTTGTAATAGAGTATGTTTACACTGTAACTGTAAAAAAGTCTGAATAGATTACTTCTTCCACCACATAGTGATTAAAAGATTTTTCCATCTAATGTTTTAAGTTGGAGTAACAGATTCGCTCTGTAAAACAAATATGTAAGGACAAGCAATTTTTCGTCATTGAAATTTTTTTTCTTATTATTTCTGACATTTTACACTTTATATATTGAATGTTTATATTGTAAGAAAATTATGTAACTTTGAAATAAATTCAGTTTTCCAATGAAATGAATGTTTGACAACAACTAGGATAAGGGGAAAGTAACTAGGGATGGGATGCCTGGTTTCTTCAAGTATCACTCAATAGCTAAATTAAATGCGCCTTTAAACTTGAAAGAAATACTTATTTGACATTTATCGGGATAATTACTGATAGATAATAACATATTTTCATAGGCTACTATAGTGTGTTGAAAGCAAGTTAAAACAATACACTTAATAATTACAACAACAGCTGTCACTGTTTGTGAACTCTTTATTCACAGCGATGAGGCAACGAGAATGACGGGAAAAGATGGGGAGGTGAAAGTCCAAACCTGAAGGGACCAGCAGAGAGAGGTTTCAAAGCTGGCCACAATGAACGGATACAAATAAGCCTTTTAAGCCGTCGAGAGGAGCAAGCATTTGGAAGAAGATGATGCTAGGTAACGTTAGTAGCTAACCATGCTAACACTACTGCACTTAGTGCCTTCTCACAGTAGTTACTGAATGAACGTAACTTCATGCTGCTTCATGTGATGTAAAATGTTAATTCCCAATTTGCTGGACACATTTTTTGAATGCACTCAAGCTAAGTGCCATTTTGCTGCTTAGCTGGACATGTTTCTTTCGTCCATCTGTGACATTAGGCTAACGTTACAAGTTTCCAGAAGTAACGTTAAGTCTATGGTATGCTGCGCTCAGAATGGTATTTTAATATCCCCCAATAGTAATAGTTGTAGTAATTGCAGTTTAGCAGTGGCTTTACCCTCAGCGTGTTCACTATTTGTTTTTTGTTATGTTTACGTTTGCCGTTTTTGTTGTAACACAAAGTAACCTTGTTCCATCCAGCAGGTGAAGGTGCAGTGACACAGGCCCTTGTCACTGTGCTGCCACTACATTGGATATTTTGACATGTCTAAGCAGGAAAAGCACAGTTGTAATAAATCACATTAATAATGATGGCTAAATTCCACTTAAGTCTTCCAGGTCCATGGCTAGCTGATTGGCATGGCTACTGGCATACTTAAATGCAACAGAGCCATAATTACTGTTATTATTACTCACACCTGTGCTTTTGCTCCTGTGACAAGTCAAAATGCCTTCTGTGAAAAGGCACATTCAGAGAGCTCAAATTTATGTAGCTATCTGACTAATTGTTTGACTAATTAATTGACTTTGTCATGTGGCAAATGCAAAGTTTTGCAAACAGAACAGGCCCAGAGTTTTGAGACATAGTTTCCCGTCCTACCCAGTGTTGACCTTCTAGAGTTTTATGTCAGCTGGATAATTTCACCACTTTGTCTGGTTTCCATTCATAAACTTGCTTTGGGTTTTAGAGATAAAAACAAATTGTCTTCACTCATTTGGGCTTTCAGATTTAAAAGACTGCAGTTTTTGGAAATAAAAATGTATTATGTAGCCTAATATAACTTTTAACCACATTTATATGATTGATTTGAAAACACTTTCCTAATAAAGATTCTCTGCTGTCAAGAGTTTTGATGGGTAGATCTATCATGAAACATAGGAAGTGTTTCCCAATAGTTACAAAGGTATGCCATCATGCTGGCAGAGTGACAGTAAAGCGAGATTATAAAGTAAGAGTATAACTTTCTTACATCTTCCTCTCTGATCTTTTCTTCCTTTTGTAGTAGATTTTGAACAACCTTCATAGCAATTTAAATGTATCTATGTTTTGTCAGAGGGAATGAGGCAATAACACTGCAATCTCTCTTATGTTGTGACTCCTCCAGGATGGTAGTGTATTCCTCCTTAACCTTTGTAACTGCTCTCCAGATATTAATGATATGCCCATAGTGACATCCCTAGTGTGGTGTTGGTCCATTAGCTTTTCAGGGGTCGATACTCACATGTTAATATAAATGTGAAGATTCTTAGCCATCATTCAGTATCACCAAACTTTCCCCCTGGCACGTTAATGTTTAATGCCAATTATCCCTCCACTGATAACAGAATAACTACAGTGTGCTTCTCTTGAACATTAGCTCTAAAAACAATATTCACAGAACAAACAAAAACAAAATATTTGAGTTTCTTCTGTAATGTGTGAAAATGCCATGCCATGTTTTACAGTATGTTTTTGACAATGCTTTTTGACTCGTAGCCCAGCATTATAACCAAAGTTGTTTTTGCAGTATTTGAATTATAGTTGAGGATCTCATTTGTTGTCATTTCACCACACATTTTTCGGGGTAAATCATGCTAAGATGACTAATATACATGCTAGTATGCAATAGTGTACTCATTTATAAAAACTGACACTCTTTGATGAAGCCTGACTGCTTGCTAAGCGTTTATTTTAGTACACTTTACCCAGCATGGCAGGCATGTTTTTCTTTTCCCTTAACTAAACTAACATCCCACTTATTTTCAGGCAAGCAACTTCCTACAGGTTCTCTGACAGCGTTAGGACACAAACGAGGACAGAGGAGGAGGAGAAGGAGGTGGAGTAGGAGGCAGGCAGGCAGAGGTGGTAGAAACAGTAGAAAGGAGCTTTAAAGCAAGCTGAGCCACCAACTGCTCCTGCACATCTTTTCTCTTATCTTAATAAGTAATGAGGCTGCCACAGGCTGACAATGAAGTATTTTGAAAATAGTTCTAATGTATGGCTTTGAAAGGAGTGGCTGGGCATTGATGTATGGCACAAACAGGCTTGGAAACAAGTGAAATATTAATGGGCTGTTTCCCAGGAGTTAATGTGGGATTTACCTGATTGCTTTGGTGAGACACGGGGGCTGTGATGAGGGTGGTGCGGTAGCAGGACATGGATGTGACTGAGAGGCGAGGATTAGAGTGATGCCAAGGCGTGAAGTTGTCAGTAATCAGATTTCTAAAATAAAGCCACCCACCACATAAATGATCATTTATCGTCAAACCAACTCATTGTTGCAGGTCTAATTGGCAAGTCAAGAACGATTACAAGAGGGAAATATCAAAACAAACAGACTGAGGAATTTATGTAAAATTGTAGGATTTTGAATACACATATTTCTATTTATTAAACTAAGTTGGCAGCTGTTTTGTATTATTTTATTTCTATTTATAAAAGCTACTTCTAAGTTCAACTTCTAACTCTTCCAACAGGAATGAACATCTCTTTTCCTGTTGCTATTAATCATCTGAAACTGTTGGATTTACGCTTTGTCAAACCAACCTATCATATCTGGAAACACCACAAGGGAGCAGTAGTGTAAAAGGAAGTGAGCTCAGCAGGTTGTTTAAATGCATTATAGAGCATGGTGGACAACTGAACTTATCTGTTGACATTTAAGTGGCAATTTCCTGATGTGATAGACATGCAGTGAAAAAACTGTAAAAAAAAAAAGTGGCAAAAAAGGTTTTAGTAAATAATAAAAACAAGTACATACATTTTCAAGTGCCCCTCTTTGAATAAACTTTTAAATGGGAGTTCTTTGGAATATATTTTATAATGTGTTACCAACAGTACAGGAAAGGCAGAAAGCCCCGGTGTTCAGATGTTTTGGTAAAAGAGTGAGCATACAGTAATACAGTAATTTAAGTGCTTTACCCAGGAGACGAGGCCTGAAACAACACTGACGCGCAGAATTAAAAAGTTCCGTTTGAGAGCAGCAGTGGCATCCCAGAAAGCTTGGAAATGCCATTCAAGCACTGGAAAGGTCAATAGTTAGAATAACTTTCGTTAGAGGAAAAAGAAAACTTGGCCGTACGATCACAAATTGCTTCCAGATTCTTTCTTTCTCTCGGAGCAAGTTATTACCAAAATTGAGTGCAGACACTGACAACATTTTAGCAGAATCATACATTTCTCTTTGAAGTGTAAAATGAGTGGGCACTCTCCTTAATCTGAAACATGGCCCACTTTCTTGTCACCCACTTCCCATTTGTTGCATGTGTGAAATCAGTGCACCTCTGGTATTTTTTTGCACATGAGGTTAAGGAAAGATGTTTGATTGACAGAAAATTGCCCAATATTTTAAACAAATGGCCGAGTTTTTCTTTATGAACGTGTCTGCTGTTCCTGCGCGTGTTGCTAAGAGGAATCACATTATTGGTACTATGTAGAAAGCCTGTTCAGTATATCACATTACCATTTGAGTGATATATTCACATCAGTTGCAACAGTTCCTTATTGTGATAAAACAATTTCAGTGTCAGTGGTTGCCTTGGTATATGGTATGAGGCAAAATCATCCTGTGCTTTCCTGGAAAGTTGGAAGGTTGCTGCTTCTGTCCCATCATTTTTTAACCTAGATCTTGTTGTAGTTTCGACCAAAATATGTCATAATGCTTTATTCCCCGATGTTATTGTAGGAACACAAGTTTTGGACATGTTTTATACAATCCAATACATATTTGAAACCGGTTTTTATCAGTAACAAACAACATGTGGTCTTTTCACCAAAAAGTACTTCCATAATGAAACAGATAACCAGGGTAATAACTTTTGATTCTTAACTCAAAATGTCTCCTTTTGAAAGTTTGGTTAGAATTTAAATTGTAAAGCCATCTGAGCTTGACATTTTCTTGGCAGATGGTGCTTGATTGTGCTCCTGCTGAGCACCTGTGTTTACAGTCTGCAATAATAGTGATTAGTACAGTGTTATGATTAACCTATAGATATATTGGCCACAGTTATGACAGTAGAACCCGGGCTGTAAAAAAATAGACCCCACTGCTGTAAATCACTTACTGATTAGTCTCCTTGTGATGTTTCACAGTGTTTGGTACTTTGGATATCAGCTCTCCAAACAGGGTCTATTACTCAGGTTTAACTTCTCCATTTAGAACCCAAAGTGCTTCCACTGCGCGATAGCTCTTTCGCGTTGTGATTGTTCTCTTTGTGACTTGAAGTGTAATGTGAGGTGTTAAGTAAGCCCTCCTCAACACTGTAGTGCCACTGCTTTCAGCTAGTCTGAGAAAGACACATGGTGGCGGTTGCTGTGACAAGACAACTTTCTCATCTTCTGTCGATCATTGTGTCATGCACAAAGAAAACCTTTACCTCACAGCCAACTCTAATGAGGCATCACAATGTGAGTCTTTTCACACACATTTCATTTTATCTTTGGAAAAAAAATACCCTTAATTACAGTAAACTTCTATATCATTGGCTGATCAAGTGCGCTTAATCACTATAATATCCTGTCTGAAGGCCACATTCACCACACTCAGGCTCTCCTCCCTTTTTCACTCCTCCTGAACAGAGTGCCATTGCTACTTGAAATGAAAAGCAAATATTAATATTTGCTGGTGTTACTCTGGAAGGTAAAATATGGGAGGCCCAGGGAGGTATTATACATTCCCCACTTAATGACACATTTACTTTCCTGTTCTGTGGGAAGACCCTCCCCTTTTATCATCAAACATATTATTGTACAAACTATATTCAGGTTTCCAGTTTTGTTTGTTTTTTTTAGAATCTATAAAGCATAAATTGCCTTTTCAGGAGAGCTATAATAAATACAATTTAACTGTATTTTTGCTGTAGTCTATCTTTGTTGTTAATAATAATAAGTTTTCAGGACGTTTTTTTTTTTAATAATGCAATTTTTTTTAACCAAAGACAGCTTTGTACAAATGATGTAGAACAGTTGCTTAAAGCTACAATCCCCAACACTGAAAAGCTGGTTAGTATTGAAGTGTCTTTATGAGAAGAAGGGAGAGTATTATCTGTAATTTCAGTCCGATGGATGGCCTTCACATCAGTGCTCTCCCATTAGGAGACCAATTACTGCACAGGGAGATGAAACAGTCTTAGTAAATATGAAATAGGTTGTATGGGGTGACATTAATAGAGTTAACCCAGGGACAGGGTGGGATCAAAGGGGCCTCAACCATATTAACCAATCTGTCTGTGTCTGCACACACAACAGCTGATCGAATATAATGACAATGTGTGTCAACAAAACACACTGACCACTAACACAAGCGGGTGTGTGTTTGTGAGTACATTTCACTTTGACTCCTCCTTATCTAGATGTCTGCTGCTGAAGAAATAACACACTGCATGCGTTGGCTCTCCATGGGAAAGATGTCTGTTGCTGCTGTCAGCTCCTTAACTGGTGAATCTGTTAACACACCAGCATTCAGTGCAGATGCAACAGATCCTTTACCACATTTTTGTGGTGGTAAGGGAGGTAGACTGTGGAGGTTGTGAGCGAATGGTCTTTAATTAGATTCATTGTAGCATAGGTTGATTACCGTAACACCCCCCTCTCCACCCCCGAGCTCCTGACAGCACCTTTGAAATATGGCACTTTTGCTTGTTGGCTTTCTTCAGCTTTGCCGACCAGATTTAAAAGCATATTGGTGTTTATGCACAGAGAGCTATAATGATCCATCATACCATGCGGATGAGGGGGCTGAGCCCTCTGCTCCACATAAATAAGCGGTAGTTTGGCCATCTGCTTGGATTCTTTCCGTCTCCCTGGAGACCCCCATCTGCCTTTACATTATCAATTACAGTTCAGCCATGCCGCCACCGCAGACTTAGCCACAAAGCCCTCCACAACACAAATTTGTACGACCACTGCTGTCACTATCACCCCCATCCTCTTATACAAAAACCTCATTTACCTACCACCAAATATTTATCTGAAAGCTGATGTGTTCATCTTTTAAGATTTTTATTTCACAGACTTCTGTTTGAGGTCTGAACAGTTTTATTATGTGAGATGCATTTGTTCAGTTATATAATAATAATATTGTTTTCGTTAAAGCCGTGTTTTGCACCCAGTGCACCCAATCACAATACAAACAGAAAATTGACACTTCAACGTCATTATATTGATGAATCATGGATTTGTGCATAAAACAGATTTTCAGATTCATTATTTAGGCACAGATTTGTGTGTATGCACTGTTTGTGAATGAGGCCCATTATGTACTTCTGGCAGTGACAACAGCAATTCACCATAAAACACAAAAAACAGGCAAAGGATGCGCAACTGGAAATGCTAAATAAAATAGTTTAGATATTGTTTTGTTACAGGATGTTTGGTCAATAAAGTGCAGAAGGTGTTCAGTTGTTGAACATAACACTGCAAAATGTATAGTCAGCTCTTTGTAGCAATCCTTGCAGCCTTACACTGCCCCATGCACTCGTTGTAAGACTATGTTGTAGCATGTGTAAAATATCTGCACTGCTGTCTATCTGATCATGGTTTTTGATTAGTTCTACTTTCAGCCTGGCACTTGGTATCTGAGATGATCTGCCGAGTTTGCTCCAAAGTGTGGATGTGAGGAGACACCAGCTTGAGTATGAGAAGCACCTTTGTTCTGCGGTTTCCAGGAAAAGCGGCAAGGTTCTCAAGGGGACAGGTATGTGTGGGAAGAGGACCCTTGTCAAGTGCATGGTGCCTCATTAACATGGAGACAGGTGCTCTTTTGATGAGTTCATAAGCAGTTCACCAGCAGCCTGGAAGTAGTGCACTTTACAAGGCTGTTCAAAGATCTTTGACATCTGAGGAGAGCCAGTGAAGCCAATAATCCCACTTTCAGAATGTGAGTCTTTCCTCTGAGATCAATCTCAGATCGAAACATCAAATAGAACTGCTGCTTTTCTCTTTTTAAACCCCCCTCCTCCCCTTACAAAAATCACTTACTAGATGGTATTAGACAAGCTAGCAAAAGTGTCATTACCGCTGGGAAGAGGGGATGGATAGATTTCCGTCAAATTGTGGAATATTTTCCACCAATTTAAGCCTATAGTTAAGAGTGCAGTATTATTGATAATACTGTGTTCTGGGTCCAGCACTGTGCCCAAGGGCCCAAAGAGAAGCAATCCACAGAAGTGGGCTTTCATGTTCATCTATGTACAAGAACAAAGCGAGGATTAATTCTGGGCCTTTCATCCACAAAGCGGGAGGAGTATTTCTATTTTTCTTTTTGTTTTTTTACTCACCCCTAGGGAAGGCCCTGCGCTCGGCTGGAGCCATTTCAGGAGTGCCATAGCACTGTCGCCTCTGGCAGGTCTGACGATCCCCCACACTGTCCTTTGCCTGGCAGGGAAGAGTGTGGGAAAAATTTTGCCACTAATAGGGATAATGGCAGTCAGTTACAAGCCTGCAAACATGCAAAAGAAGATATTTGTTGATTTACAATGTGGTGTATGAAATATGCTTGAGGTCATACTTAATAATATGATAGTTTATAGAGTAAGTAATGCAAAGTGTCTTGCTCAATCGGATTTCGGATTCAATCGGATATTCACCGACAGGAAATCAGGTTAATTATTTCTAGCCTCTCTTTTAATTTGAACGGATGCTTTATTTTGCCGACAGACCGGTCAATCTGTTTGTATTGATGCTGTCATTTCTGGAGGCAAGAATAGGTCCAAGTTAGATTGTAGATATGTTGGGAATCATGTTTCATCCGTCTCTAAGGTTTATAAGTAGATTACCTTTTGTAATTCGTTTTGTTACACCAGTCAATAAGCGTCCAATGCAAATGTGGTTCATTTGTATTTGAATTGATGTCCTGTCCCCATTAACTTATGCCTCTAATGCATTCTGGTACATTAGTAAATAGACCTGCCGGATTAATCATTAGTTCATTGGGATCATTTGCTTTCCTCGTGCTTAATCGAATCTCTGACATTGGTAATAAGGGCAGACTTCACCTGCCTCCTTGGACACTCAAAAACAAGGAAGAGTAATTTCAGCAGAATGTCGTAGTCTTTTATTTGTTTCAGTTTTGCACTGTATTTCCATTTCAGAAAAACTATGAACACAAAAATGTATCAATAGTTTTGATGTTGTTTCTCATATGTAGTGATGTGGTTTGCTAGTTTAATTGACATTTAGAATTGTACCTGTTTTACTTATTTCGATGCTCCCTACTTCGCTGTTATCTCCCTCTCTCACATTGACCATGATAATTAATGACTTTTATGTCTTGAGAATAAAACCTCTAAATAGGCTCCTTGCACATTATTTATTTAGTTCTAATTAATTGAAGTATACCTGGATTGAATTCAACAAGACTAAGGTTGCTGTGTCTCCTTATAAGGAGCCTCTCGTCCCATAGCTGCATGACTGCCCTCTATCCACTTTTTAACAGCCAGATTTGAATAAAACCTCATTAATGGATAAAAACAACTGTCTTGATTTTATTTAAAGTTCTGGTTGCTCTAACTTTTGCTGATCATTTGGCTTTGGTCTCTCTGGGGTTCCTCAATAAGGACATTTACCGTCTTAAGATAAAGATTTTTGATGCTATGGACATAGATTGCTATAATTGTAGAGTGACAATGCGTCATTGGCCTGTGGTTTAGTGCTTGTGGCCTTGCAACAGGGAAATGTCATCACCTCTTGATTCAGAGATGATACATTAGGTCATTGCATGTCTAGAAGTCAGCATTGTGAATAAATATGGGTGATATATGTCATGGCTTGTGCTGGAATTGCAGAGAATTTCCTCAGTGAGCTGTTAGGAATACATTTAGGATACAACTATTGCGCATTGTCATTTTCAAACAGTCTACAATTTTAGCAATAGCGATTTATTTTTCACGTGAGGTATTAGTATTTAATGCACGCTTAGTTGCTTTTTGAGTTTTGAGATGTGCCTTGAATAAATAGGACAGAGACCTATTCTGTGTGAGGGACATGACTGAGAATACCAATGCCATGCAATAGTTTGCATGCCAGTTCCCAAATGTGGATGAGTGCTCCTGTTAAGAAAGATATATTCATAATATATCTTCGCATCTTTAATTAACAAAGTGTTTCAAAGTTTTGCACATTCTTTCAGAGCCAAAGCCAACACCTGTCTGATTCCAACACCAACAATCTGGTCGATCACTTCAATCATGTCTGCTTGTCATCACTAAATATTACTGCTCCTCTAAAGGTTAGGCCTACGTCTAAAGCTAGTAAGCAACCCTGGATAAATGACAGCATTCGCAGCCTAAAAAGGGAATGCAGGAAAGCAGAGCGCAGATGGAAAAAATCCAGTCTCCAAGTCCATTACCTCAGTCTGAAGGATTTATTAATTAACTACAATAACATGGTTAAGGATGCGAGAACACACTATTTTTCTGAACTCATTACTACACATAAACACAACCCCAGGTTTCTGTTTAAGACTGTGGATCAGCTGGTAAACCCAACCCCTCCTTGTGCCTCTGCTGGAAGTAATGATGACTGTGAATTGTTTTTATCTTATTTTACCAATAAGGTGGTGACAATCAGAGCCTCTATTACCCCCACTGCCTCTTACTCAGAGGTCCCTCACCAGCACCAAGAGAGTTTTAACCAGTTTTATCCCATCGACTTGTCTGAGCTTTTAAAAACAGTATCACAAATGAGTGTGTCCTCCAGCCCACTTGATGTAATACCTACAAAGTTTTTACTGAAAGTAATAGATTCTGTTGGGCCCCGTTTGATCTTTGTTTTCAACAGCTCCCTATCTACTGGTTGTGTCCCTGATTATTTTAAAACGACTTGCGTGAACCCACTTTTAAAGAAACCTGGTTTAGATCCCTCCCTCCCACAAAATTTTAGACCAATTTCAAAACTGCCTTTTATTGCAAAGATTCTAGAAAGAATTGGGTCCAAACAGCTGCTCACTGTACTGGAAAATAACAAATTATTTGAAAAGTTTCAATCTGGTTTCAGGAAGTACCACAGCACTGAGACTGCCCTGCTTAAAGTCACCAATGACCTTTTAATGTCTGCTGATGAAAGTATGTGCTCAGTCCTGGTACTCCTGGACCTTAGCGTTGCTTTTGACACCATTGATCACAACATCATGTTAGACAGACTGAGGCATGGGTGGGGATCTCTGGTACTGCCCTAGAATGGTTTTCATCCTACCTGTCAAATAGGAAGTTTTGCGTGTCTGTAAACAACTATGTCTCTTCGTTCTGTCCAGTTAAATATGGTGTGCCTCAGGGGTCAGTCTTAGGACCCATTTTGTTTTCCTTGTATCTGCTTCCCCTTGGACATATCCATAAACATGGCATTTCTTTTCATATTTATGTTGATGACACACAGATGTACTTGCCCATCAGATACACAGACCCTGGAATGCTGAGTTCACTTAACAACTGCCTTTGTGAAGTTAAAATAATCAAATAGTCAAATAATTTCCTCCAGCTGAACTCAGACAAAACAGAAATCCTGGTCATTGGGTCCCAGCAGATGGCAAAACAAATACTGCCATCTGCTGGTTCCCTAGTAAATCACATTAAGCCTGTGGCAAAGAAATTTAAATTTCGAGCAGCACACCACAAAGCTTGTTCAATCATGTTTTTATCAACTTAGAAATATAGCAAAAATTTGATCTATGTTAACTTTTAAGGACACCGAGACCATTTTACACGCCTTCATCTCATCACGCCTGGATTATTGCAACAGCCTTTTCACCTGTTTAACCCAAAAATCTATTGATCGACTCCAGAAAGTTCTCCCAACTTCCACCTTACTGTGGTAGGGGGATCCTTTTTTCCAAAACGCTGGGTGAGCTGCTCCACTAAGAGAACATAATCTTCCCTTGTACGTTCTGGCAGTGAGCAGACGTACCGTATTGCAGCTCCTCTTAAGCATTCATGCAGCCTGTCCACTTTTTCTGCAGCACTCCACCCATACTTCCTGACCTGGCGCTCAAACGGCAACAAGAAAGAGTCCCTGTCATTACTTCCATCAAATGTGGCCAGTTTAGGTCTATGCACTTCCTGCAGAGTGTGCTGACTGTTGTAGCCAGAGCTATTCAGCCTGTGCTCATCGTGGTAGGAAGGTAAACGTTGATTCTCACGCTCAGTCTCTCCGTCTACTGTCAGGTTCAATGTTGCCAGCCCTCCTGGTGGGGCCAGAGTTACGAGCCCGCTGATTTATGACATCCAGCTCAGCTGCAAAGGGACCCCCAACACCTTCTCTTGGTCTTACTGGTAACTCCCAAGAGACTGAAGGCATAGCATCAGGCCCAGGTGCATGTCTGTCGAATGTGGAGCGCTGTAAGATCTCATCCCCATCTCCACTGGAAACAGCAAGAGGTGGTGTGGTTTTCTGTACAGCCGGATTTCCTCCTGTTATGTGTGTTAGGACAGGGGCAAGCATCATTTGCAGGTGCTTTGTCTGTTGATTTTGGTTATCCAATAAAGCTTGTAACCATTGTGGGGCTCTATCAGGCTCATAAGAGCCCCCTGTAGCTCCTTGTAATTCTTCAGTCATTTTATTATATTCTTGTTCTCATGCATGTAATTGTCTCTTCTCTTCTTTTTATTTTTTTGTGTTTTTTGTTATTTATTTATTTATTTTTTTGACTGAGTTGTCAGTTTCCACTTCTTCTTCTTATTGCCTTTAATAGCGTTTCACTGTTCTTTAAGTATTCTTTCTTTGCTTCGGTGACAGATTATTTTCATTCTCAGAGTACTAGGGTTACATAGTAACATTTCTGCCGATGCGCTGCTCCGCCGGCTTGGCGAGTGTGTGGTGATTGACACACATCAACTAGCACCTACCAAGTGTTATAACATTAGCTTCTGGATTCGGCCGGCTAGTTACTTAGCTCAGATAATTTTGTCCTCTGTCAGATGGATGTACTCACGGGTGAAAACATTTTGGAGATCCCACTTCTGACACCAGTTGTCGTGTTCTGACCTCGACATGAGCTAGGCTAACTCAGCCTACTTCTTCTGGATGTGCGTGGGTGGAAATCACTTCACACGACACGGAATCTCTGTTAATGAACTTTATTGAACTTCAGCAGGTGAGTACAGAGATACAGCTGTTTACTCCAGAGAAGGCAATTATGCTGGGGTGTGGACTTAACTAAACTCAGGCACAGAACATCAGGCTAGAGATGTCCGTGTGATGAGCCACAAGTCCCGTTTTTTCAACAACGTCCAAACTCTCGTGGGATCCCGTTATGTTCTTCCTGCGTGATTATGTCACATTCCATCAACATGATACACTTAGCAACAAGCAACATCTTAGGTAAGGTGTGGGAAAGAAGGTAAAACTTAGCTATTATGAACTGTCTTACAATATTAATTTGTGGACATACCTGTGTTTTAAAGGGCAAAGATCTTGTAGAGAGATGAAGAAATAGGCGGGAAAAGTACTTCTGATACCTACTGTATATTCTTTTGTTTTAAGTCCATGCTGGCATTATTAGTATTAGCTTGGAATAAAATGTGAGAGAGTTCTCTCTCTAAACTTACAACGCGGTTTAATAGAGGAAAAGTCAGAAAACACTCAATGATGAATCCAACGAAGCTTAAAGTCAAGGGCAACTGGACTTGGTTGAAGATACTGGAACCCAAGAACACACTAAGACAGATGCTGGTACACCCCAAAGACTGCACACCCAAACACAAGAAAAGCAATCTAGTGTATGCAGTCCAATGCAGTGAGGAATGCACAGACCTCTATATTGGGGAGACTAAACAACCACTACACAAACGCATGGCTCAACACAGAAGGGCCAACTCTACGCCACTACGGTCTACGCCACCACTTATCCCCCACTTACAATGCTGTCCTTTCATCTCTTCCCAGGAAACTCAACAAACATAACCTCAGGTGAAGATACCAATGATGATCATTCAGTCTTGGCCACCGGTAGTCCTAACGACTGTAACGACTGTCGTCACAGCAACCAGGAACACTAACGAACCAGCGGTATCGATGACCCTGGCAAACAACCCCACTGAGGTTAAATAGCTGAGTTTCCCTGCCAGTCAGTCAGAACTGAAGAAGTCCTTTGGATGAGGGACGAAACGTCTTCCAGTATCTTCAACCAAGTCCAGTTGCCCTTGACTTTAACCTTCGTTGGATAACTATGACCTGGATGACTGAGAATCTTCATAGACAACTCAATGATGAATCATTTTTGTAGTATTTTCTCTTATGCGGATGACGGCTCTTACTCACCTTCAAATGAGATGACACCTATGGACAGCTGGAACTCAGCCACAGCTCTGTACTGTAGTTTGTGTTTGCTGCCTCCTCCACAGGGTTGAAATACACTTTTCACCTCACACGCAGCCAT
Organism: Micropterus dolomieu; assembly: GCF_021292245.1. NCBI lineage: Eukaryota > Metazoa > Chordata > Actinopteri > Centrarchiformes > Centrarchidae > Micropterus > Micropterus dolomieu. The sequence goes on along the minus strand of NC_060150.1, from coordinate 18,929,378 downwards.
CTTTATCTTTTTCGCAGTGTAAATCTGTCAGTGAAATGCTGAACTGCTGGCTCACAGGGGTAGAGAGACTTCACACTTAATATTCAGGCTTATAAATAATCTCTCTGTTGTTGTTTTTATGCAAGCTCAAGGGGCCAAGTTGGTGATGTGTCCCTGGTGCAAGAAGAGGAGGAAATGATGGATCCATGACTTTGGTTAAAACTAAGGCACTCAAGTCTAGTACATCATGAATATATTAATTACAATGGGGAATTCTGGTCAGATATACTTAATGTGCAGACATACAAGCTCTGTACAAACACATACACTGTGTGCTTGAGTCGTTTATTTCTGGAAATTGTCAACAGTTCCAGTTTGTGTTAAAACTAGAATAGTGTGGAGAATTTTCAGAACAGCTAATGAGGTCATCCATTGCTGATGCAAATACATGGCTCACAGCAGCTCAGATTTAGATGCTGTTTTGAAATGTTACATAAATCAAAGTAAGAGACACAGACTGCCATCTGTGTTAGGCGACCAAGAGTAAAGAATAAAGGAAGAAAGCTTTTATGATATATGATATTTACCCATACTATTTATGTTGACACTGCAAGATGGAATGTTGGATAATATTAATATAAATAAAATATTTATGGATTAGTGGAAATTCAAATATTACAAAGGCTTTATTTGACACAAAATACATACATACTGTTGAGACTGTTAAGGGACTGTACAAAATAGTTTTCAGGGTGGAGGGGTCAGAAAAGGGGGAGAGTTGGTTCAGGGTTAAGTATAAGCTTTATCAGATTATTGTTTGTTTAGATGATTTTGTGATTTGAATTTCACCTTGAGTTTTTGGACCTTTCCCTGTTTGGACTATCTGTTCCTTTTGGATTTGCTAGGACTCTGCCATTGCTTTTATGTGTATCCGTTTTTCATTTATTAAAACTATCAAACTCTATCTGCCAGAATCCTGCGATTGGGCCCCAAAACATTTTCTCTGCTACACAAAATGATCTGACCACACATGGCTCAGCAGATATTGACTTTGAACTGGACCGGTTACTGTTCGATCTAATCTGGCTAAAAGCTGACTGGAAAAAAGATATAAGTTCAGAATCCCGACAGTTAGCTCTCTGAAGCACGTGCAGCTGCAGCTTTTAAGTCGTGGCTGTGTGGGCTTCTTCAAGAATGGGATGAAAGATTGTTTAACTCTCACAAACCTTTGCCCACTAAATCCCAACAAGAAAGCCATCAGCCAGTTAGCAGCCCTCAGTCAACCTTCCTTCCTGCTGACAATGCACCCCAATCGGTAGGCTCGGGATCATTAGTCTGTCTGACCAGCCTGCCTGTCTGCCTCTTTCTCACCCTCCTAGCATGTTAGCGATGAGCTCCCTGCCTGATCTCCCGCCTGCTTCTCTTGTGAAAAAGAATTCTCTGCTGTCATCAACAACCTCCTGCTCAACCTCCACAGAGGCCTCTCCTTCGTCACCAGCCTCTCGAGGGTTTTTGCCTTCAATGCTGGCCTCCAGAAGGGTCTCGTCTTTGTCCCTGGCCTTCAAATGGGTTCTGCCCTCATTGCCGTCCTCCGGAGAGGTCTCGCCTTCGTCGCCGGCCTCCAGATGGTTTCTGCCCTTGTTGCCGGCCCCCTGCCCGGCCTCCAGGAGGTCCCCACCTTCATTGTCGACATCCTGCTCAGTCTGTTTTGTTTTGTTTTTTGAAGGGACATCTGCGGGGAGGGTAGTGTCATGGTTTTGGGTTTTCTTGTCTTATTTTAGGGTTTGTTCCATGTCTTGTGTTTCCTCTGTTCAACCTTCTTATGTTCATTTGCATGTTCAGCTTAATTCAGTTACAAACTATATCTGCCAGAATCCTGTGTACAAGTAACCATGCATTCTGGGAGTGCAGTGTTCTAGTGGCGTAATAAGGTACTATGAGCTCTTTAAGATAAGATGGTACCTGACCATTAACAGCTTTGTAGGTGAGCGGAAGGATTTTAAATTCAACTCTGAATATTACAGGGAGCCATTGCAGAGAAGCTAATACAGGAGAAATAATATCTCTTTCCCTGGTTCTTGTCAGTACACATGCCACAGCATTCTGGATCAGCTGGAGAGTCTTAATGAACCAATTCGGGTAGCCTGATAAAAAGGAACTGCAGTAATGCAGCCTAGAAGTAACAGATGTGTGCACCAGTTTTTCTTGCATCATTTTGAGACCGGATGTTTCTGATTTTGAAACATAGGTAAGACACAGTTAGAAGAATCAGAGGAGTATTGTTAAAGCAAAACGTAGTTGCTCACACCTTAATTTCCAGAAGAGTGGATTAATACAAAAATCTATTCACAGGGTTTTCAACAAAGGCTGTCTAGTAACTCCATCCCTGCTACCAGCATGTGCTAATCAGTTCTTTCACTCATATTCTCTGTCTTTATAATTTTTATCTTCATTATAATACAAAAACAACTCCAGTTTTGTGTAGTTTCGTGTCATTTCCCATGTCATTTTTCCCATGTGTTTTTTTTGACAAAACTTTTTTGGAGACTGGTCATTGGGTGACAGAGCCGTTGACAGCTCGTGTAGTGTCTGACTCCCTGTTGCCAATCAGTCACGTAGTGTGAACACCACAACAACTTCAAGACTCCCATTAAAAGACGGAAGTAGTGTAGTCTGAACAGCACAGCTACCTGCTGACGGTGAAAGTCGTGTAGTCTGCACGAGCCATTAGGCATTTTATCAGGAAACACTCCATAAACTTTCATTGTTATGCAGATGATACTCAATTATATCAGTTTATCAAGCCAGACGAAACTAATCAGTTAGCTAAACTTCAAATGTGCCTTCAGGATGTTTAAACCTGGATGACCTGTAATTTTCTAATGTTAAACTCAGATAAAAAGTTATTGTTCTGGGGCCCACGCACCTCCGTGATGCATTATCTAAAGATATAGTTTCTATTGATGGCATCGCCCTGGCCTCCAGCACCACTGTGAGGAATCTTGGAGTTATCTTTCATCAGGACATGACGTTTAAGTGTCACATTAAGCAAATTTCAAGGACCGCCTTTTTTCACCAACGTAATATTGCGAAAATCAGGAACATCCTGTCTAAAAATGATGCAGAAAAACTAGTCCATGCATTTGTTACTTCTAGGCTGGATTACTGCAATTTCTTATTATCAGGCTGCTCGAAAAAGTCCATTAAGACTCTTCAGCTGATCCAGAATGCTGCAGCATGTGTTCTGACAGGAACCAGGAAAAGAGATCACATTTCTCCTGTTTTAGCTTCTCTCCATTGGCTTCCAGTAAAATCCAGAATAGAATTTAAAATCATTCTTCTCACATACAAACCTCTTAATGGTCAGGCACCATCTTATCTTAAAAAGCTCATAGTACCTTACTACACCACCAGAGCACTGCGCTCCCAGAATGCAGGGTTACTTATGGTTCCTAGAGTCTCCAAAAGTAGAATGGGAGCCAGAGCGTTCAGCTATCAAGCTCCTCTTCTGTGGAACCAGGTTCCAGTTTGGGTTCAGGAGGCAGACACCATCTCCACATTTAAGAGTAGGCTTAAGACTTTCCTCTTTGATAAAGATTATAGTTAGGGCTGGCTCAGGTGAGTCCTGAACCATCCCTTAGTTATGCTGCTATAGGCCTAGACTGCCGGGGGATTTCCTATGATGCACTGAGCTCCTCTCTTCTCTTCTTTCTCTCCCTCTGTATGCAACTTCTTACTTCTTACTAACTGGATTTCTCCCCTTTCCGGTAGTCTTGTGCTTTCTCGTCCCTCTCCTCTCTCCTCCTATAACTGCAGGTGTTTCTGGCTCTGGAGCTGTGGAGTCTGGATCTGTGGCTGCGAGTCACCTGCTGCCCCCGTGTTCCTGCTCGACACCCTCTGCTACAACTATTGTTACTAGTCCTATTGTTATTATAATCATTAACATTACGATTATTATCATTAACACTACTATAAATATCTGTACCATTTTTCATTTAGTCTATAGCAACATCACCTTTACTGTCTGTACCTCTGTGTGTATATTGTGTAGGCTGCCTCCGTCCCCTCTCTCTCTCTCTCTCTCTCTCTCTCAAACAGGAACAACGGATCCAGTCTGTGAATTGAATGGTTGGTATCATAAACACCGCTGCACAAATCTGTCCAACAGAACACTGTCAATGTTGGGGACTTATCTTCAAAACAGTTATTAGCAAGCATGTAAGGCGCCTAGCTAATAAGGATAGCTATGTTAACTTTGGAAAACAGCTGTCGAAGTTAGCACGCTATAACTGGTAGTCAACAGGTGCGTTCGAGATAACTGGCTGACTTTCGCTGACTTGATAGATAGAATAAATACAGCGACGTCAAGTCAGACACAATCTACCTCTGGTAGACTGCGTGAACTTAGAACTATGATCAGACCTTGCTCCCACGAGGTCTAGTGACATTTTGCAGCGCAGGTGTTGTGGTGAATTCTGCATGCCTGCCATGAATTGCATACAACTTGTGGGAGGTAATGCGCTTTTATACTGAGAAAAGAGATGGATGCAAATCTCGGCAGGTAGCCTATAACTTGTTTTGCCGAATTATGCATTCACTTATTAAGGTCCTTTTTAGACACTTTGCTGTTCACATTGTTTGAAATGCCACATGTTTTTGCTGAATTTCAAGAAATGGTAGCCTACTTTTACTAAGTGTAATAATATGTTAATGATTGTTAATGTTCATAAAATATATACTAATAATTTATTACACATTTAACACAAAGAATAGTATAGCGTTTAAAAGCAGAACTTTGATGAATTTTCATGCAATTCTCGGCAGGCTTACAAAATTCAACTGATATGACTTGATGTTTCTCATTTAAAACAGCGACATGGTCGGCTAAAAGGGGGATGGCGCTATCAGAATGTTTTGTATACTGAGCCAGAGATGTTTATAGCTTATAAGGACATTGACTGAGCTTTGCTATGATGGCTGTCAAAACTCAAAAGTCGCTCAGTGCGGCGAAATAATTTCACACTTTTTCACACTGTCACACTCTCAGAATTATGCTCACTCACACATGCACTTAAAATGTTGTTACTTTAGAGCCCTGTGGTTATTTCCTTTCTTACATCAAAAAGAAAAATTTGTACATTTATTAAAATCAATAAATAAATGCTCTGTACAGCGCCTTTCTCATCTTTTCCCATCAAAGCACTTTTACACTACATCTGGATTCACCATTCATTCACTGAGCCTAAGTGCTCAAACAGACATATTCATACACTGGCGGAACAGCCACCAGAAGCAATTCAGGGTTCAGTATCTTGGCCAAGGACACTTTGACATGCAGCCTAGAGGAGCCGGGGATTGAACCACTGACCTTCCAATTAACGGGCAACCTGCTCTACCTCCTGAGCCACAGCTGCCCCTGTATATAAATAAGTGGACCATTGTCTGTATTTGACAAAATACTAATAGTCAGCTAAATCAAGTCTAATACTGTATTACTTACTTTACTCCGGCGGCAGAAAACGGTGAGAAGCAGGCAGTCTCCAAATCAGACTGGTGCCACTTGTGAATGAGCTGTATGCTGCAGCAAAGCACAGTATAATGCAAACAAGTTAGATGTAACTTTTAATTTTATTAATGCCACTCAGAATTATATTTAAGACCAATTTTACAATAACCAAAGTTGAAGAAAAGAAAAATGCGTGTTTCAGTTGGCTTTACTAACTACAGACTAAAACAGTCTGTAGTTAGTCTGCCCTAGTGTCTCTTGTCTTGTTTTACTTCCTGCCTGTCCTTGATTGTCTTAGTGGTTTCACCTGTGTAATTAGGTTCTTACTCACCTGTGTATTTTAGTGGTTGTCTGTGTTTCAGTTGTTGCCAGTTCATTTTAGATGTTCCTTTGGATGGTTCCCGTGTTTCTAGTCTTAGTTTGTCTCTACAGGAGTCTCTGTGTGTTTCCTGTGTGTAGATTCTCTAGTTTAGTCTCCTGTGTAGTTTCATGTCTCCTGTTTCTGTGCAGATTACTCTCTCTGGGATTTTTTGGACTTTGTTTTCACCTCAGATGCAATAAACCTCACCTACTCTCCAGTTTTTGTCTCAGTGTCTGCATTTGGGTCCTAATCTGTTTCCAGCGTTAAGCCGTGAGGCAGAACGTAACATAAATTAGTTAGCTAGCTTAACATTAATGCTAATGTGCTGTAACACGAGTTAACTTAGCTTGCCATAATCTGATATTGTCTGAATTAAAACAACAACCAAAGCAACATTATCTATGACTGGTAACGTAATAATTTTACCGGCTAGGCAACAGTACAAATCAGTCATGTTTTGACAGCACAGTTTAACGTTACTTACGTGTTCTCCGAGAGAGCTGCCGATTCCCACTGCAAGTGCTCTGCTGTCTGTGAGAATGACGGTCAACGACGGTTGAGAATTTTTAAAACAGGCGCATTCGATGTGCGAATCCGCCCAGTGTCTGCAATGAGTCTGCTTTTTGACAGAGCGTTGTCTGGAGGCGGGCCGGATCCCGTGCGCATGGCCAAAACGGGGGAGAGCGTACGGCGGATGTGCCGGGTTGAAGGCGGATCCGCCCCACAGTCCTCTGCTATCTGGGTAGTAGTATTATAGTAATAACTTGGTAACAATATGGTAACCTAACAACATGGTTATATCTGGTCAATATTTGGATTAAAAATGGTAATATGGTGACATTAATGGGGTAATAACCATTAATGTTTTTACAATATTATAGGCTACTATGAATGTAATCCCTTTGGTGTGGGAGACCCGCGTTCAACTCCCCACTGTGACACATCCACCAATGTGTCCCTGAGCAAGACCCTTAACCCCTAGTTGCTCCAGAGGCGTGCGACCTCTGACACAGACGGCAATTGTAAGTCGCTTTGGATAAAAGCGTCAGCTAAATAAATAAATGTAATGTAATACCTTCGAAAATACTTGAAAGTCAAAGCTGGTAATTACCAAATTACAATGCTGAAATTAATCCCCCTTATGTTCTAAACATTCTCTTTTGTTTCAAGGTAATACTGCACAAATTGTTTGATGTGATTTGATGTTTAGCAGTTTGTTAAACAAATCAAATTTTTCAGGGTTACAGGGTTCTCTCTCTCTCTCTCTCCTTCCCCCCCCCCGGTGTGACGTGTGACTGTTGAGTGTGAGCGGAGCTTTTGTGAGTGAATCGGAGCTTGTGAGTATATATTTTTCTCTTTCTTACTTTTATTTTTGCATTGGTTATTGCTAAAAAGTGGTGATTTGTCTGTTTGTTTGGGCCACGTGCTACCGTTTTTCTTTGCGGGCAGCATGACGGACCCACGTATGCAAGTTTTGAGTAAACTCACGCGGCGCCATGGAGTTAAAGTGGCGTCCGCGGTGAGCGTGGAAGACTGTTGCCTGGCTGAGACTGGTATAGTTATTGAGAATCTTTTTACTCATGTTCTCCCATGCCATCTAAAAAAGTGTTGTTGTCGAAACTTTGGTGAGAATTTTATCAAGATATGGTAAATTGGTGTCACCTATTAAAAAGATACCAATTGGAAGTGGATCTCCTCTTTTGAAACATGTGGTTTCATTTAGGAGATTTGTTTACATGATCCTAAAAGATGATGAGGATCTAGTGTAACGGGTGTGGTCGGGTGTGTGAAGGATGACTCTTGAGATCACTTCTTTTCCACGATTTATTGGCTCGCACATCTGCAGAACACAATGCACACATCAATTGCCCCCTGGCCTCCTCTTACATTACCTCTGCTTCCCTCAGCGGTGCAAGACGCAACTGAGCACTTCATGTATTCAAAATACATTACAAACACATTACTCCAACATCACATGCGTTACTCTACTCAGTGTACCTAGTGTTCATAGAAAGCCATTAACACTGTTCAGAAAATACTAAATATTAAATGCAACAATTACATAAAAACAGTACATAGGTTTCCTTAAAACAACATAGCCTAACAGCGACACCTGGTGGTCTGAATAAAAAAATGTGTGTGGGAGGTGACAGAGACAACTAAAGTTACATTAATAAACAGAAGGAAAACACGTACCTGCAGAACACAATGCACACATCAATTGCCCCCTGGCCTCCTCTTACATTACCTCTGCTTCCTAAACATACAAAAATACAGCGTTTACTCAAGTGACAAGACGCTGAAAACTCCGACAAGTTACATAGGTAACATGACACGGCCCGCCTGCCGTGGTAAAACTGGCGCCAGAAAGTTAAAATGAAAATACTGATAAAACGTATTTTAACGGTTACACTAATACAAAACTGCTACGTGACATAACCATATTGAAATTGCACAATTTGTGTTTAAAGTTCGTAAATGGTTCAATTTCCAAAGAAAACAATTCATAAACCCAGCAGCACTTTTCCACACAACTTACCCTCAGCGGTGCAAGACGCAACTGAGGGACTCGAGCACTACGGAAGCTTAGGAGGTACAAAAGGGGTAGTGTGCAGCTAAGGACATTTCCACAGGAAAAAAAAATAGCAAAAATAAATATAAATAAAAATAACTCAATGAGATAAAATTCACAAATATTCAATAAAATCATTAAATGATAAATAAAATCCACAGATGCACATTTGGAAATAAGAATTATTAAAGTGCATTTTTAACTCCGTTACACCCACCCCCACTGAATTTTATCGAACTTGGGCATCTACTACACAATAATCACTGAAGAAAACAGTACAAAGCAACAAATTACGCGGGTTCAACATCAAGAAAACCAACACTAAATGTATCCCATAAGGATGGAGTGGTAGGAGGGCAGCGCTAATCCCTCAATCCAGCAACCGGCAACAGGGGTGCCTTGTACACCCCATAAGACCCTAACACAGTGCAGTGTAGGCCCACAATAGTAAAATAAGTTTACAGCTGAACAGAATATCAAATACCAATACAAGGAAACTTCAGACCAAAACACAGGCCATATGGAAGTGCTTTAGTCAGCAAAAGCCTGGAACATGGACTTGCAAGCAGTCTTAACATCAAACTTTTCTTGAACAACGTCCTGCCTGGACATGGTTTGTATGAGTCTGTTGACTGGTCTGACTAAGCGACCAAATCTTGACCTAATCTGTGTGAGTGTATGGGAGTCACCAGAGTGCATAGGCAAGGTCTGAATAGTAGTGTGCAGAGGGTCTGACAAATTGTCTGCCTGTGTCACAGTGTCGAGGTTGTGATTCGGC
>NC_060150.1:18915471-18920082 GCF_021292245.1 Micropterus dolomieu | reverse complement strand
AGCAACTGTAATGATAACCTGAGACACATGTGTGATGCTGAACACCTGAGTTAATTTATGTTTTCTTTCTGTTTTTGTTGAACATCTGTGTTAATCTATGTTTTCTTTCTGTTTTTGGAGGTAGTATTAGTAAACTAGTTTGAAGTATGGAAGAATTGTAGTGCACTAATGAATAATGGAGTGTTTCAAGATTTGCTATTTGTACATCCAATAGCAATGTAATTCAATACACAGATATACAGGATGTTAGAGGGGTTAAATTGCAAGCAAATATAATATCTAGGATATCTAGAAAAAGATTAGACAGATAGAAACAATAGTTAAAGTCTCTAAACTACAAACAGTAGGATAAAGATCACTTATTGGTAATAGTAACAAGTACAGTTGCAAGCAAGTTAAATAATCCTTCACAGCCAGTCAAAGACCAGAGGAGGCCACTCTCCTATGAGGCCTCGTGATGCAGACACAGCAGCAGGCAAGATCAAGCGCGACCTGCACCACCACAGAGACGACTTTGACTATCACCAGCTATGAGTCCAAGTGAACCAGCAAAAGGAAGAACAAGACTGAAACTACAAACGACTGAGCACCCTCAAATTGGTACCCAGTCTGTTCCCCAAGAAACCTGATTGCCAAAAAAGAGTTCCACAGTACCACGGACTAAACTTTCAAAATGGACATCATACATGTTTATTGGACATTTTGCACCATTCTGAAGTGTCACATGAATGATTGTTGAAACACTGTTATGTCTGGAAAGTTCACTATGCACCATGTGATTGTTTTGATGATGTGTGCCTTTCAACACATTAGGTGTTGTTATAATTGTTAGCTTGCTAAAGTATATAAGAAAAGAACAGCTCACTGCATAAGATATTATTTGTTTCACGAGTGTAAACCATTTACAAGGTATATCTCACTATATTATAGCACGTATAGGTAGTTTAATATGTTAAACTCATTTAAAGGGTAATAAGGAGAGAGGAGTAATGGAAATCCTTGTCATTATAACTTGCTCAAATGTGTTAGAAACAGGAACATCCCACCGCATGATTATTGATTATTTCACAACGTGTAAACACTAATTTGGGTATTTTCTTGATGGTATGCAAGTCTGAGGAATAGGTTTCAGATCAGCAAATACAATAGGCCGCCTATTTTCAGTGGTCACAGTGTTGGTGTATAAAGTGTGAGGCTTTACAGCCTCAGAGGAGGGAGTGTTGTGAATTATTTTGGAGCATTATAGCCTAAATTGTTATCATTTATTACTAGAGCAATGGTGGTCTACATTGTTATCATTTAAAGTGTTATTTTATAGTGTAAAATTAGGATCACAGTGTTAAAACTCTACAGCTCTGAGTGTATGTGCTCCTTTCTGTATCTACCTGCCCAGGCACATGTGTGTGTGTGTGTGAGCAAGTTCGTGTGCTTTGGGAGAAAAGGGAGGGAGCACAGTGAGGCAGCATCAAAAATACCTTGCAAAGGAAAATATAGAAGCAGATTTTGTGCTAATTGTATAACAAAACATACATCAATATAGTCCAGCACAGTAAGAATGTCCTGTTTCTAGCACAGAGCACAAAAAACACCAGTTTATTCTACAAAAGTCAGGTTATGGAAGAAATGGCATGATCAAGCAGAGTTCATGCAGAGGACACAGAGAGGAGGAGCAGGCAGTCAGGGACTTTCCCAGACCCAGGTGCAGTAGGAAAGAGAGCCAAGAGATGATGTAAAGCCAAGAAACAGAGCTATAAAAGGAGGTCCAAAAGGAGGTGAAAGTCAGTCGTTACATGGTTTTCATGTCGACTCGGGTCTCTGTTCTGGTAACAGAATGGGGCTCTATTTTGCAATGATCTCTGACACACTCCGGTGGAACTTTTGTATTCTAATTGGTGTCTGTTTTTGTTGATAATAAAAATGTTGGTACAAGTTCAAGCTTTCTTATCTGGCCCAAGTCTTGAATTTTTACACGACATTAAGATGGCTGAGGAGAATCCGCCCGCGGCCGAGAGTGCGGCGATACAGGTAAATGACACCACAAATGTGGTTGAGGAAAATAGGCCGGGTGATGCTGAAACACTGATTATTCGTTCTCGCAAATTGAATATGCAAAAAAGTGATAGTGCACCTAATGTTTTACTGCCTGATTCGTTTCGTGATGGCATTGAAATGGAGACAGAGAAGAGTGATTTCAAAGTTCCGTCAAAAAGGAAAACATCTGACGAGTTTCAGAAAGTGAGAGCTAAGAAAGCTGACGTGGAGGATTGTTATGGTGAAAGTGCCAGTGAGTCTTCTGATTCTAGTGTCAGTCTCTCTCAGGGTGACTTCTCTAGTCGAGGTTGTGAAGTAGATGACATTAAACTTTTTTTAAAAGCTACTAAGAACAAGAGCGGGGTCTGTGTAAATAATTATTTTTCAGACACAAAGCAGTTTGTTGAGAAAACCAGGTTTTTTATGTCAGAAGGTTTGTTTACAAATAAGGAGATATATCGACTAAAAAAGATTGTAAGAAAACTCACTTCTGATAGTGCCAATGAAGGTAGTGAGAGAGTATAGCCTGGCTAGTAATGTGGTGTGTGTGTGTGTGTGTGTGTGTGTGTGTGTGTGTGTGGAGTGCTGATTTGTTTCTTAGTCTCTTTCATTTCTCCAAGCATGAGTGAAGTGAATATTGCGACTTTGAATGTAAATGGAGCAAGGGAATTGAGAAAAAGAGCAGGAATTTTTGAAGTGGTTAAACAAAAAAGAGTAGATGTTATGTTGCAAGAAACGCATAGTGATTTGAGGAATGCTGCTGATTGGGCTGAGGAGTGGGATGGGGTTTCTGTGTTGAGCCATAACACCTCACTTAGTGGAGGGGTCGCTATTCTTTTTGCTAAAAGCTTTAGTCCGACGTCTTATCAGGTTGACGAAGTAGTTAAAGGTAGACTATTAAAAGTAAGAGCCATTTTTGAGAATTATATATTTGTTTTTATTTGTGTGTACATTCCAACTGCACAAATAGAAAGAATGTTGTTTTTAAATACTTTGTGTTCAGTTTTACAAAAATGCTGTGTCGAAGAATATTTATTCTTGGGTGGTGACTTTAACTGTACATTGTCAAACTTGGACAGGAATCATATTGAACCTCACTTGCCCTCTCGTAATCGTTTGGTTCAGCTTGTCAAAATGCATGATCTTTGTGATGTTTGGAGGCAGCTTCACGAGACACAAAAGCAATATACTTGGACTCATGTTCGTGACAGCGTGATTTCGCTGGCAAGATTGGACCGGTTCTATGTTTTAAAGCATCACTTTAACATAGTAAGAAAATGTTTAATTACTCCACTGTGTTTTTCTGATCACAGTATTGTGCAGTGTTCTGTGTTTTTAAACTCCATTAAGCCAAGGAGTGCATACTGGCAGATAAATGCCACTTTGTTAAATGACAGGTATTTTAAAAGTATGTTTAAGCTGTTTTGGGATGAGTTCAGAACTGTAAAGGGGTCTTTTAATTCTCTAAGGCAGTGGTGGGATTTTGGGAAAGCCCAAATAAAGCAGTTCTGTTTGCAGTATACTCGAAACGTCACTAGAGAGATAAATGTGAGTATGAACACCTTGGAGACCGACATTTTAAAACTTCAAGATTTAGTTGAGTCGACTGGTGGTCAGGGTTATCTAGATTCTTTGTCAATTAAAAGGACACAGTTGGCTGATTTACTGGGCATTAAAACACAGGGGGCTCTGGTCAGGTCGAGGTTCCAGAGTGTGGACCAAATGGATGCTCCATCCAGGTTCTTTTTTAACTTGGAGAGAAAGAACGGTCAGAGCAGAGTCATTCATGCTCTGCGCTCCGAGTCTGAAGGACTATTGACAAACCCTGCAGACATTCGAAAGAGAGCAGTTGTGTTTTATGAAAACCTGTATAAAAATGAGATTGGGGTGGAATACTATGCTTCCTTCAGTGCGCTGAGGTGTTTAACAACTCTGAAGACAATACTACCAGCCATGTCTTCCTTCTCTTTTCACGTAGACGCTCCGACAGACAGTGCTTTCAGTTTGCTGCATGCATGGACACAGAACTGCGGTATAGGGAGAAGCACACTGTCAGCTAGCTGCAGCTAAATCTGGAGTGCACTCGTATTCAATTCTGTATGGTAAATTCAGTTTTAACGGAGCAGAGCGAGCTGACAGGCAGAGACTTTTTCTGTCTGTTTCTCTCTTTACAAAGACGCATGTTGCAGTCAGAGTCTTCTCTGAAGAGGGCAATGAAGTCTCAGTAGTACACGATGCGAGCACCACATACAACACAATTTATCAAATTACACAACGGATATACAGTATGAAAATAAGATTGATTGGATTATACTCACAGGAAGTATAAAACCTGTTACTGGCGTCTATTAAAAGTAAAGTAACACAAAAATGTCAGGGAAATTACTTTACTTAGATTTAAGTACTGCAGTTGTACATTTGAAATACCTTCCTACCTTTCTGATAGGAAGCCTTCTTGAGGTGGTATAAAACATTTCTTCTTATATTCTGATTTGAGTTGTGGACAACTATGACCACATGAATTAAAAAAATTAAACATTTCACTGCCCAAGTCAGCTATAACACAAGTCTTGTTCATCA
>NC_060150.1:18910729-18915371 GCF_021292245.1 Micropterus dolomieu | reverse complement strand
CGAAGTGTGTAAATCATCCAAAAATGGCCATAAAATTCAAAATGGCCGACTTCCTGTTGACTTTAGGCTATGGGTTCTTGAGGCTTTTTTGTGCGTCTTGACATGATACATGTCCCCAGAAAATTTCGTACATGTAGGTTGAACGTGAACGAGGGGCTAATTTTTTCCAATTTTCTAGGTGGCGCTAGCGAGTCATTTTGCAACGCCCATGTGCGAAACTTGTAGAATACGAAATTTTTCACCGGTTCTGACATGTTTGCAAATTTTGGTGAGTTTTCGAGTATGTTTAGGCCATGTCATTTGGGCCTACTTTGCAGAAAAAAAAAAATATATATATATATATATATAATCCGAGCAGATTCAATAGGGACCTCGCACGGTCGTGCTCGGGCCCTAATAATCCGAGCAAATTCAATAGGGACCTCACACGGTCGTGCTCGGGCCCTAAAAAAAATTAAAGCTGCAAGCAGCGTTGGGCGGGCCCTCGCACTTGTAGCGCGTCCGCGTGTGAGCTGGCTGCGCTGGATGAAAGGTATGGAGCCAGGAGTGTAAATGAACTCTCTCTGTCTCTCTCTCTCTCTGTTTTGTGGAGTCATGCTGTTTGTTGACATGTTAGAAACACAGTAGCAAGAGAGAGTATTGAATTGTAGTTTTACTGGCATCTATATTTTCAAACCTTTTTAATGAAATAGTATGGTTAATAATACTAGTATTTACATAGTGTATATTTCAATTAAATTATTATATAGTCTAATATGAAAGTTAATGCTCCGTGATGTCTGTAATCTTGAGTGGGCTTGTTCTCAGTAAACGTTTTGTTCTTTGCAGTCAGTGCACTCCTACAAATAAAAGCTGTAGTTGTTTTAAGGAAAAAGGTCAACTAGCGTATTTGAAGAACTATTGCCCAACACAAAGAGATACATCACACATTAAAACAGGATTTTTATGGCCGCTTGCCATAATGCAAACACATTTTTTACATCTCCTCCTACACCGTAGCTCCAATTGCCACCAAATTTTCTCTGGATCATCATTGGCCTTAGCGTATATAAAGTTGTATAAAGCTTGGTGATAGCTCCTTTCCTTTTCAAGATATTGACCAATAAACGTGTAAAGGGGCATGGTGCAGGACATAAATAGACAAAGATCCACAACCGTTGGTCCAATCATCACAAAACTCAGGATATGTCCACATGTGTGCTGGAAATATGCCTTGAAAGTTTCGTTCAAATCGGCCACTAGGGGGCGCTATAAATGTCGTTACTGGACGTGGAATGATACAAATCAAGCTATAGATCAGAAAATGGTTGTCAGTTGTTACAAAACTTGCAGGATGTGTTTCACAACAATGTTGAACCGTATGTGTGAAATAATTTTGATGGCGATATTGTGAAAAAAGGTATGAACCCGCGAATCGCCGCTTGCGGCTATATTTTTCTTTTTAGATCTTATTCCTGGAAGCCAGAGGGGCCACAACAGCAAACATGCCACGTGGGACATCCTTGCCCACATGTTCCATGATGATGTCGGGAAGAGGATAAATTGGAAAGGGATCACTGAGAAAAAAATCTCTGTGCCAGATGGCACTGGAGACATTGATCCTGTGTAAGTAATTGTAATATATATTTAAAACAATCTGAAGTCATACAGCATTCTTAGTCAGTGTTCAAACTGGCATTAGCACTACTTTAAAAAAAAGAAACACAATCGGCGTGACTGTTGCTCAGGAGATAGAGCTGGTTGGCTGTTAATTGGAAGGTTGGAGGTTCAATCCTGGCTCCCCCAGGCTGCAAGTCGAAGTGTCCTTGGGCGAGATACTGAACCCCAAATTGGGCGGCTGTTCTGCCGGTGTGTGAATGTTAGTTTCTGTTTGAGCACTTAGGCTCAGTGTGTGAATGCAGATGTAATGTAAAAGTGCTTTGAGTGGTCAAAAAGACTAGAAAGGTGCTATACAAGTACCGAGCATTTACATTTAACCATGCTTATTAATCGACGCAGAGGATTGGGAGTCAACGCAGGGGGTTTCAGAAAACACTGCAGCGTCTGTTGGCTAAAAAACTGAAGTCTTAATGCAAATACACATTTCTGGTAGACTCTGACCAGACTGTTACATTATGATTGTTGTTGTCATGCAAGATAAAATACTTTTTGGTGCGGCAACTTTCCAGAGTTGTTATATAGTTTCTCATAGTATTATAAACAGTTATACAGTGTTTTGACATCTAACAAGCCTTAAAACACATGGATCTTTCACTCCAACCAGCCTTCCTGGGTGATATTTCATGGTCTAATTGGCACATGACGACATGCCTCCAACCGACTAGATCAAGTTGCCGGCGACAGTCGGACACAATTTCTAACCAACAATTTCTAGTCCAGCATGTATCACATTAACTCAGCGCTGCACAGTCCAACGCACCTAATGCATTTCCACCTGTTTCAAGTCTTTACACTGGGCTAACCTTAGCTAGGCTCCTTACATGCAACTTTTTTAAGCTGGGTCTCCGACATTGCCAGTGTTGTCCTGGACGGATTTGTCCAGCGGTCTTCATGAAAGAGAGACGAGTGAGCGAGAGAGAGGATGTGCAGCGCTACAGCGCTCTGCAATCAAATACGATTTTAAATAGGCCTAGTAAAAAAAAGAAAATTGAAAATCAATATGTAATGGTCACCGTGTATCCTTTTGTAAAAACATTTGGTTGCAACGGGGGTTCATGAAATTTTGTATGAAAATCTCCTTGTGTGATTACAGATCCTGTGAGAAAGAGTCATCTCTCCCATGCAGCCACAGATGATATCTGTTATGAGTCTGCATTTCTCCTCCCCGACCCCTTGTGTTTATGTTCTCTTCCCTCCCTGTGTCTCCTGTTAGTCTGTCTGTGTTGTCTGGGCGTGGCTTCTCACTCTGGGCCTGGCGCTCCACCTCCACCTGCACACCTGATCCACATTCCACTAATCAACTCTGCAGTATATCAACCCGGTTCTTCACCTCACTCGTTGCCAGATTGTCAGCTTACCTCAGTGGTATTTGCGCTGCGGCCTACAAATCTCAAATTGTATATTCTGTTTGTTTGTTGTGAGTTTAACTTACCTTGTCTCTCTGTGCTCAGGATCACTGCCTGCCTGGAGATCCTGCCCCTGCCTTGCTCAGCTCACTGCCCGCCTGGAAATCCACTCGCTGGTCTCCATTCCCTTGTCTGCCCTCTGCTCCACTTTGACACCCCGTTTTTCAATAAACTTTAAATTCCTGGATTTAAACCCGCCCCAAGTCCGCTCTTGAGTCCGTTCACCTAGCCTGCCATAACAGATATCATCCTAAAGCAGAAAATATGGTATTTCAAACTGGCAGCAGAGAGGGGAAGAAGCTCAAGGAGGTGTGCCGAGCTATGTCCTCTGTGAGTGTGTGGTGTGTCTCCTCCCAACTGTATGGTAGGGGAGTGGGCACTGCTCGCGCTGGCCCTGCTCTGTGCACAGCTGGAACGGTTGTGATGCATAGCCTTTGTCTGCGCTTGCACAGCTGTGGGGCCCCCCTTCCCATCCCTGGCCTATTACGCATGGGTTGCTTTGGCCCCCACCCCCATATTGCGTCATCAGTGAATGCGCATATGCCGTCACGAATGCCACAAGGCTGTGGGGGACTGGGTGGCTTATTACGTTGGCTCTTGGCAGGTGGGTCTGTGCTTGGTGGTACCGTATGAGCCAGTGAGGTGTTGACTCATCCTGCTTCACCTCTAACCAAATAGCGATAGTCTTAGAGAGTGAAGCCTATATGAAGTAGAAGGGTAGTTACGTACTGTAACTCCAGATTATATGAGAAAGTAAGTTGTGGGCCTCACTGAACCTGTGGTTCTCAGTGCTGAAGAAAAGGCATTATGGGAGTCAATGGAGTGCATCCATGAAAGTATCGGACCTCAGTTAGAGCGAGACCTATACTGCGCTGTGATTGGCCAGCTGTGTATTCGGGGTGTGACTGTTAGCTTTTGGTTAATGTATACTAATGGGTTTTCATTGAGGTTTTATACTTGTGATCATTGTTTATGCGAGATTATTATATTAATCATAGTTCTTAGCCACCGCATGCTTCACACAGACAGTCTTTGCATGCTAACTAACTCCTTTTGACTTGGCACTGCTACACAGATCACATAAACATAAACCTCAGATTTGGCCTGAAACACAACCACACACATGCAGAGAGTTAAAGTTCCCACTGCACATTCTTTCTTTGTCTGTCCACATGTGCTTGTGCACATCAGACACAATGACAGCAGAAGAAAGACACACGCACACATACACAAACTGTCCTTATCACACACACACGTTGTTCTCTATGGAGCTAAATTAGGGCCAAATGTTTTGTTAATTTGAAAAAAGAAATTGTAATCGAAAAACTAAAACTTGAAATTGAAAACTTAATTTTTTGTCTAAAACTTAAAAAATACAACCATGTACTACTTTTATTTTTCAGTTCCACGTTTTATGTTTTCAGAGTCAAAGCTTTTTTTTTTTTACAGCATCAAATCTTTTTTTTTACAGCTTCAGATCTTTTTTTTTCACTTTCAAATCTATTTTTCACTTTCAGATCAGTATTTTTCAGTTTCAGACTTTTGGCCCCGATTTTGCGTGGGGGGCGTGGTTTCAA
>NC_060150.1:18905566-18910629 GCF_021292245.1 Micropterus dolomieu | reverse complement strand
AAAATATCAAAATATGGAAAAGTGAAAAATAAAAAACAAATAATTTCTTTAAAATACTTCCAGAAATAAATCAATATTTTATTTAAACTGAAAAAAATTGGCAAACTTATTTTTAGTTTGAGTACATGGTTGTATTTTTTAAGTTTTAGACAAAAAATTAAGTTTTCAATTTCAAGTTTTAGTTTTTCGATTACAATTTCTTTTTTCAAATTAACAAAACATTTGGCCCTAATTTAGCTCCATAGTTCTCTAGTTTAGTGTCCCTTCAGTTACATTGGTCCAGACTGTGAAAAGCAAGCTAGTTAGAAGCTACAAGTCAGTCCATTAAAATAGCATAAAACTGAATGGCTGCGAAATACCTTTCACGTCTCGTAGCTGCTAACTATCTTTTGACAGTCTGGACCAACTCCGCAGTGACGAGTAGAAGACGCTATACTAAAGTTACATAAACAGGAACTTATTATTTTTATTTGATCTACTGGAAATACTCCGTTTTGTTTAGATAAGGGGTGCAGGAGCCAGGGCATGACGCAAAAACGTAATACAGCATATAAAAAAACAACTTATTTTATTAAAAATCACAGGAAACCCTTTCTCCCATAAGCGCTACCTTCACAGCGGAGTATTCATGCCCAGTCAAAACAATGTAGCTTAGCATGTGTAAAATATATATTTACCACATGCTTTCAATATATATTTCATTTTGAAATGGGAATTTATAGTGGGGAACCATCAGGTCTTCCAGCTTGCTAAAGCTAATGTAGTTTCTTTAATGCTAATCCTATCACTGCAGTACAGGAGTAGTTGACTATCATGTAACATAGAAATTATTATCAGTATATAATATTGAGTTGACATATTATTATTAATGCTGTGTGGCTTGTAGTAATGTTGTCATCAGCGCAGTGCACAGTGCTTCCTGTCCTGTGAAGCTCTGACTGCTGCTCTGACATCTGACAAATGATGTGTCACAACAAATGACTGGCAGGGTGTGTGGATATGAACCCTGTGATTGTCTCTGTTCCATGTGGCCATCATGGTTGCATGGCCACATTTAAACAGCGACTGAGTGGATACATTAAACATTCAATAATTCTGCTTCTGATTACTAATCAGGCTCACTAATAGTTTAAGTAAGAAGTATAATACTAATGCTTGACTTACGGGGTACAGGGAAATTTCTTCTAGGTACACTTGCACAAACTCAGGGATTTTGTAGGCATATTTTCAGGTGTATGCTTAAAACATTATACCAAACAGGTGCTAATGATCACCAATTCAATATGTAGGTTTAAACACAATCATTAAGTGAAACAGAAACAGCTGTATAGGAAGAATACAACTGGGTGAGGAACAGCCAAACTCAGCTAGCAAGGTGAGGCTGCTAAAGACAGTTTATTGTCAAAAGTCATACACCACACAAGCAACAAGACACAGTGTAGTTATACAGCACCAGCAAGGTCTCTCCTAGACATTTCAAGGCAGACTAGGATAAGACACATCATGTTCACTTCTCTTCACAATCGGAAGATGTCCAGCAGTACCATCAGCTCAAAGCTGCAAAACAGTGGGACCCTGGAACACCATCTACTGGTGAAAGAAGTCAGAAGTGGCCTTCATGGAAGACTTTTGGCCAAAAAGCCATACCTCCGACATGGAAACAAGGCCAAGCGACTCAACTATGCAGGAAACACAGCAACTGGGGTGCAGAAAAATGTCAGTAGGTGCTCTGGACCGATGAGTCAACATTTGAAATCTTTGCCTGCAGCAGAAGGCAGTTTGTTTGCCAAAGTGTTGAAGTGAGGAGGTGGAGTTAAGTTATACATTCAGTACCATCAAGGAGGCATCTGATTGGCAGCATGACAACGAGCCCAAAAATACAGCGAAAGTCATTAAGAACTAGCTTCAGCTTAAAGAAGAACAAGGAGTCATGGAAGCGAAGGTATAGCACAGAGCAGCTGAGGCTGCCTAAATCCACAGAAAGACTGTGGGGATTTCTCCAAGATGTTTGGGCCAACCTACCTTCAAAAACTATGTGCAAGTGTACCTAGAAGAACTGATGCTGTTTTAATTTAGATTTTTCTTCTGTTCACCCACTTTGTATTTTGTTAATTGATAAATGTAATCTATTAAAGGTTGATTACAGTATTGTTAATTAGAGTTTGATTGACAACTTTCACACCAGTCCAACTGAAAATAACTAAACTGAACTGGACACGCACATTTTCTCTTTTATTTTAGGATGACAACTTTGTTTATTGTTGAAATGAGGAATAAGGTTGAGTCTGCCTCCTGTACTGACCATGTAGCTCCCCGTATCAGAGCCCACAGAGGAGCAGCAACCTTGAACAACCTTGTTGCTGGACACTGGCTCTCAATTACTGAGGGTAAATAAGGTGATTCTGACAGAATCCAAATGTCTGGCTGTAGCGATCTTTAAGCATCTCACACTGATAACACTGTTTACATAATTAATCATGTTGCAAAATTAATCTCCCGCAGTTGAGCACTGGATACATTATCTCTCAACTAAATACCAGATATCTGTAAACGGCCGCTTAAGAAAATGTGGTTTAAATGTTTCTGGAGTTCTTTTTCAGACATTTCTTTGTGTCAATCCTGATTTCAGGCTCCACTGGGTCAGGCAATCACTAATCTTCATTTCTGCACTTTGGGATTTGTTGTGACAGGCCCTTCTGATTTTACTACCCTCATCCTCTGTCAAAAACTTAACCAGCACCACAGCCGGCTGTAAACGTATTGGCAAAAAAAAGAGAAATAAAGAAATAACCTTGGCAAAGAGCATGTAAAAGCATGGGAGATGAGAGGTGGGAATTCCAAAGGGGCCTCTGACTCTTTGAATTAGAAAATAGATGAGACAAATATTCGCAACACTTAGGATGCCCATATTGCACAGAGGCTATTTTCCCCATGGATTCATGGATAATTACATGCCCGCTGAAGATGCAAAAAGCTTATATGAGAGGGAATGTAATGAAGGAAGATATAAAATAAGTCATCAAAAGGAATACTTAAAATGGGACCTACAGGAATCAAAAGATTTGCTGGCTAAAATTGACTGCAGCTACTGAAGCGTCCCTCAGGTTGTAGTGTTCTCAGTTAAACTCTTTCTCTTACTGTGGAGAGTGCATCACTTTCCTTAATCAGTTTTCTGAGCTCATCAGGTAGGCGAGTACATTTGAAAGTTGACTTTAGGGGCCATAATTATATAATACAATCCATTAAAATAGCCTTGCAACAAATATGTCGTTTGCAAAGCTTTTAATGTTCTTTCAACTCTTTTGTAGATTCGGAGGCTGGAGCTGGATTGTGTTGCAGTGTAATGTGCTCATGTTACTCCTTTTCCTGTGGATGTCTCATGTGACTTTAAAGTTGTGATACTCTCTTTAAAGGGGCCGATTTTACACAAAGTTAAGTTATGAGTTTGTGTAAAATTGTGAAGATGTGTAAAAATTATTGTTGAGGAGGGATATGAAAAAACAACAATGTGGATAATTGACATGAATGGCCAGGAAGTTAGGTGTTATTTTTGATCGTACTCTCTTCAGGTTGAAGATGGGGTTATGTAGATCTGAAATGAATGTATGTCTATGGGAGTGTCAGTTGATTTCCAATTAATAGCGCCACGTAGAGGCCGATTGACGGCAAATTTCACACAGGCCCTCAGGAGGCCATGCCAGATAAGGTCCCCAAGTTTGGTGTAGATCGGACATTGCAAACGTAAGATGTGACATGACATCCTGTTTTTAGCGTTTGCGTAAACATTTGTTAGCCTATAATTGCGACATTTTTTGTCAGATCAAAATTTCCTCTACAAACTGTAATCAGCTTGGTCCAGAGATTATCCGTGCCAAGTTTGGTGTCGATCGGACTTGTGGCTTCGGAGGAGTTAATTAAAATAGGTTTATCAGTTTTCGCGATGTAGCGAAAAAAGGAAAAAGCAGAAATGGGCGTGGCCTATACCATTAGATTCAGCTCGATCCCCCTAACGCGTGGATATAAGGTTTTTGATATCCGCCTTCGTGAGCGGGAGTTCCAAGCCCAAACGCGTTGACCTTGCTTATGGCGTCCCCTAGAGGTAGAAGTGTGCAGCTTTTTGCGCCTGAGGTACTCTTGAAGCTGCGAATCTACATTGTGAGTTTTGCGTCCCTAGCAGTTACCGTCTTGGCCGCAGTATCAGTTTTATGCACGGAAGAAAAAAATAATAATAATTAAAGCTGCAAGCAGCATTGGGCGGGCCCTCGCACTTGTAGCGCGTCCGGGTGTGAGCTGGCCGAATTGCATATTCTGGAGCTCTGCCGGTGCGGCTGTGAATTTGCTGCGCGGTTCCGACGCCACATGAAGGTGCTATATGTCACTTCCTGTGTCCCCTATGTGGAGCTACATAGCACTTGCCGCTATGAATATAAATCGGTATTGACGTGTAGATGTCTGCGGGGTGGGAGAGTTATCAAGCACGTAAAGTTTGGTTCAGATGTGAGCATGTACACGTAAGTTGCAACAAATTCCTGTGTCATGGCGAAGACTTGATCTCTGACGCCACGCCACGGACACACCCATTGACGAAACCTCGCAAATAGCACAACTTTTCATCTTCAATGCCTTTAGAAGGCACAGCACAAATTTGAAGTCGGTCGGACTAAATCCCTAGGAGGAGTTCGTTAAAGTACAAAGTGTGTAAATCATCCAAAATTTGATGTAAAATTCAAAATGGCCGACTTCCTGTTGATTTTAGGGCATCGCTCCAAGAGGCTTTTTTGTGCGTCTGGACAAGATACACGTACCACAGAAAATTCGTGCACGTAGGTAAAACGTGCGGCGGGGGCTGCTTCGTTAAAAGTCACTTCCTGTTGCCAGCAGGTGGCGCTATGACTGTCTGTGAATGTCAGCATGTACATGTGTTCAGGGCGGGACTCTCATCCTACATGTACAGTTTGGTCCAGATGTGAGCATGTACACTGAAGTTACGACAACTTCCGTGTCATGGCGAAGAGTTGATCTTTGACGCCACGCCACGGACACGCCCATTGACGAAAACTTGC
>NC_060150.1:18890030-18905466 GCF_021292245.1 Micropterus dolomieu | reverse complement strand
TTCTGGGGACATGTATCGTATCAAGATGCACAAAAAAGCCTCAAGAACCCATAGCCTAAAGTCAACAGGAAGTCGGCCATTTTGAATTTTACGTCAAATTTTGGATGATTTACACACTTCGTACTTTAACGAACTCCTCCTAGGGATTTAGTCCGACCGACCTCAAATTTCTGCTGTGCCTTCTAAAGGCATTGAAGATGAAAAGTTGTGCTATTTGCGAGTTTTCGTCAATGGGCGTGTCCGTGGCGTCGATGATTCGCTATGAAACAGGAAGTTGTTGTAACTTCAGTGTACATGCTCACATCTGGACCAAACTGTACATGTAGGATGAGAGTCCCGCCCTGAACACATGTACATGCTGATATTCACCCACAGTCATAGCGCCACCTGCTGGCAACAGGAAATGACTTTTAACGAAGCAGCCCCCGCCGCACGCTTCACCTACGTGCACGAATTTTCTGTGGTACGTGCATCTTGTCCAGACACACAAAAAAGTCTCTTGGAGCCATAGCCTAAACCCAACAGGAAGTCGGCCATTTTTAATTTTACGTCGAATTTTGGATGATTTACACACTTCGTACTTTAACGAACTCCTCCTAGGGATTTAGTCCGACCGACCTCAAAATTCTGCTGTGCCTTCTAAAGGCATTGAAGATGAAAAGTTGTGCTATTTGCGAGTTTTCGTCAATGGGCGTGTCCGTGGCGTGGCGTCAAAGATCAAGTCTTCGCCATGACACAGGAAGTTGTTGTAACTTCAGTGTACATGCTCACATCTGAACCAAACTTTACGTGCTTGATAACTGTCCCACCCCGAAGACATCTACACGCCAATACCGATTTATATTCATAGCGGCAAGTGGTATGTAGCTCCACATAGGGAACACAGGAAGTGACATATAGCATCTTCCGGCAGAGCTCCAGAATGTGCAACTTGGCCGGCTCACACCCGGACGCGCTACAAGTGCGAGGGCCCGCCCAACGCTGCTTGCAGCTTTAATTGTTATTATTATCATTAACATTACGATTATTTTCATAAACACCACTATAAATAACCCCACTCCCCACAAAAGGAAGTTTTTCCTTGCTTCTGTCACCTAGTGCTGTCTCTTGGTGGGAATTGTTGGGTTTCTGTAAATAACATCACAAAGTATGGTCTAGACCTGCTCTTTTAGGAAAAGCGCTCTGAGATAACTGTTGTGATTTGGGACAATATTAATAAAATTGAATTGAATTGGTTTTCAGTGCTGAAGAGACGCTATGGGAGCCAATGGCCAGGTCTCACCATTGTAGATATACAAGGTGCGGACGTAGGAGAGACCCAAGCTGTGGATGGGCGTAGACAACTTTTCTCAGTGCTGCACAGGCACACGTTGGGGTAAACCCAATAGCGATAGCTGCACCTACACTCATAGAATCTGGAGTTACAGTACGTAACTACAAATCCACGGGGTGAAAGATGGACAGAGACAAACGCTTAGCCAATGAGCACTTTTCCCCGATGTTCGAACTCAAAATTGAAAAGACTCATCGTGCCCTTGTTTCATGACCTTCAAATGACTCCCTGCCAGGGTCCATTATGGTGAAACTTTTAAGCTTCAGAAATAAAGAAGAGTAGCCTTTATATACAAGGAGAGGAGGGGGTTTCTGGATCACGATTATGCACCAGAGGTAATGAGAAGACAGAAGGAATACACCGAGGCAAAGAAGGTACTAAAACAGAGGATTATATGCTTCCAGACACCGATTCCAGCGAAGCTTCAGGTGTTTTACAAGGGAGAAACGTGTACCTATAACACGGCGGAGGAGGCTACTAAGGACATGGGTGTAATGTCATGATAAATAAGACAGAACATTAAGAAGATCGTTCAATGGCTAAATCTACTTACTATTAATGTGATATATAACAGGATTTCTTTGGTTTCTTTTGTCCCAGGTATTCCATGTAAGCTGTAATCTGGTTATATATTTGGAGTTATATCCTCAAAGCAAATGAGAAAAGTCAAGGTTACTCTTGTGGAGCTGACAGAGATGGATAGATGGTACTAATGCCAATTAAAAGGAGGAAAATGCTAACTAAGATAGAGAGGGACACGGTAGGGGTGGTATTTTTACAAGACAGTCACCTAACTTTGAATGAAAATCAAAAGCTCAAGAGGAAACTGCTCTAACCAGTTATTTTCCTCAACGTACAAATCCTCGGACTTGAGGACTCTTGAACAATGTTTATTTTTAGGAAACGTCTTATGAGCTTGCAGTTATTCCCCTCCCCGTGTTACCTATAACCTACCTACGTAACACATACTACATATCTGCTGCACATGGCCACACGTGAGAGGACAACAAACATGTTGACCGCACTGGCAGCAGCTGTGCCATTCATCATAAGCTTTGGCTTTCAAACTTCATACAACAAGACCCAAACAAAAGAAGCAGTGAATGCAAAATAGGTTAGTAACCTGAGGTTAGTAAACAGGTTTTGCTCACCATTGGCCATCTAACATTAACTTGCTTCTTCCTTTAGCTACAACCTACGAGAGGTTAACTCCGTAGTTCGTTATGAAAAGATAAATGAGCGTTTGTTTGCTTGCCAAACTTGTGGTAGTCGATTAACGTAATCATATACGTCCCGCTTACGTTAATGATTAACGTTGTCTGCAAACAGGTTACAGGTTTATTGTTGATCAACATTACAGTTTATTTTACTTAACGTTACACTGGGTTAGAGTCCAGGGGATGTGTTGACTTACAGTAGTTTATAAGCTGTCATTAGTTGTAGATGCATTGCACATTAGGCTACATGGTTGTGCTCTGTAAGTGAAAAACAGGTTACAGTTACAGAATTCCTTAGGGATATGCAGTGTTCTAAGCTGCATGGATGGAACGCAACAGGTGATACAACACTCATTATAACCACAAGACTTAAGACTTGGCTTGAACTCTAGCTCAGAGACTTAAGACTTGACTTGGACTCTTATGGAGACTTGTGAGCGTCTCTGCTTCCTGATGTATAAAAAGGACAGATACAGGGTAGAGGACCGTGAGGTAGGAACAATGGCAGACTGGACTCAAACGTATTGAAAAGACAAATGAGGACTGAGTGAAGGAAATCCAGATATATGTAGAGGATGGAGAGATGTCCCAACCTGTGCTGTGGGATGCGTGTAAAGCTGTGTTAGGAGGGAAAATAATAGCCAAATCAGCACACTTGAAAAAAATAAAGCACAAGAGACTCGAAATCCTACAATCACATCTAAATCCTACAATCACATTATTTTGAAGCTGGAAAAACATGCTAAACTATTGGCTTATAAGCTGAAAAAGCAACAGGCAAACAATAGCATTTACAAAACTAGACTAAACTAGAAATTGCGGTGTGAGTGCTGGCTGTTGAAGGCTAATGCTAAACTGGATTGCTAAACTTAATGCAAGCTCTCATTTCAGCCTCTCTCTTAAACAAGCAGTAGATGCTCCTGTCTCTTTAAGCCCCCCCCCAAAAGCCCACTGTGTTCTGATTGGCCGAGATCCTGAAGCAGGATGATTATGCCGCTCAGCAGTACTGACAGACTAAGCATAGGAGTTGCCAATTGTTATT
This sequence comes from Micropterus dolomieu, assembly GCF_021292245.1. NCBI lineage: Eukaryota > Metazoa > Chordata > Actinopteri > Centrarchiformes > Centrarchidae > Micropterus > Micropterus dolomieu. Next base: position 18,901,874 of record NC_060150.1, on the reverse strand, counting down.
GAGGCGGCAGGCAAATTACCATATATGGAAAACCAGCTCTGTATGACATCATTAAGAGTCAAGAGTAGAGCTTTGGCCATGTTACATACATAAGACAGAAAATATAAGAAGCCTAATAAGTCTCCTTTAATGTGTGTGTGTGTGTGTGTGTGTGTGCGTGCACAGTTATGCATACATGTGTACTGTGTGAGTACACATGAGACATGTGGACTTTAAGACTGTGAGACTGAATTTGAGACAGAGACACAGGTAGACTATAAGACTGTGAGACTGACTTTGAGACAGAGACACAGGTGGACTATAAGACTGTGAGACGGACTGTGAGACAGAGACACGGGTGGACTATAAGACTGTGAGACTGTGAGAGGGACTGTGAGACAGAGAGAGAGGTGGACTATGAGACTGAGAAAGACTGTGAGACAGCGAGAGAGGTGGACTATAAGACTGTGACACAGTGAGACGGACTGTGAGACTGAGACACAGGTGGACTATACAACTGTGAGACTGTGAGAGTGACTGTGAGACAGAGACACAGGTGGACTATAATACTGTGAGACTGTGAGACGGACTGTGAGACAGAGACACAGGTGGACAATAAGACTGTGAGACCATGAGACACAGAGACCCAACTGTTTCCAATAAAGAGAACAGTGTGTGTGTGTGTGTCTGTTTGTGTCTCTCTGTGTGTGTTAGTTGTAGTACCAGGTAGTAGTAGTAGTAATTACTGCATTAGTAGTGGTTGTAATAGCAGACGCAGTACTCTGGATGCAGTACACTTAACATCATTCAAGAAATAGCTTAACGTCTGTCCACCCATCGGAACACAGGACCAAGTATGTGTGTGTGTGAGAGCGAGAGAGAGAGAGAGAGAGAGAGAATGTGTGTGCGTGTGTGTCTCCCTTTGATCTCTCTCTGCTTATTAACATCACCTGGGCAACCAGCTATCCTATATAGACAGATGGCAAAATCTCTCTCAGACTTTGCCTCAAACAAACCCGCCTAGAGACAAAACTATAGGTCGTATCGGCGAAATGACCTGACCGTCAGCGGCAGAAGGCATTTGCGAACGATGTGATCTATTTTTTGTGTGGATAAAGTTGAAAAAAGGGACCACTTTGGCGAGTAGAAAAACTGGTATGTTCCGCTCTGGTCAAGAAATGTTGAGGAGAATTTACTATTGAAGCCTATGGAGGATTTTCTGTCACTCTTGTCCTTTGGAAGGACACAGAGACAAATCTATAAGTCCGAGGGATTTACTAAACACATGAGGAACCACAACAAAAATACCTACATTTCTAGTATAATTTCATGCCTGAAGAGTTAAAATTGTGGTTAGGCCAGCGATATAAAAATGATTTTTTATGATGAGTTCTCAAGCTGCCTGTCCTCAAGCGATGACATCACGTGCTCTAGCTCTGAACATTCCGTCTCATCCGCTTCCATTATAAACTCAGAAAAAGCCTGAATTCTTTACCAGACTAAACTCGCGATAGTGGAAAAAGTATAAAAGATATCAAAAAGTTCAATACAAGTTTAATAGCTTAAAGATTTCTCAACATTTTAAAGTTGAAATGACAAAAATAGCTTAAAGTATGCAGAAGTAGTAGGCTTTGAAAGCTGAAGGAGCTTAAAAAGGATTTGAATATTTCCCCATCGGCTCCCCATTATAAACTCAAAAAAAAGCCTGAAGAGTTCATCAAACTAAAACAGCTGTAGTGAAAAAAGTATAAAAGATATGATAAAGTTGAATACAACTTTAATAGCTTAAAGATTTCTGAACATTTTAAAGTTGAAATGAGAGAAATAGCTGAAAGTATGCAGAAGTAGTAGGCTTTGAAAGCTGAAGCAGCTGAAACACGATTCTCCATTGACTTACATTGTAAAAAAATTGCTTAAAAAGCTTAATAGCTTAGAAAGTATAAAAGTTACAAAAATAGTTGAATATTTCCCATAATGTCCTTAAAGAGCTGAACATTATGATAGTTGAATGGTTTTTGTAGCACAAAGTATGCTGAAGTTATCGATTATGCCTTCAGCATTCACACTAATAATACTAGTATTCATCTACACCTTTGATATCTAAGAATCTAGGTAGCCTATTGCAAGGATGGGAATTGGTGGCTTAAAAGACTGAGACCGTTTTGTTTGAACAAAAGTCACTTTTCTCCCTGCAGGAGAGAAACAAATCCGTGATTGTCAGAGCTTTGGGGATGACCGAAGATGAGGACAAGCCAGGATTTCTTAGGCTCCTCGTTGAAGACGGGGAGCAAGTCGATAGGTTGCTTGAGATGGAGGAGGTACTCTGGCGTCCCCTCTCCAAAAAAAGAGCTCTTTTGCCGTTCAACATTAAAATTAAAGCCTCCGGCAAAAGAATCACAGAGGTGCAGGAGGCACGAACTCTTGAGACCGAGCCTTAATCTAATCCTCCTAGCGTATTGCCTGTGTTCATTGTTCTTTAGTTTGTTTTCATTAAGGTATTCGTATTGGTTTTAGTATTGTGTATTCTGTTGTGATGTTTAATAAAGTTGTTAATTTTGCTAACAATACATCGATTTATTTATTGTTCCTTATGTAACTATTCAGATATTTACACACTTCTGTATGAGGGGTGAAAATAACAACAATTAACTGATAAAAAAGGAGGTGATGCAAGTGGATGTGATTTGAAAAATAAAGGGGTTAAAATGGATGTGAAATGATAAATATTCAAGTGATTTGATTAATTTTAAGTTGATTTCATTAGAACAGTATTGATTGAATGAAAACATAACAATTTTTATTTATCAATCATCATTCATATCCCAAAATTGGCATTCATCATTTAAAGCAGGTTGCTTCAAGGGTTAAAGTAACAAGAAGTTGATAATAAAATGGAGGTGATAAAAAAGCATGTGAATTGAAATACAGAGTGGTTAAATTTAAGGTGAATTGAAATATAAAGTAATAACAATTGATGTCGTTCATCGTTCACATCACCCTGCTGGGACTGTGAGACAGAGAGAGAGGTGCAGTTGTAGTGAGTGAAGTACTAGTAGATGCAGTATTATTATTGGTAGTAGAGATGAAGACTGTAGTACTAGTTAGTAGTAGTATTTGTAGTAAAAGAAGTAGAAGTACGAGTAGCAGTATAAACTGTGGTACAAACAGTGGTACTGGTACTACATAGTCGTAGTGGTAATGGTTGAAGTAGTATTACCAGTAGTAATGATGAAGACTGTAGTACTAGAGGTGATAACTAGCAGCATTACTAGTACTAGTACTATTATAAGCAATAGTCTGTGCAGTACAGTGAAGTTCATTCAGAAAATAGCTCAATGACTGTCCACCAATCAGAACACAGGACCGTGTGTGTGTGTGTGTGTGTGTGTGTGTGCGTGCGTGTGTCCCCCTTTGATCTCTGTGCTTATTAACAGACAGTGGCAAAATCTATCGGATACTTTGCCTAATGACCTGACACTCAGCGGCAGAAGGCCTTTGCGAACGATGTGATATATTTTTTGTGTAGATAAAGTTGAAAAAATGGACCACTTTGGCGAGTTGAAAAACTGGTACATTCTGCTCTGGTCAAGAAATGTTGAGAAGAATTTACTATTGAAGCCTGTGGAGGATTTTCTGTCACTCTTGTCCTTTGGAAGGACACTGAGACAAATCTATAAGTCCGAGGGATTTACTAAACACATGAGGAACCACAACAAAAATACCTACATTTGTAGTATAATTTCATGCCCGAAGAGTTAAAATTGTGGCCAGGCCAGCGATTTCAAAATTAATTTTTAAGATTAGATCTCCAGCTGCCTGCCCTCTACCGATGACATCACGTGCTCTAGCTCTGAACATTCCGTCTCATCCGCTTCCATTATAAACTCAGAAAAAGCCTGAATTCTTTACCAGACTAAAATCACGAGAGTGGAAAAAGTATAAAAGATATCAAAAAGTTGAATACGAGTTTGATAGCTTAAAGATTTGTGAACATTTTACAGTTGAAATGATGAATGTAGCTGAATGTATGCAGAAGTAGTAGGCTTTGAAAGTTGAAGGAGCTTAAAAAAGATTTCAATTTTTCCCCATCGGCTCCCCATTATAAACTCCAAAAAAGCCTGAAGAGTTCATCAAACTAAAACAGCTGTAGTGAAGAAAGTATAAAAGATATGAAAAAGTTGAATACAGCATTAGTAGCTTAAAGATTTGTGAACATTTTACAGTTGAAATGATGAATGTAGCTGAGAGTATGCAGAAACAGTAGGCTTTGAAAGCTGAAACAGCTTAAAACAGGATTTGAAGAATTCTCCATTGACTTACTTACTTAGTTTTTGTGAAAAAAAATGCACAAAAACCTTAATAGTTTAAAAAGTATAAAAGGTATAAAAAAGTTATATAATAGCATAAATGTCCTTAAAAAGCTGAACATTTTAATAGTTGAATGGTTTTTATAGCACAAAGTATGCAGAAGGAGTAGTCCAGCGAAAAACGTAGAAGAAGAAAAAGAATAATAAAGCTTTGGATAACAATAGTGTGAGTGAGGCAACTAGAAAAGAAAGAAATTGCGGCGTGAATGCTGACTGCTGAATGGCTTGCGCTAAACTGAATTGCTGGGTTGAAAAAAGTAGAATCGTTCAAAAGTATTAAAGCTGTGCAATGTTTTAAGGATTTTTGAAAGGCTTGAGCTAAACTTAATTGCTGTCTTGAACAAATTTCAATAGTACAAATGTATGAAAGATGTGGAAAGTTTTGTTGAAAAGCTGACACTAAACTGAATTGCTGGCTTGAATAAAGTCAAATAGTACAAATGTATGAAAGATGTGGAAAGTTTTGTTGAAAAGCTGACGCTAAACTAAATTGCTGGCTTGAACAAATTTGAATAGTACAAATGTATGAAAGATGTGGACGGTTTTAAGGACTGTTGAAAAGCTGACGCAACACTGCATTGCTGTCTTGAACAAATTTGAATAGTACAAATGTATGAAAGATGTGGACGGTTTTAAGGACTGTTGAAAAGCTGACGCTACACTGCATTGCTGGCTTTAATGAGCAGAAAGTAGCTGAAGGACTATGAAATCTTGGAAACATGGGAAATGTTCGAAAGAATGTGAATAAGATTTTAAAGTACAATGAATAAACCTCAAACTGCACTGATAAATGTAGAACATTTTAAGGTTTGAATGTAGTTTTTAGCTGAAAGTCATGAAGAAGTTGAAGAAATGTGAGAAACTCAAGTGTTGTGAAGATGACCTGAAATATTTAGGAAAGGGTATGAAAACTTGGAAAAGTTTGAAATCGTGTAATTAGAATGAAAGTGACATAAGCGTATCAACTCTAAATGGTGTGCAACTCCATACTTGTGGAGTTACACAGGTTGATGGGGATGGGTGCGGCTGGCCTCTTCCTGGAATACCCGCCCATCTCCACTGTCTTCAGAGCATTGAGGTCCAGATTGATCTGGCTGCTCCAGGACCCCAGATGGTCAATCTCCCACCTGTGGGCAGACTTATCCCCACAAGAGATGAGCCCAGTGAAAGTGGTGTCCTCTGCACACTTTAGGAGCTTGGTGGTTTGGTGAGTGGAGGTGCAGCTGTTGGTGTTCAGGGCGGAGAGCAGAGGGGAAAGAACAAGGCCTTGAGGGAAACCAGTGGTGACGGTCCTGGAGTCAGAAACATGTTTTCCCAGGTTCACGTGCCACTTGCTGCTAGACAGTAAGTCTGTGATACAGCAGCAGGCATGATCAGCTGGGAGAACTTGTCCTGCAGCAGAGCTGGTGTAGTGTACAATATATGTACATGTACATGTCCTAGCTCACATGTTTAGAAGCTCAAAGGTGTTTCAAGCCAGGGCTGCAATACTGATTGTTAGTAAGAAGCAAGTACTACTAAAACTGTGGTTCAAGTTTATTACCACACCACTGTTAATACCAACTGTAGTACCAACTGTAATGTAAAGCTTTAGGTACTGTTAAAGTTTGACGTGAGCTAGTCCAGCAGCGTTGCTGCTTTCATAGAGAAATCCCAAATCACAGGTTTTTGTTTTGGTCTTTCCCCATTTTTCGTCAAATTCGGCACTCTGTAACTGGGTGCAAGTCTGACAGTGAGACAGTTATTAGCAGAAGTTGATTCTGAAAGCTTCAGGATGAAATTAAGCACCAAGGTTTACATTTTTAATTTACTCAATTAAAAAGGATTCATATTACTTGAATTACTCAGATTCATCTAGTGATCATTCTAGCCCTGCTGTGGCAAAACAACAGCAGTGAGCTGTGAGAAAATGTTTGGATGCACAGTAAAATCAAGGAGTGTACTACCAAACAGAGAATTCTTAGGAACTATGGGCGGATGCTAGTAAAGTCAGGCAATGACTTTGAAGGCATTTTGTGAGCGCATTGTGCTGTAGATATACACAGTAGACCCAAGAGAAGTGCAACAACGATGGCTTTTATCAACCAAATGCACGCAACCGGAATTCAAATATGTTATCTTTAAATCTGGGGTCTGCTTTGGTCTGAATCTGGATAAGTTGATACTTGGTAAGTGATGCCCTTTTAGCAAGATAAAAAAAAAAACCTCAACTCTCAGCAGTGTAGAGTTCTGTTTCATTCTTCCTGATCACCACAGATGGTAGAAATCCAGATATTACATGTCTCCTGAAGTCATCCAGACTTCATAGAACCATAGTGACGCGCATAACTCTTGTTGGAGAAAGAGATCAAGAGTGTGTGACTAGGTTTGCAGTAGCTGGTGAGCAAAGCGTAAGCCTACTAGGTGGTGACTTTCTGGCCATTCTGGGAAAGATGCAGCTGTTAAAAATCAGTTTGGTTTGTATATTTCTGTATTTTGCTGTTAATTTGAGCATTTCTCAGCTACCAGTAAATTATTCCTCTGTTAAGGAAAAACTATTTATTGATGTTGTGTTGATGATTATGTTTTTTCTGTTGTGTTGTCAGTCACCACACAGGTAACAGAATTTATGTTAGAGACTTTGTCACACAAAGTGGTATCACTTATCGCATTGAGGATCAAGGTGATTATAAATGTACGGTTTATAAGCCACAGGGACTTGGAGGTCATGTAGTGACCCTGGTGGTGATAGATGGGAATAACAGTAAAGAGATCCAAGAGGTAGAAAAAATAGGAAAATCAACAACAGTAACATCAACACTTCAGCCTAATGCACGAGCAGTAAGAAGCAGTTCTACTCTTGTATCGTCAACAGTCTCTAAAAGTATAAATGTAAGACATTTGACTACAGTGGCGCCTCAGATGATTTCGCCAACGCCAACGTCATTGTCTACTGTGGTTAAGGTTAAGTTTGGAGGTTCGGCATATCTTCCTTGTAAATGTGAGAGATGGAATACGTGTGGTAATATGCCTCCCAAGTGGATAAATTGTTGCGGTAAAGATGATTTGACTGTACCTCCTAGTCAAAGAAAGTGTTCTTTGTTTAATGATATGAGGCGGTCTAAAATTGTGGACGATTGTTCACTTGTTTAGCGTAATGCTACCTGGGAAGACCTAGGGGAATATAGTTGTACTTATTTAGAGCCAAAGTTTAAACTTGTTCCATTTCAAGATCATTGGATACGAGGTTATGTGACCCCTAAGGTGACGCTTATGATGAAAGATTTAGAGCCTGTTGAAGTGTCAACAGTCACCAAAGGAGTTCAGGAACAATATACTACAGTAGTCACTCCAAGAGTGAATAATACACAAAGGTCATTTGTCCTTTGGCCCTTGGAAATAACTAAAAGAGTTAATACATCAACTAATGCAATTGTTTTAGCAGAAACCTTGGGAGAAATGAATGTTACAACGGCGATAACAACCATTGTAAATATGACACAGACACCGACTACAACTTTTCGGGAAGTAAAGGATTTGGTAGACATAACTCAGAAGTCTACAATACAGATGGAGACTGGGGAGCAAATGGTAGAAGAGAATGATGAAGAGTCATCTGAAACCGTTCAGAATATTATCCCACATGTACAAAATTAGTTCTTTTCTTTTGATAAAATTCCAGAAGATATGACTGATCAATATCGCTCGTTACGGAAGAGGGAAGCTACATAGAAGGCATATGGGTTTGATTCTTCTTTTTTGAAAATTACAGATGGCTGGGCAGGTAGGAATTTATGGTTCCAGCAGTTAACTCATTCTGTAAGATCACTTAAGAAACTGGATGGTCCATGTCTGTTGAAAGTCCCAGCACCAGGTACATGGGATTCAATTTTAGAGACAGTGGCCCAACCTCTATCCGTTATGTGTCAATCTTATGCTTTATCATGGCTGTTGGATCAGCAACAATCGTCAACAGATATAGTGTCTTGGTCGTTGCAGTTGTTTAGACCTAGACTTAATTGTTCTTGGATAAATGAATTACCCTATGTGAATTTGTTAGATCAGAAGGAAAATAAGTTAACAGCAAGTCCTGGAGCAATGGAGGTAAGACCCGTGAGGGCTAGTAGCTGTTTTTGTTCAAATAAGACGTATGATGGGCCAGGGATGCTTATGGGAATATCAGAGTGTGATGATTATATGATGTCTTTGGATAAGCATGACCGTAAGGTTAGTGAAAACACATATGAAGTAACTTTTGCTGTCCCATCTAGTAAGAAGGGAAGGACTTTGATGGTAAGAGATCAGCTTTTGCCTGGCAATGTGACAATAGGGAATTTTCAAGATATTTGGTGGATTTGTGGTGATAAGGCCTATATATTCTTACCGTATGGATGGATAGGATGTTGTTAGATGGCAATGCTAAAACTTCCATATGAGGTGTTTACAATCCAAAAAGGGGAAACACCTGCTATAGCTCATTCTGATCCTGGTTCTGGAAATAGGGTGGAAAGGAGTATGGCACAATTTCATAATCTTGAATCCTACCATTGGAGGATAAGTCTAGGCGAGAAGTGGGGACTTGGACTTTTTCCATGGTATGGTGTAACATTTTTGGCAGATCACATTGATAATATTACTTATACTTTGCACGGTTTTGCAAATGAAACTATACGAGGGTTTAATTTTCTGTCAAATACTCAAAGAAGTCACAGACTGACATTGTTGAAACATGACATGGCTCTCGACTAAATTTTAGCCAAACAAGGTGGTTTGTGTGTGGCTATGAACTTGACGGGGGACGGTTGTTATACTTTGATCCCCGATAGTTCTGATAATATCACTAGTGTTACAGATGCATTGAAGAGTATAAGGGATGCGTTTGGTCAATCTGAGGGAGCTGGATGGTCAGCAAATACTCGGTTACAAAATCAGTTAGGACCAGTGGGAACAGTGGTGGTTCAGATTTTGGTAGCAGTCTTTGTAGCGCTGTGTTTGATGTTTTGCTTTTGTACGGTGCTATTGCCTTTTTGCGAAAGCTATGATATTGAGATGGATTGGAGTGGTGATGCCTGGGGAGAACACTCAGATGCCTTTGTTAACTATGGCTGACTTGAAGGTGATGAAGTGGAATCAGATGAAGTAATGATGGAAAGATATCCATTTTAATGTTATTTTGTATTTCCATATATTGCGGTTTTAATTTTCATGTGTTATTTTGCAACAAGATACTGGTTGGTGTTTTCTTTTCTTCCAGAGTATATGGGGATGTACAGATGGGGATTCAGATACTCAAACAAGGACAATATGAATGGACTCTGGACAGGGACGGTGTGGAGACGTCTGGATTGCATCGACACTACACTGGAAGTCGACACTGCTGAGGAATACCTTCCTGTGTCTGCTTTGATATAGCTATGAATACATATTTGAATGAATAATACTTAATTAACAATCATATTCTTTTTGTGTTAACTGTGTAAAGACTTATACTTTCGGTTATGGGGTTAATATATGGGGACCTCAGGTTTTTCTTTTTTTTCTTGATGCTTAGGGATATAGGGTCTAGGCAGGGAAAGGTCAGTTGGAGGGTCCAATGACTAGCCTGAATTCGGACATTGTTTTGATTTTATTTCATTTCCTGAGGTTTTCACATGTATTGGCTAAACCATATCTCTGCATAGACTGATAAAGATGTCTTTTATTAATTAAACTGGAGTACCATGCGTGGCCACCTAAGGCAGAGGGGCTGTGAGAAAATTTTCCTGTCTAGATTGTCTTGAAGGGCATTTTGGAATGAAGGCTGCCGGACAGGTTTTTCGTTCTCATACTCCATACAGTTGATATATTGTTAAAAATGATTGCAAGAATCATGTGTTGGAGAAATTGTTATCTTTTTGTTTTTCGAGACTCAATTAAGTCTCGCAGGGGGGAATATGTAGTGTACAATATATGTGCATTTGACTCATAACAGTTTAAAATAGCACTGTAGCAACAGGACAGAGGGTCAGTGACCTCCTAAGGGGAGATCAGTGATTGGTTGTTATGTAGGGACTGAACCCTTCTATAGAATTTGACCTCTGACCCCTTTTTGTTTTGTCGTTTTGTTACCTCAGAATAGTACTGTAGCCTTCTATGGGTTGGAGCTTTATTTTGCAGACTCAAACCCTTCTATGGTACCTAACAGATACCTTCACATTTCCTATATAAGCTATGTTTGATGTACAGAGAGACAGAGTGGCCACCGGGCTGGGTCACTCTCCAAGCTGCTGCAGAGCTTGTAATTGATGCTGAACTCCTTGATTTAATAAACTTTTATGATCAAGAACAGTGTCAAGCGGATTTCTTCTCAACACATCATCGCAGCATTATTGTTCGGACACCACACTGGAATAATGTTGTTGAAGGCAGAGTCCACAAACAGGATCCTGGTGTAGTCTCCTGGAGAGTCCAGGTGCTGGAGGATGTAGTGAAGGGCCATGTTTACTGAGTTGTCTGCATTACATCATCTCAATCAGCTGTGTGCTGAGCCTGCATTCCCAGGTTTCCATGGCGATGCTAAAAGCTGTCTGACTTAGACAGGCTTAGACAGCTGATCTCATTGAGTTTTAACCAGGAGCACAGCTCTGCTTCTCCTGCTCCTACTGAACAGACCGTAACTCTCAGTGCCAAAGTAAACATATTGTTAGAGAGATAAGATCCTCATGAAGATGATGTCCGAGATTTGTCTACTGTCAAAAATCAAAAAATTCCCGAAACTGCAGTATGGGAGTCTATGCATCAGTTAGTCGGCAATGCTCCCACTTCCAAGCTGACTGTGCGAGCTCTGTAAGTCCGATTGCTTTCAAAGTTGCACATGAGCGGCAGAACAACTTGTGAAAAAATTACGTATGTAGAGTGAAAATTGTGGGAGATACAGCAAGTTCACAGCGTTAACACCAAAAATAATAATAATTAAAGCTGCAAGCAGCGTTGGGCGGGCCCTCGCACTTGTAGCGCGTCCGCGTCTGAACCGGCCGAGTTGCACGTTCTGGAGCTCTGCCGGTGCGGCCGTGAATTTCCTACGCGGTTCCGACGCCGCATGAAGGTGCTATATGTCACTTCCTGTGTCCCCTATGTGGAGCTACATAGCACTTGCCGCTATGAATATAAATCGGTATTGGCGTGTAGATGTCTTCGGGGTGGGACAGTTATCAAGCACATAAAGTTTGGTTCAGATGTGAGCATGTACACTGAACAATAATGTACCCAAACAATAAAATAAATTCCTTTTATATTTCCCTGCCTTGTTGTTTATGTGTACATACAGAGGAAGAATGTGAGAACAGCACACATTTCATCGCTACTGTGTGTTAGAGCATGGGAGAACAGTGGATACTTTTAATACAGCCCACACCCCTAATACTGTGTAACTATAACAAGTAGAGAACAGAAGAAAAAGATGTTCTTTCTTTACAACTGTCTGCATAGCTTATTCATATTGTGTAATGAATGAAAATAAATAGGCCTACTAGGCTCCTCT
>NC_060150.1:18886355-18889930 GCF_021292245.1 Micropterus dolomieu | reverse complement strand
CTTAAAACACAAGACATCCACTAAAACTCAGCCTTTATATTTTGTTTCAAAAGAATGTATAGAAAATAAAGAGACTATTTAGTTAGTTTATTCTCAAAAGTATGATTAAATTTGCTTATTTATTATTTTCACACAAGTTGGAGTGTGATTATCGCTCCATGCTATCTAAGAGGGAACTTGTGTCATCATCTACAAGCGAACAGTGGACTCCTGTCGTTCCACACAGTACAAGTGTGGTCCCTTTTTCTGTAATTCAAATCAATAAATGAAATGCATATCTTTAAGTGTAGACTAAGCACACAAATATAATGAAAAAAAAATGTATTGATGTCCAGTGCTTGTGAAAGCTGGCCAGGTTAGTATTTTGGGACAGAACAAGTTTAAAGCTCTAGATGTCAAATGTCAAATATTTTTTTATTAATTAATACATTTTTTTTTATAATTAATTAAAACCATAAAAGTATCTTTATACTGACCATTTTATTTATAATTCTACCCTGGCTGTTTTTCTATTTTTGTTCCCTTATTTAGAATCTCAAATTCGTTTTACTCTCCAGGCCTTCAGTGTAGCCCTGTATTTTAATACATGTTGATCTTAAAACACAAGACATCGACTAAAACTCAGCCTGTATATTTTGTTAGAAAAAATTAAGAAATTGTGTTTCAAGAGACAGCTTTCTTTACTGAGTAGCTTGTATAATAGCCCCTCTACAGTCTGATAGACTCCCTGGGGCTGCAAGCCATTCACTCTATAGGGGAGTGTTAAGAACGACGTGTGTGAATGAGTCGTTAAAATCTTTGCTTGATCCACTAGAGGCACTGCTGAGTATGGACTTAAACACTCACACACCTGCAGGTCCCCTCTTGACAATAGTTTAAAAAATTTACCAGATGGTTTTAGACATGATTTTAGCATGATTTAAAGCATGTCCAACAGGGGACCTAAAAAATGTCCCGTTCACTTTTTAGTCCCCTCTTAGTGGGTGTGTAACGACGTCGAGGTCCACTGTTAGATAGGTTGGTAAGTGCACACACACACACACACACACACAAATTTAGGTTGTCCATGGTTGTCAACAGGTAGTTGCATTATTCATTATGCTTTATGCTTTAGGCTTCTTTTCCTCTGTTTCCTCTTGTCCCCACCCCCAAACTCTGGCACAACATGGCATCTAGCTTCTCATACTATATACCAGGCTGCTGGGTGGGACAGGTTAAATTTTCTTTTATGTGTATATATCATTATCATTAAAAAAGCTCATGAAATCGTTACTACTTAGGGCTATAGAAGTACTTGGCTCGATAGAGCTGTGACTCTCTGCCAGCCATCTACAGTGCTGAAAAGTAACCTAGGGTATTATTTTCTTATTTTAAATAAGATTTTTCCAGATTGGTGGAACGCCATTTCCTGTCAAGTTTGTTGGCACACCATTGACTTTTCTTCATCCTCTTCTGCTACTACACATCTTCAACATGAATTTCACCTGGTTCCTTTACTCAAAAACTTGCAAAACATTTTGCCACCATATTTGAACTAACACATTCTGGCTACCATTATTTAGACCAGACCAATAATGTGTAACACTAATAACAGAGTAATTCTGAAGATATTCCCACATGTCTGCCATCAGAAAAGTTGCACAAGAGCTTAGCACACAAGATGACAGTACATCTGCCCAGCAGTCACATGGCCACATTCAGCAGTGTAATTATACTGTATCCGTGATATGATATTGTGATGAGACAATGGGAAAGTAAAGAGGAACGAGGACATTAGAGCATGCCAGCTGCTTCCCTCAGATGCCCCCAGCTTACAGTATTAGTTCATCATGGATTACCAGGGTCCTGCTGGCCAGTCCATTACACACAAATGAAGCCCATAAAATGGACTGCCTCAAAGTCCAATTTCAGCACAGCAAATTGCAGACAACATATTTTTCCAATGAAGTCAGCGCAAATGAATGGATGGATCGTGCCATCAGCCTTTAGCAAAATCATCCCACGAATCGTATTTTTACATCTGTCTCCAAACAAATGTCTACCACTCACAAATCTCCTTCACAAATCTCCTCCAACAATTCCTGAAACTATGTACAACAGTATCCTTAAAATTTGTTTACATTTTACAGATTTCCTTATTATAATACGGTTTGGAGGAATCAAATCTCTGCCTGGATTATTTCTTTTTCCAGGAAGTGTGTCATCCTTAATGATTCAATATGCTCCCATAAAACTAATTTCTACAAAGTGCTGTTTGAACTCTAAAGTTGAAAAGGCTCTAGTCCAATGGTGTTAGTTCTGAATGGCCGTACACAAAAGTGGGGAAAAAAGCCTATTGTCTAAGAGAGGGGTGAGACGCTATGAATTGTATAATGGGGATAATGGTGGACACTTTCAGTCTCTCCTTAAAAGCATTCAGTGTTGCACTCTCTCCACTAAAGGGATGGAAAATAAAGTACCAGTGATTTGAAGTAAATTGGCTAAAATGAGACTGACCTCCCAATAAAGTTGTTTCAGAAAAACACCCAATAACAATATATTTACCTGGAAGTGACACAGTCGGCAGCCATAGAAATGATGACTCCTGTCCATCAGGGGTAAAGGAGGAAATACCAACACTATTATACACTATTATAGAGCCAAAAGAATCCACAGAGAGAGGAGTTTGGGAGGAGGGTGGATTAACAAAACATCTGACATCAAATCAGAAAAGTGTTGTGGGGGACAAATACAAACAATGTGTTTTCATCAAATTTGGAGGACTTGTTGGCTAAAACATGCAAAACTTTAAGATGAATTATGATCTAATTTTGAGGCCCTGTCTTGTTTAGAGGCCCTAGTATAAGGGTCTAACCCATTTTAACCCATTAACCAGTGGCAGTGACAGTATAAAAATACTTGTATTTAATGGAGCTGCCATGAATAGTCTGCTGCGCCTGTACTGTATGCCTGATGGGTGCTTAAAGTCTACAGGATATATGCACAATGCAATGAGATTGGGAGGAATTGGGGGATCTATAGTGGCCCAGAGTTCAATCTCGTACCCTCTACTGTGTTAATCTAGCCCTGGATAAATGATAAGGTATTTAAAAATCTGTGGATATGACAAATATCCTGTCAAGAAGTGTTATGGCAAAATTAATTGTAATGTCTGTACCAGTTTTAGACATTTTGTTGAGGCACGGGATTTAGTCCCATGATCCTTTGCTGCCATCACCTCAGAGTCATTTACATCAACAACAAGATGTAAAAAAAAAAGAGTCCTCAGGTCAGAGACCTTGTGCTGCAACGAATGAGAAAACTATTGAGGAGGCTGGATGTGAGCTGAGGACAATATTTTCCAAAGTAAAAGATGTAAAGGGGATTTCTGGAGGCCATTACTGCTACCTCGGTTCCTCACCATTTAACTGCATATATATTGACTCTCAAGATTTCATATTCATCTATTAAGGTTCCAGCTACCCAGGGATAGAAATGCAATCAACTGGCTTTGCTGCTGAGGTGTTTACCTGCATTTTAATATTAATTCCTGTTCGGGGAACGCAGAGGAAGTTTCTGTGCAGCATAGAACCCCC
>NC_060150.1:18884571-18886335 GCF_021292245.1 Micropterus dolomieu | reverse complement strand
TCCCCCCCCCCCCCCCCCCCCCCCCCCGGAACACACACACACACAACCTTCATCTCTGCCCACTCCTATTTAGTGCACTACCATGTCACTGTGGCGATCGATATGCCTCGGTAATGGCTGCCTGGAGTGTGTTGCACTTCAATGACAATTCTGGGACCGTGGTTGAGTGATGGAGCGCTGTTGCCAGCTTAATTAACTTCCAGTCGAGTCCCCAGTATTCACATTCAGAGCCCTGCATCACCCCACCCCTATCCACGCCCACCTCCACCCCATTTCTCTAAGCATAAACAAAATGTCAATTAAAAGGCTTCCTGCACATTTTCACTGGTTTGTTTGTACAAAAGTCTCCAAATAAATACTCATCTCATAAGGCTTGTTTGCTTGATCATATAATATGGATCAAACAATTTTGCTATTTAAAGACAGAATTTTGCACATCAGCATGTATTTATGTAGAAGCTTTGCAAATGTCAGAGGGGAGTTTATGGAGATTTCCACTGCGCCTGAGTAACTGCAGATTACAATTAAAGATTAAAATTTTGTCCCTATCATTTCAGTTCAAAAGCTAATTTGCCTGGGGATCAATAGATTGAATAGTGAGGACAGAGGTCATTTCAAGACAGTTTTTCTGAATACAGGATGCTTATGCTGCGTTCCAGGCAACTCGGAACTGGGAAATTTCCAACTTCCAACTAGAAAAACTACCCTGGAACGCCACCTGTTAGTCGGATTTCCTACTTGTGAACTCGGAGAAAAAATGTACCCCGAGTTCATGAGTAGCAGCTGAATTACGTCACAAAACAATGGCAGCGCCCATGGAAGCACTCATTGTAAATGGTAAACCATAAACTAAAAAGCAACAAAAAGTATATTTGCATGTATTTAAATTAAAATAATACATACGGTCATATAGTAAAACCTGTTGTGCATGTACATTGATGTAGAAATATGTTAGGCCTATTAGGTAGCTGGCTACAGTAAAGAATCTCATAAAGTCATTTTCTCTGCATAAAAGTTATTGTTAAAAATGCCAAAACATTAGGAATATAACCTACAACATTGACTGACTTGAGGGTTACCAACTGATGTAGCTAGAGGGGTACAGAACTAGTAACGTATTGGCTATTTATGTCAGTTGTTGCGGTTAAACTGCCATCCTTTTAATTAACACCTAAAACACTGCTGAGGGTGCAACTGTGTGTACACTTTGTCACGGTCAACCATGGTTTTCGTTCACTTTGGGCGTCATGCACCACCATGCACCTGGAACGCATTGAGGTCGGAAGTTTCAACTGGGAAATATCCCAGTTCCCCTTCGAGGGAACTCGAACTGCGTCGGTTACGACACTATGGGAACGCCTCTAGGCGAAGCAGGTCTGAACGTGAATGAAATCACTCCAATCCTATTGGCCTGTTGCTAGAACGGTAAGGTGTGACGGAATAACCGGAGGAGTATAAAGCACACCTGTACACACTCATCATTAGCTTTTTTTTTATTCAGCAGGCGCTCTGTATGTTGTTTGAAGAAAGCTCCAGTCCTACAAGCAGTATGTCTTACCTGAAGAAAAAGTCTACCAGCACGTCCGGCAACCAGATGTACAGAAGGTGTGTTTTTTTTCTTGCCCTCGGTACATCACGGATGGAGATTCTCATGAGATGTGTGTCTCATGTTTGGGGATGGAGCACGCACGGGCAGCTCTCGAGGGGGCTGCCTGCGCCCGTTGCGAAGCCCTTTCCGTGCGGGTACTGAGGTACAGCATGGCT
>NC_060150.1:18860090-18884471 GCF_021292245.1 Micropterus dolomieu | reverse complement strand
GGAACGAGAGACTGCGTCGGTCCGCCGCACCTCTCTCCCCGCCTGAAGCGCCTGCTTCATAGTTTAAGCTAATGATGAGTGTGTACAGGTGTGCTTTATACTCCTCCGGTTATTCCGTCACACCTTACCGTTCTAGCAACAGGCCAATAGGATTGGAGTGATTTCATTCACGTTCAGACCTGCTTCGCCTAGAGGCGTTCCCATAGTGTCGTAACCGACGCAGTCTCTCGTTCCCCTTCTCGGGGAACCAGGGTTACATACGTAACCCGAGACGTCCCGACCAGTCTCGACCGTGTCATTAGAGTCTGGATGTGAGTGTTAGGTGAGGCCTTGTAACCAAGGCAGCTTTGCTATTCAGCTAAGAAGCGCATTTTGTTTTCCTTACTGAACATGATGGCAATTCACAATCAGAGAATTTAGCTTAGCAAACTCAACAAGAACCATGCAGCTGTATCACTGCAACAACAGCCTGTCTAACTTCTTGGGGTTTTCATTGTATCACAGAGCAGCTGTAATGGATATAACATATAACCTGAACATATTACTCATGTTTGTTAGTTGTACTTTATGATGTAAATTGTTAGATTGTCTGTATTTCAAATTATGGCAGGGTCTCAAATAACAGTAGCCAGCACAAACAAGTTGGTGTCATTGATTGTCAATGATTGGGCTACAGGTCTGTACAACTGCATGCATTCCACCCTCGCCCTGGGACAGTCTCCCACCCCACCATGACTCTAATGGTACGTCGATCGACCGTGTCAAATAAAGCTTAAACCTGTCAGTTTTTTCTAGCTGATGTAGGCTACGTTCTGGTTTTACCACAATACAGAAGTTTCTTGTGATAACAGCATACCAACATATGGTTTTAGCAAGAAAAGTTTGTTTCTTATAAAGACATAATATATATAAATTATATGATAACATGAAAAAGATCCTGTATTAAGGTGAAAATTATCTTCTAAAAATGATAGACGTTTCTCGTTATAGCACAAAGTGAAAGGACCCTATTGGGTTTGTTAGAATTATTAGGGCCCAAACAGCGACCGCTTGAGGACCCTATTGTAATTGTTAGAATTATTAGGGCCCGAGCACAAACCGTGCGAAAACCTACTAAAGGCATTGACGATGAAAAGTTGTGCTATCTGTGAGTTTTCGTCAATAGGCGTGTCCGTGGCGTGTCAAAGATCACCTCTTCGCCATGACACAGGAAGTTGTTGTAACTTCAGTGTACATGCTCACATCTGCACCAAACTGTACATGTAGGATGAGAGTCCCGCCCTGAACACATGTACATGCTGACATTCACGCACAGTCATAGCGCCACCTGCTGGCAACAGGAAGTGACATTTAACGAAGCACCCCCGACGCACGTTTGACCTACATATATGAAATTTCTGGCATATGTATCATGTCCAGACGTACCAAAAGCCTCTTGGAGTGATGCCCTAAACCCAACAGGAAGTCGGCCATTTTGAATTTTACGGCCATTTTTGGATGATTTACACACTCCGTACTTTAACGAACTCCTCCTAGGGATTTAGTCCGACCGACTTCAAATTTCTGCTGTGTCTTCTAAAGGCATTGAAGATGAAAAGTTGTGCTATCTGTGAGTTTTCATCAATGGGCGTGTCCGTGGCGTGGCGTCAAAGATCACCTCTTCGCCATGACACAGGAAGTTGTTGTAACTTCAGTGTACATGCTCACATCTGCACCAAACTGTCCATGTAGGATGAGAGTCCCGCCCTGAACACATGTACATGCCGACATTCACTCACAGTCATAGCGCCACCTGCTGGCAACAGGAAGTGACCTTTAACGAAGCACCCCCGACGCACGTTTGACCTACATATATGAAATTTCTGGCACATGTATCATGTCCAGACGTACCAAAAAGCCTCTTGGAGCGATGCCCTAAACCCAACAGGAAGTCGGCCATTTTGAATTTTACGTCAAATTTTGGATGATTTACACACACTTTAACGAACTCCTCCTAGGGATTTAGTCCGACCGACTTCAAATTTCTGCTGTGCCTTCTAAAGGCATTGACGATGAAAAGCCGTGCTATTTGCGAGTTTTCGTCAATGGGCGTGTCTGTGGCGTCGATGAGAGTCCCGCCCTGAACACATGTACATGCCGACATTCGGGATTTAGTCCGACCGACTTCAAATTGTACAGTAGGGATTTAGTCCGACCGACTTCAAATTTCTGCTGTGCCTTCTAAAGACATTGAAGATGAAAAGTTGTGCTGTCTGTGAGTTTTCGTCAATGGGCGTGTCCGTGGCGTGGCGTCAAAGATCAACTCTTCGCCATGACACAGGAAGTTGTTGTAACTTCAGTGTACATGCTCACATCTGGACCAAAGTGTACATGTAGGATGAGAGTCCCGCCCTGAACACATGTACATGCTGACATTCACCCACAGTCATAGCGCCACCTGCTGGCAACAGGAAGTGACATTTATCGAAGCAGCCCCCGCCGCACGTTTCACCTACGTGCACGAAATTTTCTGTGGTACGTGTATCTTGTCCAGACGCACAAAAAAGCCTCTTGGAGCGATGCCCGAAAACAAAACAGGAAGTCGGCCATTTTGAATTTTATGGCAATTTTTTGATGATTTACACACTCCGTACTTTAACGAACTCCTCCTAGGGATTTTGTCAGATCGATTTCAAATTTGTGGTGTACCTTCTAAAGGCATTGGCGATGAAAAGCTGTGCTATCTGTGAGTTTTCGTCAATGGGCGTGTCTGTGGCATGGCGTCAAAGATCAAGTCTTCACTTTGACACAGGAAGTTGTTGTAACTTCAGTATACATGCTCACATCTGCACCAAATGTTACGTGCTTGATAACTGTCCTGCCCTGAACATATCTACACGCCAATATTAATTTATATTCATAGCGGCAAGTGCTATGTTGCGCCACAAAGGGGACACAGGAAGTGACATATAACAACTTCATGCGGCGTCGGAACTGCGTAGCAAATTCACAGCCGCACCGGCAGAGCTCCAGAATATGCAATGCAGCTGGCTCACACCCGGACGCGCTACAAGTGCGAGGGCCCGCCCAACGCTGCTTGCAGCTTTAATTATTTTTTTTTTCTCCAAAGTAAGCTCCATTTTGGGGACCTAAACATACTCGAAAACTCACCAAAATGTGCACACATGTCAGAACTGGTGAAAAATTTCGTATTTTATGGGTTTCGCGCATGGGCGTGGCAAAATGACTCGCTAGCGCCACCTAGAAAATTTAAAAAGTTAGCCCCTCGTTCACGTTCAACCTACATGCACGAAATTTTCTGGGGACATGTATCATATCAAGACGCACAAAAAAGCCTCAAGAACCCATACCCTAAAGTCAACAGGAAGTCGGCCATTTTGAATTTTACGGCCATTTTTGGATGATTTACACACTTCGTACTTTAACGAACTCCTCCTAGGGATTTAGTCGGATCGACGTCAAATTTCTGCTGTGCCTTCTAAAGGCATTGACGATGAAAAGTTGTGCTCTTTGCGAGTTTTCGTCAATGGGCGTGTCTGTGGCGTCGATGATTCGCCATGAAACAGGAAGTTGTTGTAACTTCAGTGTACATGCTCACATCTGGACCAAACTGTACATGTAGGATGAGAGTCCCGCCCTGAACACATGTACATGCCGACATTCACCCACAGTCATAGCGCCACCTGCTGGCAACAGGAAGTGACTTTTATCAAAGCAGCCCCAGCCGCACGTTTGACCTACATGTACGAATTTTCTGTGGTACGTGTATCATGTCCAGACGTACCAAAAAGCCTCATGGAGCGATGCCCTAAACCCGACAGGAAGTCGGCCATTTTGAATCAAATTTTGGATGATTTACACACTCCATACTTTAACGAACTCCTTCTAGGGATTTAGTCCGACCGACTTCAAATTTGTGCTGTGCCTTCTAAAGTCATTGAAGATGAAAAGTTGTGCTATCTGTGAGTTTTCGTCAATGGCCGTATCCGTGGTGTGGCGTCAAAGATCAGCTCTTCGCCATGACACAGTTAGTTGTTGTAACTTCAGTGTACATGCTCACATGAACCAAACTTTACGTGCTTGATAACTCTCCCACCCTGCAGACATTTACACACCAATACCGATTTATATTCATAGCGGCAAGTGCTATGTAGCTCCACATAGGGGACACAGGAAGTGACATATAACACTTTCATGCGGCGTCGGAACCGCGTAGCAAATTCACAGCCGCACTGGCAGAGCTCCAGAATATGCAACTCGGCCGGCTCACACCCGGACGCGCTACAAGTGCGAGGGCCCGCCCAACGCTGCTTGCAGCTTTAATGATTTATTTTTTTTCTTCCGTGCATAAAACTCATACTGCGGCCTAGACGGTAACTGCTAGGGACGTGAACTGACAAGGTAGGTTCACAGCCTCAAGAGTACCTCAGGCGCCAAAATCCGCACACTTCTACCTCTAGGGGGCGCTATAAGCAAGGTCAACGCATTTGGGCTTGGAACTCCCGCCTACAAAGGCGTATATCAAAAACCTTATATCCACGCGTTCGGGGGATCGAGCTGAATCTCGTGGTATAGGCCACGCCCATTTCCACCTAAACCATTTTTTTGTTACATCGCGAAAACTGAAAAACCTCTATAACCACAAATCACGCTGACATGAAACAGTGCCGAATTGTTCAGCATGGTCCCCTTACTACAGGCACCACACTTCACCCAAATATGCCCATAGTTGGTGCTGTTATTGCAAATTAAAGATCTCAAAAAAAATCCCATTGACATGCATTTTATATCTCCATAACCACAAGTCCTATTGATACCAAATTTGGGTCAATTGTTCCCCATGGGGCCCTGATGACACCTGAAAAAAACACATGTTTCAAAGTTTCACCCTAATGCCTCATTTTTACTTTTATACCACATAGCACCTTAGGGACAAAAATGGTCTCAGTGAGATTTTTTAGCTTTTACAAGGCTAGGAATGCTTAAAACCTCAGAAAACTTACCACACATGTCAGAAAGGGTGTTCTCTGTTATCTAATATGGTTGCTCAGTGTGGTTGTGGAAAAATGGCTCCATAGCGCCCCCTTTAATTTAAAAGAAGCAGCCACCGCCCTACGTTTTACATAGCTTTACGAAATGTGGGGGAGCTGATGTGTCATCTCTACACTTAAAATGAACCCTCTTCGAGCCATACCCTAAACCCAACAGGAAGTCAGCCATTTTCAGTTATTTATGAAATTTCAACCCGTTTACACCCTCCGTACTTACAACAACAAACTCCTCCTACAGCACCCGATCAACCTCAAATGTGGGTAGCATCATCCATTTTGATTGATCAAATGGTGTGTCAATGGCGTGCCGCTGAATTGATGTTACGCCATGAAAAAGGAAGTTGCATGTAAATGGACTAGACGTGGTCAGATCTTACTTACTTGTCAATATCCAGTCATAGTAATAGTGCCACTTACTGGCATCTAGAAAGGACACGTTTTAAAATTTATTTCTTATGCCTCTTTCATATTTTTACCCCACTTAGCACGTTAGCGGACAAAAATGTCCATAGTGAGGCATTTATGCTCCTCCTAACAGGTTGACCACATCCATCTTAAACTTGTCAAATGCTCTTGCCTTGGTGTGTAATTATTTGCAATTAAACAGGAAGCTGTTTATTGAGAGTTATACCCTAAACCCAACCGGAAGTCAGCCACTTTGAATTGAATAACTGACACCTCAACCATACCTTGTGAAATATTTTCAACACATCACCTGTGTGATTTTTGCATCGATAACTCCAGAGCCGTGTCAGCTGAAGTGCGATGCAAGAGCCCCTGCTGTCGCTGCAGTCGAGGCACGCAAGGGGGTGAGGGCCCGCTAAACGCTGTTTGCAGCTTTAATTATTATTAATTTGTCATGGTGGCAGCAATAAGTTTCTCTTCAATGGGCTGAATGAGGAGTTATGTTGTGTTTGACCTAATCACACATTTGATCCACAGTATGGTTGTACCTAGTTGTGTATTTGTACCTGGTTAGACCTGATTAATTCTTGCTTCACTGCTGGTTCACTGAGACATTATTATTGAATTATTGAGTAGGGGCCCTCCATATTATTTTGTATTTTAATAAGTCTGTTCTTAGCAGTAGGGTGAGATAATTTTGTGCTTGTAACGTCATAATGTAGGAGATAATGTTTTTAATACTCCTTACCTGTCATGGTTTTGGTTTCGTGTTCTATATTCTTCCTGTTTCAGTCTTGCTTTGATGTGTTATGTTGTTGTTTTTCATTGTCATTTTGCCATTTTCCCACGTTTACTAGTTGTTGATTCACTCCCTGCCCCTGTGTTCTTGTTCTGTGTTCCTGGCTGTTGTGTGCATGTGTTCTGTGTTTTCTGTTACACCCACCCTGCTTTAGTGTCGCATGTTTTACTTTGTGTTTTATTTTGGAACCGTCAGTGTCTGGTGTTCATGTCTAGCTTTGTTCCTGTTGTGTCTGATTAGTCCCTCATGTCTTTCACCTGTTCACTCCCTCCCTGCTCGTTTGCTTTGTCAGTATTTAACCCCTCATTTCTGTGTTTCTACTTTGGATTAGTTTTGGATTTCTGCCTTAGTTTGTATTTTTCCTGCCACTACTTACTAAGAGGGAGTTTCTGCCTTTGTTTTGCAATAAACCTGACAAACTGTACCAGCATTCTCCATTGTCTTGTTTGGGTCTTCAATCGGTCTGTCACTCGGCCAACCCTGACTTTACCGATAAGAGACAACATGTTTTTTATTTATAGATATTTGGTTACAATGTAATTATCATGTCACTCCCTCATATTTTCTTTTTTCTAGAGACAAGTAAAAGTCTTGGTGCTGCCTACGGAAGAGTACCGAGCATGAAACACGTTGCCTTCCAGAGCAGCTACCAGACATTCTCATATTAGGGTAATAATAAGCCTGCGAAAAATTCTTTCAAAGCCTGTGATTGTATGTCATCCTTTGTAAACAAATGAAAAAAAATGACTGTAAATTGACTGTAAAAGCAGGGC
Organism: Micropterus dolomieu; assembly: GCF_021292245.1. Taxonomy (NCBI): domain Eukaryota; kingdom Metazoa; phylum Chordata; class Actinopteri; order Centrarchiformes; family Centrarchidae; genus Micropterus; species Micropterus dolomieu. Next base: position 18,877,443 of record NC_060150.1, on the reverse strand, counting down.
CAAAGTTTGTGCTCGTAACTTAAATGTGTGTGAATGAGTGAATTCAGTGTCACACCCAATGTGGGAACTTTGAGTTGCACAAATAGTTTTCGACTCTGACTTTGTGTACGCTTCTGTAAAGAACGATTCATTCTTATCTGAATCTTTGTCTAATCTCACTGTTAATTTCATTTGTGAGTGTTTTTAAGCAGCTTTACAAAAGGCAGCATTAGTTCAGTCCATGGGGACTTGGCACCGGGCACTGCACAATGGCTGCCCACTGCGGCCCAATTAGCATGGGTTAAATGCAGAGCAACAACAGAAAAAATCCTGCATGCCTTGCACTGTGTATTAATTGTATGTGGCCAATAAAGTGGCATGATAAAGTTGATCAAAAGCCACAGACTATGAAATTATTTTTCAAATAGACCCTTAATTTAGCTCATATGCTATATTCCTTTTGTGTTCTTTATGTCATTAAGTGCCTGTATGCTTATTTGTGCAGAATGACTGCATTAAATCTCTCACTTTTCTGCATTCTCCTTTGCTATTACTTGTGCTGTTACTGACCGGTGCTTTTTTGTGGATTCACATTAAAATCCGTGCAGGAAGTGTTGTTTCATTGACCGTAACTGAACAGCGATCGAAAGAACGTCAGAGTGGTGATTCTCACTGCAGTTGAGAATTTACAGCAAACTAAATCAGACTTACATACACAAACATCCAATCACATTTGAAAACACAAAAATCCAGTTAAATCCAATCAAACCTTCTAGTTTCTTTTTTCTTTTCTTTTTTTTTTTTTTTTAGAAAATACTGTGATGTTTTATTAAAAATGTTGCAGAAAAAGTTTATACAGGTGTCCAGCCAGAAATATCTCTATTATCACTTAAGGCAAAACTGCAAACTAATATAAGACAAACTAGGGATTTTTATGCTCTATTAAAACCCTTGTTATCTTAACTGGTTTAGGGACCAAATGGCAAGAATATGTTTTTATAGAATTTACAAATGTAGCTTAAAATCTTCTGGATGTTCCATTTTTTAGGATGCAAAACGGAAAGAGAGTTAATGGTTACTTTTTTGTAATATTATAATAATTAGTACTATTAATATTTAAACTCATTCACTTGTTTATGTAACCCATAATATCACAAGCCTGGGACAGTACTTTACATATTGCTAGCATATGACAATCTGAAATATCTAACATATATTTCTTTACAAACATATCCAACTAATATTGATACAAAATATTCACTGCCTTTTTTATTTCTAAATAATACATTGCTGGTCACATTGTAAGCAGGCAGTGCTGAGATTGCAAGACAGAAAAAGCCCACAAAGAAAATGATCAGAAGCGTTACATTAGGTGACAGTAGGTGATCGGATCAAGTCACTCCTCATTCTCAGACAGGAGATATGTCTGAAAATGTAGAGTAAAGCTCTTCTGGACAAGCACTGTCAAAAGAGAGGAAACAAAGCAACACACAAGACGGTAGCGTATGTGATGACCTGCAAACGCAGTGTGTGTAACTCTCCAAAGATGGGATTGTGTTTGCATTTTGGTTGTTCTGTGAAAAAAACAATGAAACACAGGTTGTAATCAGAAAAACAATGAATAATGTTCAGTTATATTTACACGCACCTAAACAGAAAGCACAAGCTAGAAAAACCCAAAGTATCTCAGCCAAAAGAATAATAATAGGAGCTCTTTTAATGTATTTTTTTCCTTATGAAATTTAAAATTTCCACGCACAACTATATACCTTTTTTCTTTCTTTCTTTCTTTTTAAATTTTTTTTTTTTACAAAGTTTCCATAAATACATTTCAGGCTGGGGTGTATAATTCTGTGCCAGTCAGGTCAGGTGTCTGATGCATGGATCATTAACAGATGATGTTCCAAATGTTCGATTGCTGCTTTTCAACAACCCCTTCCACCACTGTCTTCCTATAGTGTATGTATAGCACAAAACGCTTGTGTGTCCCACTCAAACTCTTTATTTTGTGTTGTAAGAATATTAACAGTCATCCCCTTGTCACCATGTCTTTTGGTAAAATTTCTTGAAACTCTTTCATGAAGCTTAGCTCCAAACAGAGTTATTACTATAGTAACATTCACTTTTAATATTTTCATGACTTTGTGATCAATATATACTGTATATACTTTATAAGAAGGCATGGTAGCAAAATAACATCTTGTGAGTCTGTGCTTCACACACTTTTATCTTATCATATGCCTTGCAAGGTTAGTTGCTGATCCGTAAGAAATCTGGTGCCTTCCAGTCTCAGTGGAGCTATACTCTCGTGGTGGAGTGGCCGTGGGGTAAGTTGGTACTGTTCTGGCTGCCACCGAAAGTATTGAAGTTGTGCAGAGGCTGCATGCCAGCCAGTGAGTTGGGGATCATAGTGATGGTGCTGGGCGTCATCAGGGGTATGTCATCAGGTGATCGGCGCAGGGTGAGGGTGTAGTCTGGTGGGCAGGTCAGACGCAGTGTGTCATGGGTCTGCAGGGACTCACACTCGTGGTGATGCTCGTGCTCCAGCTGCTGCTGCTTCATCTGCAGAGACATCAGCTCCTCGCTCTGCAGGTGGGCCACGTTATTAGTGGTGGAGGGCGTGTTGGTTGGAGCAGAGTTGCGCTGTGGGGTGGAGATGCGGTGGTTGGACTCGTGCCTTCGCTTGTCTTTCTTGTAGTAGAGTGCAGCAAAGGCGAGGATGTTCAGAAAGAGCAGGGAGGCTCCAACTGCAATGGTGACACTGAGCTCAGTGGAGTAGTCCCTCTTGGTCTCGATTACCACAGTAGACTCATCAGTCAGGTCGCCACTCTTGCGCTGGTCAGTGGTCTGTTTGGTGTTGGCAGGTGGGACACCTGGATGGCGGGTGGTGGAAGGCCAGTTGTTTTTGCCAGGGAACCGTTTGGTATAGGGGTAGGGGGTGGTGTCCTGCGGAGGTATCTTGGTGGTTGTGGATACGTATTGAAAAAATTCATTAATGTTGTGTAGATGCGGAACTAGTTCTAACCAGAAAGCGACCTTGGTAGCACGGTAGTGGTCTCTGACTCGAGGTTTGAGACCAATGTGAAGATAGAGTTGGTCTTTGGGGTTGTACTTGGTCCAGGCTACTTCTTCAAACCGGTTGGGTTTTGTATGGATGAACTTTGTATCTTGTGGAACTGGTTGGTTTGGATCTCTGAAAGAGGAAAATAGAAGAGAGATGAGAAGAAAATTAAAAAACATTTAATTGAAGTACCAAATTGTTTTTATTTACCTATCCAGGATATAGGGCTGAATCATCAACAGGGATGTTTTGTTACTGTATTAGAACTACACTTCTGTCAACAACCAGGGAAGAAGCCAAGATGTTAACAAATAAAAAGCGACAGACAAACTCTCTTCTTCCATTTCTCCTCTGTTGAACAAAACTTACTGTAATGTTACATGGGCATCAAAGCAAAAAAATGTGGGTGCGTCCTCCTCTAGGATTTTTTTTATATATATATAGCCTACATATATATCAAAAGAACAAGATGTGATGTTTTTTAACACTATTTTATACAAATCTTGATTGCTTATTGCTAATAAACTATTTTAAAGCTGCTAAGTTCAGTGTTTTGCTCCAAACTGCATTTCCTTGCATTTTGTATACAGACAATAGAGTCTCATGAAAACTGAAATCTGTTAATTGTGGGGCGTCTGGGGGTCCCCTCCTAGAAAATTTTGAGCATTAAACACTTAATTTCCTGCTTTCTGGTGAATTTTCCTGCACCAATTTCTGTCTTCTCTGTATCAATTTCTGGTGGGAATGTTTTTATTTATGCAAAGGGAAACAAAATTCAGGCGGCAGGTGACAATTCAAAATCTAAAACTCAACAGAACTTAAGTCAGTGCAGCTCTCAGGCTTTCTGTGTTGCTTTCAGATATGTTTCTCCTGTAGATCAATTTTCTAATGTAATATCATCCCTGCTGAGTCAGCACACATGCAGATGAAAAAAACATAATTTTTTCCAGTCCGTTTTTTAATCAGATTTGGCACTGGTACCACAGCTAGCTCATTGACCAGGTTTCAAAGAGCTGCTAACACTGGTTGATTAATGTTAACATTCCTGTAGCTAGCTAGCCTAGCAAAAATATCAGATAACTCTGCTGTAAGTGTTATAACAACATAGTGTAAGTGTAACTGTAATTCAATGCTGCAACAAAGACTACATGATGCCTTTCAAAGCATCAGGTGAACAAATGATGAACAGTCACTTCAAAAGCTTGTTTAGTGACAGTACGTGAGCACAAAGACACACCTGAGCATCAGGTATCCTAAAATGCTTTGTTTACCGGCAGTGGGGCAGGCGCAAGCAGTGAAAACAAGGAATGGAGTTTAACTTATATGGATTCCAAATGAGCCAATCAGAATGGATTTGAAGAAACAGCAGCGTGAAAGTGATGCCTGTAGAATGGAGTTTAATTTATTAGTGCATTCTTCAAGTGGAATAGATGGACGATGGCAATTGGGGCGCGCACGGGGGGGGGGGTGTTAGCGGTCGTCTTATGTGCATGTGTTACCTCGCACAGACTTCACTCAGTTAAAAACTTGGTAGCCTATGACATTACAAGTTGCGGTAGATATTTTACAAGCAAGGACAGGGTAAAGCAGCATTGAACACACAGAGTGCAGATGTTGGTTTCGGTTGTTTGATAGGCTGCGTCATTAACAATCCCTCAAGCGGCTCACCTGCTGCCGTGATAACGGATAACGGATCACAGGTGGAAAAATATGGAAAAAGCGAATTCTGAGTCTTTTAGGCGACTTTATAGAACGCACTGCTGATGGAGAAAGTGGAGAAGACGGGTGAGGGGGGAGACAGAGAGAGGCGGGGCAAGCCAGTGTGTTTACCTGAGGTGTAGGCTTCTTGTGTGTCTGTGTGTGGGGAGAAGAGAGGAAGGTAATAATGTTCGTGGTGATTAAAATCTTCACATAGAGGTATTATGTGAAAATTTAGATTTTTTTTGCCGGGGATTGGAATTAACGGGGTTTGCCTGCTCAACCATCGACCATCTGTCAGCCATCGCCGATGGACGATGGCATCATCTATCGGCCCAACCCTAGTAGGTATATGCTCATGTAAAGCCTAGCCTTTGGGTCAGAATATAGCAAATATAGTAAATATCATGAAACAATTTAGTTTAGGCTTTGCCTTGGTGCCTAGACCTGCCAACAAATGCCTATTGTTAGAAGAAAACAAAACAGCCCACATTTCCGACCTGTAGATCACTAGTGACCTGCAGACCACTAACTTACTGACCTCCTCCATAGCCAACTAAAATATCCCCTTTCCTTTACCTCAAGTAAACGTAGCTTAAGTTCAGCAACTAACAGTCACTAACAACAACTTACAGTTTCACTCTGTATCACTCTACATTGAATCAATCTTCCTTCACCAAGTCAGTGTGTCGCTGTGTGTGTGTGTGTGTGTGTGTGTCCATGTGTCTCTCTGTGTGTAGTAAAGGTACTAGGCAGCTCCGCAGAGAAGCAATGAAAAGCAGCCTCCCTCTGGGTCCTAGTGGCCGACAAAGTAGGGATTTAAATTATGAAGCAGAGGAAACAACCAGGAGGATTATTTTAAGCTAATAAATAGAATTATATTTGTATATTTCTATAGTGTTTATCAATATTCTTGCTTTTCTTTGTTGTGTACATGTCTGCACTGTAAAAAAAAAAAAAATTGTTATTATTTGAGGGGCTTAGGACCATGTTAGGGTGGCTTCAGCCCCCATAAAATACAGTAGGCCTAACAATGTCCATGATAATCAATGTATGATACCTTTCTCCAAATCCATTATGACACAGTAAACATGCATTAATGGGACATAAAATAACAGGAAACATACTAAATATGACTTTCATTTTCATCACCATTTTAAAAATTATTAGCATTTTTAAAACATGTGACTCTATAAATTGGCTTTTCATTCAAATCATTTCAAAGCAGCATGATATCAACAACGTAACTGTTCACTAGGTTCACTTAGCACTATTATTCCGCTCCCTCTAGCTAATGCATTTCTAGGTGACTCAGAGTTTGAATGCATGAGCTGACAAATGCTCTGACAAAATGCCCTTTATACACCAATGAAACATTTCCAGGTCTGTTGTCACATTTTTCTTAATATTCAATCTCACCCGGGGTGTTCAGTTTTTGTAGTTTGGAATAGAGCTGCCTGTCTGGCGACTTTATGGCAGTGATTTCATTAACTTTGGAGAGGGGAGGGGGACTGAAGGATAGACAACAACCTTGGAGCCAACACAGTGGAGTGTTTGAGTATCTGTGTGTGTTATTGGGGTGGTGTGTGTGTCCGCATTGCATTTTGGGGTCTCTGTATAAAAGACAACAATCAGTGAGGGTGTGTTTCTGTGACATTACTCATACATGTGTACTGATGTATGTGTTAAGGTAAGTAGTGTGGTTAATGTGCAGTCTATGCATGGGAAAATAGATGTGTTATGGTTGTGCACTTCTACATCCTCCTTTTGAGGTTGAATGGGTGTATTATCTGTTGCTTTGGACAAAAGTGTCTTCTAATGAATTGAGTGTTTGTGTGAGAAGATGTGTGTACAGTATGCTAATGGTGCCAATGTACTGTAAAGCCGTATCTCAAAATCCGTACTACAAATTAATTCTAAGCAGGTTTTTAGTGACAAAATAAAGCATACTCAAAAAAGTATGGCAGTATGCAGACTAAAAACGTATTCGACACTTGCCCCTCGATGCAATTCAAAAACCAAATGAAGGACTTGCACACAGCTGGAAAGAATTTGAACAATTTTGGATGGTGGTAAAACGGCTCCAGGAAACACCCAAGAAAATGAAGGATAGCGATTCAAGTTTTGGAAAAAAACATTTTGCTGTATGTTTGTGATGTTTACCTGTTAATGACATTCCAAAGTTCATGGCGCAAGTAGAATTTCCTGTAAGTAAATATGTTGATTTATTATATACTAACTGCAGAAACTGTATAAAATAAATATTAGTATACACACTTGTTGTGAATTATTTTGGAGCATTTTAGCCTAAATTGTTATCATTAATTACTAGAGCAATGGTGGTCTACATTGTCATCATTTAAATTGTTATTTTATAGTGTAAAGTTAGGATCACAGTGTTAAAACTCTACAGCTCTGAGTGTGTGTGCTCCTTTCTGTATCTAACTGCCCAGGTACATGTGTGTGTGTGTGTGAGCAAGTTCGTGTGCTTTGGGAGAAAAGGGAGGGAGCACAGTGAGGCAGCATCAAAAATACCTTGCAAAGGAAAATATAGAAGCAGATTTTGTATTACAAAACATACATCAATATAGTCCATCACAGTAAGAATGTCCTGTTTCTAGCACAGAGCACAAACACCACCAGTTTATTCCATAAAAGTCAGGTTATGGACGAAATGGCATGATCAAGCAGAGTGCATGCAAAAGACACAGAGAGGAGGAGCAGGCAGTCAGGGACTTTCCCACCAAATGCTTAGGCACGTGAAAATCTTGGACTTTCCCAGATTCAGGTGCAGTAGGAAAGAGAGCCAAGAGATGATGTGAAGCCAAGAAACAGAGCTATAAAAGGAGGTCCAAAAGGAGGTGAAAGTCACTCATTACATGGTTTTCATGTCGACTCGGGTCTCTGTTCTGGTAACAGAATGGGACTCTATTTTGCACCGATCTCTGACACACTCCGGTGGAACTTTTGTATTCTAATTGGTGTCTGTTTTTGTTGATAATAAAAATGTTGGTAAAAGTTCAAGCTTTGTTATCTGGCCCAAGTCTTGATTTTTTACACGACATTACACTCTTTACAATAGTAGAACAGAAAAGAATAGACATCTTTATTGTCCACTCGTCTTTGGCTGACATACTTTCACTTGGGTTAGAATACATGAGTAAAACGGGTGGGATAAAAGAACTAAAATAACAACAATATGTACATATCTTAAATAGACATTAGCCGTGTTTCCATCAATGTTTTTTAATGCACATTTTGAAGCATCGCATTAGAAAAGGTTGATGGAATTTCGCAAAAAAGGTTTTACGCTCACTTGAGGTGGTTTTTGTCGAAAAAGAGTTAATGCGCTAAATGGGAGATGGAAACACTTTTTCCGAATAAGTTCTGACGTAGCGAACTTGTAACTCACGACTGATCAGCTGTTTCTGCTGTTGGCATGCCTGCCGAGAATTTCATGCACCTCTCGGCTGGTAACGCTCATTTGTGCTGAGAAAAGAGGTGGATGCAAATCTCGGCAGGTAGCCTTCATCATCTGTTCTGCCGAATTATGCATTCACCTCTTAAAGGTCCTTTTGCTTTGCACACTGATCAAACGGGGTTATCACCGCATATTTTTGCTGAATCTCAATGAATGATACTTCTACTGAATGTAATAAAATATTACTCTAAACTCTAAACGTTCATAAAATATATACTTCGAATCATTTATCACCATTGATGAACCCCACAAAAGATATTATAGCATTTAAAAGCATTATTTGGAGGTGCATGCAATTCTCGGCAGGAATGCAAAACTTGGCATAACACCAGATATTCCCATAACGTGTGGAGACATGGCTGGTAGCAACGTGCTTGCATGAAACACATTTCTGAGGACCTCTCAAGTCTTCTAAGATCAATGTTCCTCATGTTCATGTGACTGGTTTTGTTTCTGGTTTGGAACCCATACGTCTTGTTTATTACAGTCATGTGTAACGTCAACTACTGATGCAACTACGCTTGCCGTAGCCTGGTTTATTCGCTCCAAACCAGCTGATGGAAACACACATATTACGCAATTTCTTTTTTGTGACATTTCAAAAGTATGCTTAAAATTTGCATGACAATTAGATGGAAACATGGCTACTGTGAAAATGGAAAGCAGTCACTAATATGTAATAAAAAATATGGGACACGTGCTATAAACAGTCTCCAGATAGGACCCCCCAGGGCTGACCTGCAGGTCAGGTCAGCCCCCCTCCTTCTCCGAAGTAGTACTAGTAGCAGTAGTAATAATCTGGTAAGAAGTAAGAATAGAATAATAAAAAAAATTTCTTTATGACATTTGCATGTACACGTTCTCTTCACAATGAAAGTACAGCCTGGTATTGGTCTATCACCTGCAAGCAAAAATGGACTTTGGCATAAGCGCAGCATGCTATTTGAAAGTCATGTTATTTGTGGACATATTTATGAGTGCAGGCTGTTCATATAGTGTTTTATGAGCCCAGCATGTAACTGTAGGCTCTGAGTCTAACTTTTGAACCTAAGCCTGGTGTTTCCTAATAGGGAGTGACAGTGACGGAGCCACGGAACTGACTCAGTAACGTTAGTACACAACATCTATCTAAAGTTGCTGGTCATACCAGACCAAGTATATTGAACTGAGCAACACTTTGTTTTACAAGAAGATTGTGTCCTTTGTTCTTTCAAATTACACATTGTTTTGCTATAATCAGACAATAACCTACTTTAGTTTGTAAAAGTAATTCATGTGGTTATCCAAATTTCAAGAAACAGTGAGCTCCTTTACTTCATGTTTAATCAGCTTAGATAACTGACGCCTCAATGAAGCTTAGGCAAATAACTGTAGGTGCAAAAATAAACTGTTTATGCTTAAAAGAATGGTTTGTTATCACTTATGTAATCCCCCACGCTTCATCCTAAATGCAAAAGCAAAAACTTTAAAGGCTGGGTATCAGATGGATACATTTCACAAACAAAACAGAAAAAATGTGAGACCATGGTCACTGACATTCATAATTGAATATACAGAATAGTAATAGTGTATATTTTTAATATGGACCCCAGGTCGAGTAGTTGTTGCCAAGGTAACAACTAAAGCTATTAAAGGTAGTGCAAACACATTGGTCCAAAATGTACACAGCTCAACATGTATCTTTGCCTTATACCTTATTAAAAAAGCTGCAAGGTCTGCCCTCCAACTGGTGGAACAATACATAAGGCACTGATAGCATTTGGTGGGCCTGTCATCTCAGTGCTAACATATGCTGGAACAATATGCCACTCCTCTGCTGCTGAATTCGCTCAAAAGCGAAATGCTAAATCTGTACGCCACTCAGTCTGACAGGTATATCAAAACTGAAAATTTGCAGTCGCAAAACGTTTCACTGGATTGATGAAACATATGCTTTCATGCACTTTGGTGGGCTGTAATGTATTCAGTGTTACCTTAGTGCCGCCTGACACCAGAGCAGCTTTAAATGTTTATAAAGAAAGCGGCTTCTATGATGTTTTAACTCATACCATACTACAGGCCTACATCTAGTTTTGCGGGGATGCTCTGCCATGCAAATTCCCTCCTGTTGATGTCCTATTTAGTAAACAGTAATAGATTCTGGAAACTCACAAACAGTGAGGATCAGTCTCTCTTCCAATGATTTGTGCTGTGCGTCGTGTACAAAATTCAACTTCAGCAGCGGGCGGGCGTGTTCGTGAGGCGACTACTTCACCTGAAATGTTTCTGCTGATACCTGTTCAGAAAAAATCCCAAGAAAACTGGACTCTGATGGTAACTTGTTTTAACAAACTAGATAAAAGGTAATTCCCTGGCAGTGGCAAATAGCTTTGGTTTTTTATTTGATTTCATTACATTAATGTTTAAGTTGAGATTAACAAGAAATATTTTATTGCTACTTTGGAAGGGGAATACTGCTGGTATTTAATTAAAAGTGCGCAATACACTACTTTAGAATTCATTATTCAATTTTGAAAGAAAATCATGCGATTTATCGCGATTAAAAAATGTAATCGTTGTCCAGCACTAAAAAAACACAACTTTATTCTCTGGTTTTACTGAAACTGGATCAGAGTTGATGGAGATTCCTCCACTTTTGCCGATTTATGGAGTTTACATGTTACAGGTTACTTTAGCAGCTAACTACTGCCAACCGCAGTTGCTACTAACTTAGCTACTGAGTTAGCCTTGCAGCTAGCCGTCCTATTGCTGATTCTGCCTGGACCTGAAGCTTGGTGCTCAGCTGGTTCAGAGCCACAGGAGCTACTGTTAGCAACGGTTAGCAATCCGCAGCGTTAGTAGCAAGTCAATCTGTCCATCAGGAAACTTCATAAATTGCAGAGGCAGCGCAGCCCTTGGACAGAGGGAAAACCAGAAAACATTTACCTTTTCTTCATAACGGTAAAAGCACTTTACTGTGAGACACACTGTACTGCACAATTTACAGCTCTAGCTCTATGAGCTTGTATGACCGCTAACTCTGGAATGTGGGCTGTACTTTGGGGGTGTAAACATCCCAGATGTTACGTAACATCTAGAGCTTATAAGCATTTGCCCATTTTCTGTATTTTGGGTGTATGAGATTTACATATGAATAAGGAAAAAATGGAGACTGAGGCTATTGGTATGTCAGTGACATGCACTGAACTCTTTTTGGGTGGACACAAGGTTGCTGGAGACTGAGAAGTCAGCCTGTCATCCAATACCCTTATAAAATTCTCTATTCACTGAGAAAGAAAAAGGATGTAGGAGGAGAGAGCAAGAACCAGCACAGGTGTACTAAAGTACACAAGTTATTGTGTGACAGTGAAGTAGCCTAAATTAGAGCCAATACATTTTCATACATTCATATGATCAGCTTGGACTTCTTGACTCAAGTTATGTATTAATACTAGGTTTGGGCCTATAGACGATGCCATCGTCCATCGGCGATTGCTGACAGACATCACAACGTTGAGCCGGCATTGTAATTGTAAAACCCCTGCCCCCCCAGCAGACGTAGCCTATTAAACTACTTAAACCAACATCTGCACCCTGTGTGTTCACTGTTGCTTTACCTGGTCCGTATAATATCCACCGCGACTTGTAACGTAAGTTAATAGTGTACCATTTTTTTTTACTGATGACATCGTCCATCCCGATGTTTCATTGTAGACATCGTCCGATGGAAATTTTGTAGACATCGCTCAACCCTAATTAATGCATTGCAAGAAATAGATTGAATGGCAAGTGTGTTGCATAATATAGCACATTTGTATTCAGTCAGGGATTGACTATGTATCATAAACTTAATGAATACAACAATATTTGATGTCAGACAGATGATGTTTTATGCATTTCAACAGATGAACCTGAGTCAGACAGGGAAAGGTTTTGTGGTAGTGTTGAGTCTTTCAAAGAACATTTCGTTCATTTGACCTAATCTTGTATATGACTCAGGAGGAACGAGTAGTCTGAATGAGTAATCTGTTCATTTTCACGTGCGTGTGAATAGTCTTGGACTCTTACGTTCACTCATCACACGGCAGCTGCATGGGCTCCATCAGCACAGAAAGCAGAATTGATTAGTTCATGACTCTCAGCTGTGGGTCTCTGAATTTGAGTCGTTCATTTGTCATGTGACAGCTCTTCTACAGGGCTGTGGTAAGCAGGCAGCACAGGAAACATAAATGATTAGCTCACGACTCTCAACTGTGGGTCTCTATCATAAGCATTGTTAGACCCTTTTTACTGGGGCACGTCCCCCTGTATCCATGTGCTGTACCCCAGTAATATTGCCAAGACCCCTTGGCACATCATTTTAAAACGAGACAATAATTATCTGTCTCTCAGTGAAGGTTTAGTTACAACTCTGGACTAATGCAAGATGGAAAGCATTGAATTCACAGTGACTATTACAATGTTGATTAGTGAGGCAGACTGGGCAATATGTACATCTTTCAGTAATAAACATCACTTATTCAGTCAAGTCATAGTATAAATTAGGGCTGGACAATAAAACAATAGCCTAACAATAATTCCTACAGTATAATTTTCCTCAATAACAATATAACAATTTTTTTTTTAAATCTTATTAATGTTAATCATGAACAAATTAGCACTTGCTTTTTCTGTTTATTTTATTGAGGAACAAATGCTCTGGTCAAATCCCTTTCTGACATGGCCAATATTAATGGGTTAAGCAAGGGAAGCTGGTTATGGAACATCCAAAGTGACAGTACTGAATGAAGGAATAAATAAATAAATGGGGAAATAAATGCAAGAAAGAATGAATGAATAAAAGAATAGCTAAATAAATGGGGAAATATATCAAGGAAAGAATGAATGAATAAAAGAATAAATAAATAAATGCAGAAATATATCAAAGAAAGAATGAATGAATAAAAGAATAAATAAATAAATGCAGAAATATATCAAAGAAAGAATGAATGAATAAAAGAATAAATACATACATTTGCTTTTGCCTTTCCTCAAGGAGACCTATTGTCATTGCTTTTTCCTTCCTCTTCCTTAACTGTCAATCAACGTGTTGTGGCCCGCCCACTAAGTCCAAGTAATCACTCACAGAAGTATTTCTCTCCATGATCAGAGACATATAAAGGTCTGATCCACACTCCATACCAGTTGGTGGCGGTAACGCACCAATTTGTTATTTGCCAACTGACAACAACACCACAAGGAGGGAGAAGAAGAAAAAGCTGCTGCTGCTGCTGCTGCTGCTGCTGCTAACGTAGACAGAACTAAATGCAGAAGTCCATTTCTCAGATTTTAAGAGAAACTGCAGACAGGTTGGATGGCGTTGACACTCCACCGTCTGCTCCAGCCGGACTACCAAGACCAAGGGACCCTGTGGATGGTAGGTGTAAATTATTGTTGCTTAATATGTGTTTAAGTTAGCAATGTAATAGGCGAACGAATGCTGCAAGTTAACTTACATTATGCTAACGGTAACGTCACTGAAAAAAGTTTCTGGCACGGTGGTCAGCGATCCATTGTGTAACTTACGTGCCCCTGTGGCTCCTCTCTAGATTGCAACAACTTGTTAGATTTTTTTTTCAGTATATGGACTGCATGTTTTAATCTATAATAAGGCAAAAAACCAAATATGTCTTGTTTACAAAGCCTAAAATGATGCATATAAAAAGGGGACCACACAAACGTTTTTAACAGAACCTGGCAGTATTCCAAGAGTTGTTGGTTATGTAATAATAACGTTACTTCATAACGTTAATTAAAGTTGATGATACACAGGGCAACTTTTTGAGCAATGTTGCTGGGCAATCCTGCTAGTGGCAATTCCGACTATGTTTTGAACGCATAGCGGGGTTGCGGGGCGGGTTGCAGAGTGGTGGGGGAAGGGGATTACCGTATTAATCTTTACTCATTACCATTGATGGCAATGTTGCCCTGCACGATTGCTCTAAAAGTTGCTCCGTGTATCATCATCTTAAGGGTGGGGATCGAGACCCGGTTCTATAAGAACTCTGTTCCAAATTTTTCAAAACCCGAAAATCAATAAGGTCTGAGCTTATCTATACTGCTATAGTGTCTAGCATAGTATAATGTTATGTCTCGAGAGACAAGAGCCATGTCATATAATTCAAATCTGATTTAACCTGAAACAGTGAATAAGAAAACAAATGCTATTGATTCAGGGCTCGACAATAACGGTGCCCCGATGGGGCCAGAAAAATTAGTATTTATACAAAATACATTATAAACTCTATAATCTGACTCCGTCTGCAAGAGAACTACAACTTAGGAGAAGATTTTTTCCAGCAAGACAGCAAGACAACGCTCCCAAGCATCCAGCAAAAGCTCCACAGAAATGGTTCAAAGACAACAAGGTCAATGTTCTGGAGTGGCCAAGTCAAAGCCCAGATCTCAATCCAATCGAGAATTTGTGGCTGTACTTGAAAAGAGCCAGCCCGATTGAAACATATCCACACAGAGTCAGTGCTGTAATAGCGGTGCATCTACTAAATACAGACCTGAAGGGGGTGAATATTTATACAATCATATTCTTAACTTTATATGTATTTAATTAATTGACATTAGTTTGTTTTCACTTTAATTAAAGAGTTTTTTTGGCAAATTCCTGTCAAAAAATTATACTGACCATAATTTCATGTATAAAAGAAACCAAAGGGTGAAACATCCAAGGGTGAATACTTTTTATAGGCACTGTATATCTGATGCATGGTATTGTGGAGATAGTTTACCATAGAAGTATGGTACATTTTCATGGTAATCATTTATACCATGGTAAAATTTTGGCACAAAAGATTACAGTGGAAGTACTATCATACATTGAGGCTGGCAAACTAACACTCCTTTTCTTTTTCAGCAGAAGTGGCAAGACTCTTTGCCCCCTACAGGAGTTCGCCATCGAAGTACCTCGGGAAGCTCTCGCCGTCTTGGAGCTACAAGCGTGGTAACGTTTACACACATGTTCTGCTGTTTAAGCAGTAAAACGTCCACACTGGTACCCACTCGCTAGCAGAAATGTGAACTGGCAGATGCTGGTTTAGGAGAAAAAAGAATAACTTTTCAAGGTAAGATTATCAGATTCCATCAATATTCATTACATTTTCTCTGGATAAAGCCTTTACAGCACATTATCACATGATTTTACTATAATTTGTCCTATGAAAAAAGCAATATCCACATCATTCATCATTTATTAATCATAACCATTTTTGCGTAATAGTCTATTATATAAGTATCCAACGAAGGTTAAAATCAAGGGCAACTGGACTTGGTTGAAGATACTGGAAGACGTTTCGTTCCTCATCCAAAGGACTTCTTCAGTTCTGACTGACTGGCAGGGAAACTCAGCTATTTAACCTCAGTGGGGTCGTTGGCCCGGGTCATCGCCGCTGGTTCGTTAGTGTTCCTTGTTGCTGTGACGACAGTCGTTACAGTCGTTAAGACTACCTGTGGCCAAGACTGAACGACCATCGTTGGTATCTTCACCTGAGGCCAATAGGTTACGTTTGTTGAGTTGCCTGCCCAAGTACAGGCTACAATGTAAAGTTTCTAAAGTCTGCTGAGACAATGATTGGTCATGCCACTATTTACATCAGACCCCTTCAAAGAAGTCTGAATACGGATAAGGTCAGTCTAAGTTTGAAATGTAAGGTAAATTTTCAGGATAGTTTCTAAATGCTTTAGCAACAAAGATAGGGCCAATTATGAAAAAAACATTTAGGGAGTAAGGTATGTGTGTGTGACACTGGTATGTTGCCAGTTTTCACTAATTTCTGAATAACATGCCAATAACTACATATGTAAGCCATTCCTTCCACTATTGCATTAACAGGATAGTGGATCCTCACAGACAATGGGACCTCTCATCACGTGCCTGTCTTGTGGGGGTGAATTCCAATTTGTGGAAATAAAGGCACACACTGATGCATGCAAGAGGTATGTCAACTGTGTACTGTTTTGTGATGGTTGTATAAGTATTGAAATAACTAACTTTAATTAAACAGTCATAGGCGATTATGTAAAGCACTAAAACTTTGTCTTGAAACATTGTATCACTGAATTATGAACACTCTTGAAATAAGGCCAGAAACTCAAGCAGCTGAGGTGCTGACAGCGTCACCTGTAGTCAGTGAAGAGATGACAGCAGAATCGGCATCCACCTCAGGGCCATCAGAGTCTTTGATTCAGTCCATAGATCTGACAGATTCCACGGAGAGCTGTACATACATGGAGTCAGACAATGGTTTGTGTAGCATATTAACTTATTAGAAAATGTTGCCTATAAATGTTAACATTACAAGGAACGTTGTTCTTGTTTTTCTAATTTAAGATTGGAAGAGGGTTCATGATGCAGTACAGGCTGCAAAGCTCTTCAGGGAAAGTATTCTGAAAAAATCCGGCCAGGAGCTACACTTTAGAATGGACCTTAGGGACTCCTCTGAAGACAGGAAGAAGAGAATTCTTGCCTTCTATAAAAGGCCAAAGGTGGATTGGACTGCTCCCTTCCAATGCACACTTGAAGGTACAGCAAGTAATACAAAGACACATTATCCACTGTACTCAGGAACTACAGTGTGTCCTCAGTAGAGCAGACCCTTTTTGTTAGTCGGCATGAAAAGTTTATCAGTTTTTCCTTGGCCTATAACCAACCTTCTTACTGTGTTTTTTCCAAATCTGTGCCCAACTTTTGGAAAAGCTTGTAATGTATGGACAAAGGCACAAACACACAGATGCGGAAAAAACTATTTCCTACCTTGGCAGAGGTAAGCAAGAGTGTATGTACATTTTGTATTCTTATCATAGGTGATGCAGCTATTGGGGAAGGTGTGACCAGGCATTGCCTTTCTACTATAATGTCCAAATTGCAATTTGGATTTCAATGGAAAATTAGTTAGTATGACAATTTTGTGATATGATATCTTAATACCAGATATTGGCATTATTTGTTGTATTTAATTATCACAATAACTTCATACATCAAGTGTATTTCTAAATCTTTCAGGAAACGGAAAGACCTTGTTGTTCGAAGGGGAAAAGGATCATCTTGTGCCCTCGATGTCACAAGTCATTGTAGATAGTGACCTTTTCTTAGTTGCCGGACGCAT
>NC_060150.1:18857132-18859990 GCF_021292245.1 Micropterus dolomieu | reverse complement strand
CAATCATCAAATTATCAAAAAACATAAGCTATAGCTTAACATTATGCTTATAATGCAAAAGTGCAAACAGCACGCCTACAAAACAACTACTGATCACAGTGTTTAGCAGTGTCCAGAAATCAAACAACACAAAATAGGCCTAAATATATTATAATGTTTGTATAGCCTATAAAGAAAACACAGTTAAGAGATTCGGCAGCGCACATAAGCCGTTGTCATGGTTCCCACCCACAGCTGTTAACTCGCACAGCGCCTGTTTACACCATGGATCCATCTGCACGGGGCTTGAGACCATAGACGCACACACACAAACGCTAAAACGTGTGGCCATATAGCTGCGTGGAAGTTCTTAACATCGACTTATTAACGATCGCCAACGTTTATTTGACTGAGAAACACAGAGAGAGACAATGACAAGGTGGATTGTCCTGCTTGCTGTATTATAAAAAAAGCTTACTATAGGATATTATCGCTGCAGCTGGTCAAGTTGACAATTAACGTCAATCCAAAACGGCCTTCAGCTGACAGCCCTCTACTCGTTTTTCCAGCATGAAATAAACAAATTAAAGCTAGCGAATTCGGTCCAGTCCAACCCTGCAGAAACATATCTGACTTCACATGTTAACCAGTCATCCTTTTACACAAGAATAAAATGGTTATCAGTTAATTTAGTGTCCCACAGTCGGATTTGCCCTATCCAGGCTACCAATTGAATCATTTAAATGTTCCATTCTATCAATTAGCTGTTATCCGAACAATAATATGCTAATACCATTTGCAAGAAAACATATAGGCCTACTTACTCTGCAGATGTATGCTTCTTGATTTAATATGACCATGGATCATCTTGTATCCTGCTCTGGGGAAATTTCTGTGGATCTCCAATACAATTCTGTCCACTTCTTTGTCAGTCAAAGGAGTGTACAAATTCGATAGCCTGTCAGAACAGTTGATAACAGCAGTGGTAACAAACGTGAAATGTTAGGCAATCAATGTCAGTCATGCATAGCCTACTGTTATGGTTTTCTTTTATATTAATATAAATGCTACATGGATGTAGGCTACAGGTTGGAGCAAGCTTAACTTAATATCAACAATGCTTTTCATGTGTGCAAACCAGTGCTGGTTTTGACTATGAGCCACAGTTAATCATTTTGAGCCATGAGCGATTATCCACCTAATTTGTTTAATTTATCTGTCTGACTATCAGATTCAGATAACTGACGTTACAACAAATTTACCTCAATCCGTGATGTGCCATCCGCCTTCTAATGGTTCGTGTTGACACTCCAAATAAGTCAGCAATTTGAGCAGCTGGTAAACCCTGCAGAAGGTAGGACTCCATTACATCCAGAGGAACTTCCAGTGGACGTCGTCCAGTTGCTGATGTCCTCCACACATCAGATCCCTCTCTGAGTTGTGTGGCTACTTCCTGGAGATTGTGCAATACAACTCTCCATCGCATCTTCCACCCTTGTCAAAATAAATTCCGAAACGCCATATTCCTCCACCCACTGAGCAATATTTACTAGTTCTTGACTAAGTTCTCTTCTCAGGTCTTCATGTAATTCAGCCATTGCAGGCTACTTGGTGGGAAGAAGCTATGTTGTATAGGGGATCTCCATCAACAGTTTTCAAACCATTATCTGTGACTGTAGGGAATTATCTGGCACTCACTTGTCAGCCGTTATTGTAAAAAGTCCAGGAAACAGATTTGTTAAATGTAGGTGTGATGTCATTACCTGCTTGTGAATACAGCTTAATGCTGCGTTCCAGGCAACTGGCAAATTTCCGACCTCCAACTAGAAAAGGTACCATGGAACGCCACCTGAAGTTGGATTTCCTACTTGTGAACTCGGAAAAAATTATGTACCTGACTTCACTAGTAGCAGCTGAATTACGTCACAAAACAATGTCAGCGCCCATGGAAGCACTCACTGTAAATGGTAAACCATAAACTAAAAGGTAACAAAATGTATATTTGCATGTATTTAAAGGTTCATTGTGTACATTTTAGTGTTGTGGTTTGTGAATTGCAAACAGCCGGTCACTCACGACCTACCCCCTTTGCAAACACGAAGGATTCGCTACGGTGGCCGACGTAGGATAAAAGAAGTCGTCGTCTGAGACAGCAGAGAGTAGCAAGTCAAATAATTAAATATACAAATTATAAAATGTAAATAAAGGTAATGTGGACATGTAAAGTAATTTACAGCATCAACAGAAGTGTAATGATAAATATTGTGCATTAAATACTAATAGTAATAATAATTAAAGCTGCAAGCAGCGTTGGGCGGGCCCTCGCACTTGTAGCTGACTTCACGAGTAGCAGCGTGACTCGGCCGAGTTGCATATTCTGGAGTTCTGCCGGTGCGGCTGTGAATTTGTTACGCGGTTATGTCGCCGCATGAAGGTGCTATATGTCACTTCCTGTGTCCCCTATGTGGAGCTACATAGCACTTGCCGCTATGAATATAAATCGGTATTGGTGTGTAGATGTCTGCGGGGTGGGACAGTTATCAAGCACGTAAAGTTTGTTTCAGATGTGAGCATGTACACTGAACAATAATGTACCCAAACAATAAAATAAATTCCTTTTATATTTCCCTGCCTTGTTGTTTATGTGTACATACAGAGGAAGAATGTGAGAACAGCACACATTTCATCGTTACTGTGTGTTAGAGCATGGGAGAACAGTGGATACTTTTAATACAGCCCACACCCCTAATACTGTGTAACTATAACAAGTAGAGAACAGAAGAAAAAGATGTTCTTTCTTTACAACTGTCTGCATAGCTTATTCATATTGTGTAATGAATGAAAATAAATAGGCCTACTAGGCTCCTCTCTACTTTGAC
>NC_060150.1:18854181-18857032 GCF_021292245.1 Micropterus dolomieu | reverse complement strand
CAGATGGCTTCCTTCAGTGCGCTGAGGTGTTTAACAACTCTGAAGACAATACTACCAGCAATGTCTTCCTTCTCTTTTCATGTAGACGCTCCGACAGACAGTGCTTTCAGTTTGCTGCATGCATGGACACAGAACTGCGGTATAGAGAGAAGCACACGGTCAGCTGGCTGCAGCTAAATCTGGAGTGCACTCGTATTCAATTCTGTATGGTAAATTCAGTTTTAACGGAGCAGAGCGAGCTGACAGGCAGAGTTAGAGACTTTTCTGTCCGTTTCTCTCTTTACAAAGACGCATGTTGCAGTCAGAGTCTTCTCTGAGATGCGAGCACGACATACAACACAATTTATCAAATTACACAACGGATATACAGTATGAAAATAAGATTGATTGGATTATACTCACAGGAAGTATAAAACCTGTTACATGCGTCTATTAAAAGTAAAGTAACACAAAAATTTCAGGGAAATTACTTTACTTAGATTTCAGGACTGCAGTTGTACATTTGAAATACCTTCCTACCTTTCTGATAGGAAGCCTTCTTGAGGTGGTATAAGGCTGGAGCAGAAAACAACTCACCTTTCTCAAGTTGTACAGTAATGTCACATGTGTATGAAGGTGGATCAAACAAGCTAATCTTAAATGTCAAAGTAGAGAGGAGCCTAGTAGGCCTATTTATTTTCATTCAATACACAATATGAATAAGCTATGCAGACAGTTGTAAAGAAAGAACATCTTTTTCTTATGTTCTCTACTTGTTATAGTTACACAGTATTAGGGGTGTGGGCTGTATTAAAAGTATCCACTGTTCTCCCATGCTCTAACACACAGTAAAGATGAAATGTGTGCTGTTCTCACATTCTTCCTCTGTATGTACACATAAACAAGAAGGCAGGGAAATATAAAAGGAATTTATTTTATTGTTTGGGTACATTATTGTTCAGTGTACATGCTCACATCTGAAACAAACTTTAAATGCTTGATAACTCTCCCACCCCGCAGACATCTACACACCAATACCGATTTATATTCATAGCGGCAAGTGCTATGTAGCTCCACGTAGGGGACACAGGAAGTGACATATAGCACCTTCATGCGGCGTCGGAACCGCGAAGCAAATACACAGTCGCACCGGCAGAGCTCCAGAATGTGCAACTCGGCCGGCTCACACCCGGACGCGCTACAAGTGCGAGGGCCCGCCCAACGCTGCTTGCAGCTTTAATACTTATATTCATTTGAACACGTGTTAAGCATGACAATTTCAAACTTTGCCATAACATTTCCAATACCAATTTTAGTTATTTATATTTACATAATAGGGGACAGCTGTAGCCTTACTTATCATTACTGTTCAAAATTGTAAACTGTAATTTAGGCTACCTACTGAAAATAATATGCGCTGGTCACAGCTGGACACAGTGGATGAAAAACATGAAATAACCACTGGAGGAGGGTAGGAACAGAATTTAATGTTAATAAATTTCTCTTTTTGAAGAGTAAAAGCTATGACTTTGTCAGTGAACTGAAGTTCTTTCCCTCGTGATCCTGCCTGACAAGTACCAGGACACATGCAAGGTGATCTCCTATGGGGATCCTTCCACATCAGATGCTGGTTGGAATAACGGTCCTGTTGAAGACAGTGCCATCAAACATAGTTACAGACTATATTGTAATGTAAATATCATTCAGTGACATGTAATATGGTACAACATAGGCAACAAATTTGTGTAACTTACCTAGACCTCTTCTGACGTCTCTGCAACAAGTCTGATGTGGCTGGTGCAGGTACGGGGGGCACCAAACCAAGCTGTCTGGGGTCATCTGGGAGAAGGCTCCTCCTTCTAGGCATCCCCACTCCACTTGTGAGTCTGTTCTTCACAATCCTTCTTTGCATCTCAGAAATGTATCCGTAGGTTTTTTCAGATTTCAAGGCATATCCGCTGTATCTTCTACCGTTCTTCTTATACAATCTTTTGAAACTTTTGAAACATTTCTGTCCACTAAACTGTAAAGTAGAACAAGAGAAAACCTTGAGTGTAAAGACAATCAATTGCATATAAAACATGGGCTGAATATTGTACTATGAATGGGAATATTATACAAGTGTAAAACGTACATCTCTTTGCCGTCCAACGTTTTCATTGTTGGTCGGTTCCGGTGGAAATTGTAGTCCAAAGCAGCAAGCAGAACTCTTGCCTCATAAACTGAGGGGCTGAAAGCATAGCACTTGCTGGCATACATCAGGATATGATTCTGGAATGACTCTAGGTCTGCAGTCGATCTGATAGAACAAACAAATACATACTTATGTGTACATGGGCAGTAAGCATAAATATTAGTAATATACATCAGTGTGAAAAAGTATTGCCACACTACCTGAATCGCAGATATTTGTGAACATCTTTCTGCCACCTCTTATTGAGAACTATATCCACTAAAGCTTTGTGGCACTGGGAGACTCTCTGGATCCACATATTTCCCCGCATTTGATCCGATTCAAGGTGCCCGTGTTTGCAACTTCCCATAGTCCAGGTGTGAATGTTGCAGACATGGAGAAGGATGCCAACCCATAACGCCTACAAAACTGAAAAATGCACTATAAATATGTCCTTAATATAGCAATTAATGAAATTACTCAAAGATATAATAAAATTGTGTGCTTACAAGAAACTGCCCACGTGTGTCAGCAGTCTTGCAACACCACCGAAAATGGTTGACTATGTCCTTCAGCCAGTTGAAGAGGATGGACTGTCCTTTTATCTTTGCTGCCTTGAAAAGAGAAAAATAAATATTACTGTAAAATACAGGCATTCAACTATAGTCTGTGTGTAGAGGTGAAAGTGTAAATGTTCAA
>NC_060150.1:18843340-18854081 GCF_021292245.1 Micropterus dolomieu | reverse complement strand
AGAGTGTGCTTTCTTCAGTGCTCCACCCATTCTATTGAGGCACAAAAATCTGTAGTAAACAAACACCACAAAACAATTGCAAATTGAGACTGACAAATAACACACCGTATAGAAATCGGTGGAAGATCCTCTTCATCAGAGCTGAAACCATTCTGTCCATCATCTCTTTCAAGGGAGTAAGATGAAGCTTTATCTGCCCAATCAATTCTTTACATAATAAAAACAAGTTCTCAAATAATATCACTGAAAAATAATACATGTAATTAGGAAGTGCTACTTATACACTGTTCATTGGGTCATTGAAAACATTTTCCTCCAAGTCCTCCTCAACAATGCTCATGTCATGTAAGCTGCAAAAAACATATTACAAATATATCTTATGAACATTTGGAGAAAAGCAATACAGGGCTAAAAGTTATGAAGTGTACATGTTACCTTTGTTCAAGGCCCTGAATTTCTGTGGCTTCGGGAATGACATCAAGATGCTCATCTCTGTAAAGAATAACCAGAGCAAGTTGTGTAAATCCCACATATTCAACAGTAGATATAGACCAAAAATAAAATAACACACTAATCATAAAGTTCATGTTTCTAATCAAAGCTATTAGGACAAAATTAATATATTGTTATGCATGACTTACCGGTCTGTTCCACTAGAAGCACCAATGCTGGAGCTGGGACTTGCAAAGGTTTTCTCTTCAAGGGAGTCGATGCTGCAGGACCTGTCTCGTAGCTGGAGAAACAGCAGCAGCCTCAATAAATGAAGTGCTACATGACTGTAATACATTACTGTACTGTAATCCACAATGTGTTACATCTTTGTAGGGTTTGCTCATCTTGCCTAATAAATTGAATATCCCAAAAACTATCACATCTAGTGCAAGTATGATCACCAACAGACAACATGGAAAACGTAAGCGAAGAGTGTGTAAAAATGTCCCTGTTTCTGTACCACAGTCCATTATAAAACACATCATGGGTAAGTTTACAAAGCCATAGTCATGTGAGGATCAAGGGTGCTCTACAATATAATATAACACAAATAAGTACTGAGTGCCATAATTTGAGTTTGTGGTAACCTTTGTATGCACCCTAGAAGCAATACAAACAAATACGTTGTTTTTAATGTAAATTCTGACAATAAGCAAAATTAGTCACTTGATAAGCACGCAGTGTTGTTATCATAATGCTGTTAGCTGTAAAAATAAATGTTTTCCCCCAGGGCAGTAAACATTTAGCTTGCTAATCTGAGCCACCATGCTCCATGCAATGTTACGGTTTAGCTAATTGTAATCATCAGCTGATTGTCTCACAAACACAAAAGACACATTTCTGTCCACTAAACGAAGCTGAAGTGCTGGAGAACAACCTTCGAAATAACAATCCAACTAACGTTACATATTTCTTCTAATAGGGTAGTAAATGTTTAGCTGGCTAATATGAGCTGTTAGCTGTAGGCTAACTTACT
Source organism: Micropterus dolomieu (assembly GCF_021292245.1). Classification (NCBI taxonomy): domain Eukaryota; kingdom Metazoa; phylum Chordata; class Actinopteri; order Centrarchiformes; family Centrarchidae; genus Micropterus; species Micropterus dolomieu. The sequence goes on along the minus strand of NC_060150.1, from coordinate 18,852,613 downwards.
GTTTTGCAGTCAATAATACTAATCAGCTGATTGTCTCACGAACGTAACCAGCACATTCCCCACATAGCAAAGCCATAACACAGCGAGAGAGAAGAACCACATGAAACTATCCAACTACATATTTTACACCACTGACAAGGGAAAAGTCATTTCTCACGGTGTCTATGGCTAGCTTCTGGCTAATGCTAACATTATCAAACAAGTTTTCATTTGCAATGCTAAAGTTGGAATACCTTACCTGTGCATCAGAAAACTGGCAACTTCGGTGTCGCTTTGAAAACATTTTTCCCTCATTAGACCCTTCCATCTGGGAAAAGCCACACACACACAGGATTTCTGCCTGCGTCGCTCCCGTATAAGTCTGGCTTCATCATGCTTTCGCTTCTTCGAAGCAAATTCACCCTCCGTCAGCTCTTGTGCTAAATAATAGCTGTGGTCCTCCATTTGTCCAAAATTCCACTACTAATAAAGGAGAGCTTCTACTACTACCTAGTAGTTAGAAACGTACAACTTCTTCTTGCTCTTGCTCCTACTTCTTCTGCTGCTTCTCTTTCAAGGTAGTGACGAAAGCGCTGTTTGTTCGCTGTAGGCTACGGTAGAAACATGATGACACAATATGTCGACCTCCACAGCAGGGGGTGCCTCGTGTATGTAGATATAAATAGCTCGTTCTAAGGTATTAAAAACATAAGGGTTCATTATGCAAGGTCTTTATACACCACTGAAAACACAGTTATGGATATTATATAGCATTTCTGTCAATAGATCCTCAGATATATTATACACTGAACATTTAACTAGTGACTATAGGCTATTTATGTTATATTAAGTTGTTGCAGTTAAACTGCCATCCTTTTTATTAACACCTAAAACACTGCTGAGGGTGCAACTGTGTGTACATGTTGTCACAGTTAGCCATGGTTTTCGTTCACTTTCGGTGTCATGTACCACCATGCACCTGGAATGCTTTGATGTGGGAAGTCGGAAGTTTCAACTGGGAAATATCCCAGTTCCGACCGGTCTTGAATGCAGCATAACTCCTTCTAAACTTTCTACCAATCATTACACTCTTCCAAGGACAGCATATCCACACTGAAGATAGTATCAGTCATCGGCTGCTCGACCTGACTTAGTGGGCGGGCCACAACACGTTGATTGACAGTTAAGGAAGAGGAAGGAATGAGCAATGACAATAGGTCTGTAAGGAAAAAGCAGTGACAATAGGTCTCTTAAGGGAAAAGCAATGACAATAGGTCTCCTTGGGGAAAGGCAAAAGCAAATGTATGTATTTATTCTTTTATTCATTCATTCTTTCTTTGATATATTTCTGCATTTATTTATTTATTCTTTTATTCATTCATTCTTTCTTTGATATATTTCCCCATTTATTTATTTATTCTTTTATTCATTAATTCTTTCTTGCATTTATTTCCCAATTTATTTATTTATTCTTTCATTCAGTTCTGTCACTTTGGATGTTCCATAGATGGTAAGGTATATACTAAGACATTTCATACACTTCTATCAAAAATAAATCAAATATTTACATGAGGGATATGGGGGCCTGTGCCCTAGTAGAGCTTTATGTCTAGCAACGCCGCTGGTCTCTAGGTTTGAGTCATTCATTTGTCACGTGACAGCACTGTGGAGCAGAAACGAACTATTCGTTGTTGTGAATTATTTTGGAGCATTATAGCCTAAATTTTTATCATTAATTACTAGAGCAATGGTAGTCTACATTTTCCTCATTTAAAGTGTTATTTTATAGTGTAAAGTTAGGATCACAGTGTTAAAACTCTATAGCTCTGAGTGTATGTGTTCCTTTCTGTATCTAACTGCCCAGGCTCAGCAGTAGCACGTGTGTGTGTGTGTGTGTGTGTGTGTGTGTGTGTGTGTGTGTGTGTGTGTGTGTGTGTGTGAGCAAGCACAGTGGGAAGCAGCATCAAAAACACCTGCAAAGGAAAACATAGAAGCAGATTTTGTGAAAATTGCATTACAAAACATACATTAATATAGTCCATCACAGTAAGAATGTCCTGAACCGTGCGAGGTTCCTATTGAAACTGAAGGGATTTTTTTTTCTTTCTTTCTTTCTTTTTTCTGCAAAGCAACCTCAATTCTGGGGGCATAAACATACACGAAACACCAAACTTTGCACATAATTCAGGTATGGCGAAAAATTTTGTATTTTATGGGTTTCGTGCATGGGCTTGCTAGCGCCCCCTACAGAGCAGCCCCTGGGCAAAGTTTCACCTGCGTGTACAAAATTTCTGTGGTACGTGTATCATGTCCAGACGTACAAAAAAGCCTCTTGGAGCCATTGCCTAAACCCAACAGGAAGTCGGCCATTTTGGATTTAATGGTCATTTTTGGCGATTTACACACTTACTTTAACAAACTCCTCCTAGGGATTTAGTCCGATTGACTTCAAATTTTCGCTGTGCAGTCTAAACCCATTGACGATTAAAAGACGTACAGACAGTTATTATCAGTTAACCAGTTTGGCCTTGGCGTGCTGTCAAAAATCGATGATTCACCATTTAACAGGAAGTTGTTATAACTTCAATCTACATGCTCACATCTGCACCAAATTTTATATGTATAATAGGAGTCCCGCCCTGAACACATCAATACGCCAGTATTCACTCAAATTCATAGCGCCACCTGCTGGCAACAGGAAATGACACAATTTACGCTGTAATGTACTACTCCTAGAAGACTGGACATATCAACTTCAAAAATGTCCAAGAAAACGCTTGACACATTGATGAGGCCATGTTGTAAAACTTGTGAGTTTTCGGTTAAGGGCGTGGCCGTGGCGTGGCAGCTTCCACGCTTCGCCATGACACCGGAAGTTGTAACTGTAACTCGACTGTACATGCTCAGATCTGTACAAAGTTTTACACATTTAATAAGAGTTACACCCCTGAACACATGTATATGCCAACATACACCCATAGTCATAATGCCACCAGCTGGCAACAGGAAGTGACTTTTAACCAAGCAGCCCCCGCCACACGTTTCACCTACATGTATGAAATTTCTGTGTTCAGACGTACCAAAAAGCCTCTTGGAGCGATGCCCTAATCCCAACAGGAGGTCGGCCATTTTGAATGTCATGGTCACTTTTTGGATGATTTACACACTTTAACGAACTCCTGCTAGAGAATTAGTCCGACCGATTTCAGATTTTCGCTGCCTAGTCTAATCCCACTGACAATTAAAATTTGTACAGTGAGTTTCGTGAAACGGCGTTCTCGTGGCGTGGCGTCCAAAATCGATGATTCGCCCTGAAAGAGTAAGTTGTTGTAACTTCAGTGTACATGCTCACATCTGCACCAAACTTTACTTGCTTGATAACAGTTCCGCCCCCAACACATCTACATGTTCAGTTATAGTCATAGTGCGAAGTGCTATGTAGCGCCACAAAGGGGACACAAGGGGAAGGGGAAGTGATGATAAACACCTTAGTGCAGCATCCGAATCGCGTGGCAAATTCACAGCCACACTGGCAGAGCTCCAGAATCTGCAACGTGGCCGCCTCACACCTCGACACTCTACATGTGCGGGGGCCTGCCCAACGCTGCTTGCAGCTTTATTAGGGTTCAAACTGCGAAGCGGTAGAACCCATCTATGTTTGTCTGTTTTAGTTACAGCTCAAATTCCCGTGAGCTGGAATGAGCTAGAAACATGAAACTTGGGGGAATAACTGGAAATGGTGTGCATGTGCTTCCACAGAAATATAAACCCAATCAGCCAAATGGTGGCACAGTAAATAAGGCTTAAAAATGCAAACTTTGAAAGGCCACACCCCTCACGCCGTAAGTCTGATTGACATGAAATTTTTCACACAGGTCCAGCTCAATGTGCTCTACAAAAAAGCCTCGAGGACCATTAAGGTCTGCCAAGAAAAATTTTCCGCCATTTTGAATTTTTTGAAAAATACATTTTTGACATCTCCTCCTAGACCACTCCGATTGCCACCAAATTTTCAGTGAATCATCATTGGATCAAGCCTATTAAAAGTTGTATAAAGCACATGTGATGTACATACGCCACTAGGGGGCGCTACAAGCACAAGAAAGGTGCTTAGCATTACACAAATTTCACAATAAATCACATATTTATTCTCCAATCATCACAAATCTTTTAGGATATGTCCTCATAAGTAACATGTTTCACATGCCCTGAAAGTTTTATTCAAATTGAACACCAGGGGGCGCTATAAATGCAAACAAACTGCAGGTGATATAACGCTAATTCAGGCTACAAAATACAAATTGTTTGTCCAATCCACACAAAACTTCCAGGAAATGTCTACATAAAGACCTCACACATACACTATAAGTCTTGTTCAAATCGACCACTAGGAGGCGCTATAAATGCTGGATAATAACTGGATGTGGAATCATAGAAATTAAGCTATTGATTAGAAAATGCCTGTTTAATCGTTACAAAACTTGCAGGATGTGTTTCACAACAATGTTAAACCACATGTATGATATTATTTAAGTCCCTAGTGCGAAAAAAGGTTTGAACCCGTGAATTGCTGCTTGCAGCTATATCATGTGTGTATTATATGTCTTTGTTCCTTTGTCTGTGCTGGAATCCCTTTAAGAACTTGGTGGCTTTATCCAGATTATTATTAAATTGGTTAAATCTTAATAAGAGTGTGTTTATTCATATAGTGTGTCAAGCTGAGACCCATGGGACCTTTAAAATCCTTGCCATGTCCCTGTTCAGCACTATTCTTTTGGCTTCTTACCACTATGGCATGTACATACTATCAATTTATAACCAATATATTAGTCTTAAAAATCTTGGGTGTCTGCAAATCAAACGCAAATCTCACATGAATAGTAATAGCACATTATTAATACCACAGAATAATAGCACCAGCACACCCATACCCAGACCAAACATCCACAGCAACACTCAATGATATCGTGTGCTTCTAAACTGCCAAATTCTTTTGCTCTGAGACTTTCCAAAGAATGGGAGAGACTTGTTGAAAAATGGCCACACTCCCAGTAATTAATTCACTTTCTTGCTAGCTGCTTTATTGGCAGCACACTGAAAGAAGAAGCAAGAGAAAAGCACCTTGCCAAAACGTGTATAAGGCAGCCAGTCCACCACTGATCAGGCATCAACTGGACGGGAGCCAAACAGAGAGCAGGAGAGGGAATGCTCCAGCCTATAAAGCTGATCAAGATTGTATTTATTCACCTTAAAGTGAATTTTCAGTATGACTGGGTTGCAAACACCCTAATACCTAATCTCAAGATGCGTGAAACAAAAAACGTGATCGAAATATAAAGAGCAAGCAAATCCTCTGATCAAATCCAGCACTGCCGCAGTACCAGAGGAGGATTTAACTTGTTTTATTAACCTCCACTTGATCTCTTTGACCCATGAGTTAATCTCTGATTCACTAATCATAACAAAATATTTTGTTCAATCTATCTTTGAAGTATCTAGTGCATATTCTGTAATTTGAGGTGAAAAGGTGCCACATGTACATTTATAGAGGTTACTTCCTAAAAACAAAGGCACCAAAGGCCTGCATGTATGCTGACTAAGCAGGGATGATCTTTGATGAGAAAAGTTGATCGATAGGAGAAACATATTTTTATGTATAAAATTAAGTGTTTAATGTTCAAAATATTCATATAATTCAGCATTGAAGACTTCTTAAAAATAGTGTTAAAATCTTGTCTCATCTCATGAATTCAATATCATGTCTGGTCTCTCGTCTCGTTAACTAAGAGTCTTGTCCCATCCCTAGTAATAAGCATTGGTTGATTAGGGTGGGAGCACTGTAATTGCCATGATCTTATGGATGAAGAAATTGAGCCTTGAACCTTGCACTTATAGACAACAATCACTGGATTACTTTTAATATGAGAAACACTGAAAGATGATCATTATGAAGCAAGGTCTGAAATTATGAAATGCACTCTTGATGAGCTAATTTATTCTCAATTGATAGCGTAAAGTGGAAGTTGTACTGATTCCATCAGTATGTATTTTAATCAGATTGTCTGGGTGATGAATCTAGGAAGAAGGGGAGCAATTTTAGATGCAAATGCAAATGCTAAGGGTTATGTATCTCATTTAGGGTTTGAATTGATTATCATACAAATGATGGCTTTGCATGGATAAAAACACTAGAAAGATAAGGACAAAGGAAGAGAGCACTCACCCTGTTTTAGCAAAGTTTGTCCAGTAAGTCATGACGACGGCACTCAGCATCACATCATTCTTGGAGAAGTTGCAGTTGAAGAGATCTGTGGGGCCAATCATGGGGATTCCAAACACGTACGGTACTTCATCACCGTGGGCTGAGTCGGCCCAACTGGGCTTCATGTCGCTCTGACAGTGATGGTAGAAAGCGTAGAAATAGGTGGGCGAGCCATACTGGGCATGGAGGTCAGCTGTAGCCACAGCTGGCGCCACCCACTGGTGGTCAGTGAACAGAGCCACCAGGGTCTTGCGCCGGGTCTCTGGGTTCTCCTTGTCTGCCCAATCTGTGTACATGAATTTGATGGTCTCACGCAGAGTGTCCTTGCCCTCTGGGTAGCCATAGAGATGATCCACAAAGTCTGACACAGCAAAATCAAAATCATTGGCAGATACCCCGTCCTCACTGTCAACGATGCCATCTACGAATTTAAACCCCTCACCCTGATTGACGCCCAGCATGATATCGTAGTTAAGGAACTCTCCTTGCTCCATGAGGATCTGGGGGTCATCCGGGATGACATCCCCATCAATCACAGGCCCGAAGGCAATGTGGTACTTTGCAGGTGTGATGTACTGCTCAATCAGCTCCTTGTAATTCTTGTTCTGCAGGCACTCTACCAGGTCGATGGTGTCCAGCATGTTGCAGCCCACCTTTTCAGCCAGGGCTCGCGTGTACTTGGCAGGTTGGTAGTTGACCGCCCAGCTGGATAGTGCTGTGCCACTCTGGATGATAGCTTTCTGGAACAGATCTGAGATTGGAGCTGGTATTAGTAGAACACACACATAGGCACCTACAGAAATGCTTGTAGCAAAGAGTTTATGCTTCATGTTAGGTAAAATGCATAATTTTTCTGCTTGGAAACAGTTATGTTGTATTCTGTGTTTAATGTCAATGTGATTTTTACCATTTTTTATCATTAAAAGGATGTAAAAATGGTCTTTGGAGCCATATCAGAAATGTTCCTTTCAACATCTGAAGGTTTGTGTCTGATAGTTAAGTCCTGACAGGCTGAGCGCTGACCAGAAAACAGACGGACAATGTGAACAAGCTTGTGCTGTAGCTTATAACTGAGCAGACAGTTTTGAGGAATAAGGACCACACCAGCATGTAACCTGACCAAAATGACATTTGCAGATATGTTTTTAAAATATTTTATGTGCTACAGCTGACTAGCTAATTAACAATCTAGCATGCAAACTGGTGTCTCAGTAGCTGTCTGGCTGATTGTCTGTGTGATCGTCTTCCTGTGATAGTACAGTAGCATTGCATACAGTTTAAAATTAAATGGTTTATTGGGAATTGGTAAAATATTATATCAAATTTATGGGTACTGAATGATTAACCACAAACATATCAATATCAACTTCTGCTTCCACAGTAAAGAAGCACCACTGCAATCATATAGATATATATTTTGAAGTATACATGAAGTGGCACGGTATCAATAGTAGCTTTATGCAATATTTGCTCATTGCAGCAAATGAATTTAGCACAACAGAAAACGGTGTGATCAGTTTTGGCTTATTAAGGTTCCACTTAATGGAGTAACCTATTCATGTGTATCATGGACAATTCTGTTCCAACAAATCATATGAGGGCATCCCTACCTTGGTAGTTATCCTCAAAAAATGTATACTGTATTCAGTCTTGTTTAATCTACACATATCACTGAGAGAAGCCCAGTCAAACACATATTCTTAACCTCTATCTCTTGTCATACCAGGAAAAAAACATTTCAAGGCAAATAAAAGGATGATTGTGTCCCTAATGAACAAACCACAATACTGCTGCCACAGTATTGCTGCCACAATACACTAGAACAGAGGTCACTAATAGGTGGACCGCGGTCCGGATCCGGACCTAGCCGCTGTCCTCTCCGGACCGCCGACCTACAGCCGATTTATTATTGAGACTTACTGCCTCTTGATGGAGCGTTTCTATTTTAACCAGCTTTTCTAGCATTTACTGTAGTAGTTTAGCGGACCAGGAAACTCACAGATCAATCGCATGTGCTCCAATCGTCTCATGTGACGCTGCTCAGCCAATCAAATCTGTGCATTCCTATGCTTGCGAGTCGAGTCCGCGAGATTCACCAGAGACGTTTTGGAAACACACACGAATTGAGGAGACGAAAGGGAAAAGAGATTTCACATGGCTTTTAATCAAGAATGTACAGATTCTTACATGTACATTCCTCCCACGGGCAGTTCAAAACCAGAGTATCTCATAGACCTCCAATGCTAGCTGGCAGGACAAACTAGAGCTCACGTTTCTCACTGAACAAGAGAAAGTATGAAAGTGGTAGCTCTGCAAGAGGAAATGAAAGAGAAGAGGAGGCATTACAGCTGTTCATTTGTTATGATATGTTGAGTGTTTATTATAAAATTGGTTAAGACTACACTTCATCACTTCAAGCTACACTTTTTATTTCAATTTTTTTCAACAAAATTAGGCACTTTAATTTAGTTAAATTTAGAAATTATTATTAGAGTAGTTATTATTTATTATCCATTCAATTCAATTCAATTTTATTTATATAGCGCCAAATCACAACAACAGTTATCTCACAGCGCTTTTCATAAAAGAGCAGGTCTAGACCGTACTCTATGATGCTATTTACAGAAGCCCAACAGTTCCCACCAAGAGCAAGCACTAGGCGACAGAGGCAAGGAAAAACTTCCTTTTAAGAGGCAGAAACCTCGAGCAGAACCATGGCTCAGGGTGGGCGGCCATCTGCCTCGACCGGTTGGGGTGAGAGAGAGAGAGAGAGAGAGAGAGAGAGGAGGCAGCCTACACAATATACACACAGAGGTACAGACAGTAAAGGTGATGTTGCTATAGACTAAATGAAAAATGGTACAGATATTTATAGTAGTGTTAATGGTAACAGTCGTAATGTTAATGATTATAATAACAATAGGACTAGTAACAATAGTCGTTGCAGCAGAGGGTGTCGAGCAGGAACACGGGGGCAGCAGGTGACCCGCAGCCACAGATCCAGACTCCACAGCTCCAGAGCCAGAAAACCT
>NC_060150.1:18834663-18843240 GCF_021292245.1 Micropterus dolomieu | reverse complement strand
ATCGTTTGCTGGACACCACCTCGACAACCAGCGGCGGAATGACGACATGCGGCTATACATGTCATCACTGGTCAGATTTGGCAGGGGTCCAGAGAAAACTACGGTGTCCGACATTGTTTTTGCATATGTACACACCGACTCAACATTAATCTTAGTGACCTCCGATTGGCGTAACCGGGAGTCATTACCGCCGACGTGAATAACAATCTTACTGTATTTACGTTTATCCTTAGCCAGCAGTTTCAAATAAGACTAATGTCGCCCGCTCTGGCCCCAGGGATGCACTTAACTATGGCCGCTGGCTTCGCTAAATTCACGTTTCTCAAAATGGAGCTGCCAATGATCAGAGTTGGTTTCTCAGCGGGTGTGTCGCTGAGTGGGGAAAATCTGTTAGAAACATGAACAGGTTGATGATGCCCCGTGGACTTTGAATGCTTACGACTATTCCTCCTTCGGACAGTCACCCAGCCCCCCCCCTTTCCTGGCTGCTCAGGGGATGCCGAGGGACGGCTACCAGAGGCTAACTCAGGCCGTTCCGCACCGACTACCGGGGACTGGCTAGCTACAGTAGCTAAAGACTGATCTACCAAGGTGCGGAGCCGGACTTCTAAATCACTGAGCCTCGCCTCCATGTCTATAAATAAACTACACTTATTACACGTACCATTACCGCTAAAGGAGGCAGAGGAGTAACTGAACATCTGACACACTGAGCAGGAGAAAGTAGGAGAAAGAGAGGGAGAAGGAGAAGCCATCGCTAGCTGCTAAGCTAAAGTCGCTAACGGCTAAGCTAAAGTACTGTAGCGTCAGCTACCAAAATTTTAGAACAACTATGAGATTGAACAGCAGTCACTAAAAGATGGAAAGAACTGTGAGTGCTTAGGCAAAATTACTGTAAAGAATAAGTGTTTAGCGGACAGTTGGCCGCTGTAATCTAACAAATGTAACTGTTATTTAGCGTGAGCAGCACAACACGGTACCAACACACAAGCACCGGAAACGGAAATGAGTCGACACGCTTACCGCAATACGTCAGCAGTACGTCCTGAACAGATAACAGAACCCTCCAGTTTAATGTGAAAACTGACTTGATTTGACAGTCCGTTGCTGACTAAAAACATATGTTGATACAACTATACGTTATGGTACTGAATGATAATGTAAGTTAGTTGTTATGATGTTCCGGACCTTAGCTTCGGGAAATTTTCTCTAACTGGACCTCTTTGAATTCTAATTGAATACCCCTGCACTAGAAGCACTCTAGGTATGTGTGTGTTTTCGTTTTAGAGTGCTATTTATACTGATGGAAACACATGGTGTGATGTCTCAACCAGACCCACTTGAAAAGCACACAGCATACATTTCCCACAAGCAGATGCGGATTAATGCACAGGCTGGTCTAGGCTGCAGCCTAGGGGCCCCACGTGTGCAAGGGCCCCGGATTGGCCAGGATATTTTATTAATTGACATTTGCTCATATAAAACATTGAAAAATAAGGCTGATTGGGTAGGTGTGGGCCACATCTACCTAATCAGCTGGCCCAATGAACTCTGGCCACATCATGTGGCCACATCCCAACTCCAAGCAGACCACGACCATGCCTCACAACCACGTCACCTGAACACCGGTGAACCACCAACACCCTGGGAATTAGCTGTGTCATCCCAGCCGCCACAAATCCCTCCATGACATGACATCATCTGGTGACCTAGTGCAGCCAGAACAATCTGGAGCTCAACGCTCTGAAGACCGTGGAGATGGTCATGGACTTCAGAAAGAGCACAGCCCCACCCTCCCCAATCATCCTGTGTGACTCCTGTGGTGGGAATTGCGTGTTTAAATAAACAGCTCAGGCAAACACTTGTCTTTCTGTGAGTTTTATTCAAGTCTTCTGCAGAAGGACTCACAGCAACACACATACGCTGTGTACATGTGTGCTCGAATGAGTGAGGAGAGTTCTGTGAGCCTGTTATTTATCCAGCTTTAGGGTCAATCTTATCATCCCACAGAGACACATTGTCCCTGAAGTCTGGATACCACAGAGAACAGAGATATTTTGACTGTTATGTTTACACAGATTCAGTGCCACATCACAGATGAGTCTCCCTGAGTCCAGGGTTACATGCAATATGTTTGGAATTCCCATTACACTCCCCAGTCACCACTGTGGACTCCTTCCGCTTCCTGGGCACCATCATCTCCCAGGACCTCAAGTGGGAGCTGAACATCACCTCCCTCACCAAGAAGGCCCAGCAGAGGATGTACTTCCTGCGGCAGCTGAAGAAGTTCAGCCTGCCAAAGACAATGATGGTGCACTTCTACTCCGCCATCATTGAGTCCATCCTCACCTCCTCCATCACCATCTGGTACGCTGCTGCCACTGCCAGAGACAAGGGCAGGCTGCAGCGCATCATTCGCTCTGCAGAGAAGGTGATTGGCTGCAATCTTCCTTCTCTTCTGGACCTGTACGCCTCGAGGACTCTGAGGCGAGCAGGAAAGATTGCAACTGACCCCTCCCACCCCAGACACAAACTGTTTCAGACTCTCCCCTCTGGCAGGAGGCTGCGGTCCATCAGGACCAAAACCTCTCGCCACAAAAACAGTTTCTTCCCGTCTGCAACTAGCCTCATTAACAAGGCCCGGGTCCCCCACTGATACCCCCCCCTTGCAAATGATACCAATGTCTCTGCACATGTAAATACTGTTTCATCTCGTGTTGGGCACAGACCTGGCACGTCGCACATATTTGTTGTTGATTGTTGATCTTTGTTGTTGTATATTTTTATGTTGTCAGTTTATATATTTATATGTACACAATATTCCCTTCCGTTGCGTTACTTCTGCACGGCACAGACCCAGAATAATGCACATGTATATATCTGTAACGTTGTTCTTCCATTCCATATTTATATATTTCTACATTTATTTATGTTTACTGTATGTTTCTCTACGTGTAGTACCTTATCACCACAGCAAATTCCTCGTATGTGTAAAACACTACTTGGCAATAAAGCTCCTTCTGACTCTTCTGATTCTGATTCTGTTCCGTTGCTGCGGAGAGGGAACAAGAGTCTACAGATCCCCCTACTTATAGCTCGGATCCTGCATGCTGGGATAAAATTGATGAGCATATGAGGACATACTGGGCTAAAATAGGAGCTGAAACTTGTCAGAACAAAGATGTCTCTGCCTCAGAAAGACAACATAAACACCAAAAGAAGTACTTTTCCAAAACCCTGTTTAGAAGAAAGCTGGCAAATGGCGAAACTGTGCCAAGAGAATGGTTGCTTTATTCCCCTTCAATGGACACTGTGTTTTGTTTTGCATGTACATTATTTTGGGAGTTGATCTTAAGTCTGCACTCACAGCTAAAAAAACAATTTCACAATGAATGTGAATATTGGTCTGAGGTTTTAAAATGGGTGGTTGCGTTCTTAGGATAGGATTCACATGATAAAGACTTTGAAAAGTCTTTCAGACACTAGATGGTCAGCCCACGCGCAAGCAACAAAAGTAGTACACCAGAATTACGCCAGAATTCAAGAGTCACTGCAAAAGTTGGGTGATGGTAGGCTAGGTATGAAGCCAGGACGCTCTATGTGAAAATGGAAAAACTTTTGGATTTATGTAATGCTGTTAATTTGATCAGCTCATTGAGGGATTATGCGGCCAGCCTAGGTGATGATTTTGACAACTTTGAGAGTGAAGCAAAAAACTCCAAGTCTCCAACTTTGTCCCAACACTACAAAGCGGACATACAGAGGAAAAAACAAGCTGATTAATCTAATGAACCGGAGTTTGAGCGATCAGGCCAAGACAAATTCAAAGCCACTGTTTTTATCGCTGTCATAGATCGAAGTGAACTGCATCGGAGGTATCTCTCCTACAAAGATATTCAGCAGACATTTGGGTTTTTGAACAATATTCCATCTATATCCGTACAAGAACTTCGTACAGGAGCAGCTAATCTCCAGAATAAATATGCAGGTGATCTGGAGGACAAAATTCAGAGATTTATTAAAGAAAACAAAGACACCTCAGCAAGGTCACTTCTGCAACTTATAAGAGGACGGAAACTACAATCAGTGTTTCCAAACGTTGATATAGCACTCCGTCTGTTTATGATGTTGCCTGTAAACAATGCCAGCGGGGAGCGCTCTTTTTCAAAACTGGGACTAGTTAAAAATAGACTGACTGCTGCAGACGTTTTTGACCTAACTGTTGGTTTAGAAAGGTAAAATCTGTTGCCAGCTTGCAGGTGCATTTTGAAGACTTTTTTTCTCTGACATTGCTGTTTATAGTAGGCTAATGTCTGAATGTGTTTGGGCTGTAGACCTGAGTGTTGCAATTGAGGCGTGTGATATAGGCCTACCCCTTTACACATGGCACTAAATAATTTTTTTCTGATAAAGCATGCTTAGGAGGGGGCCACACAAAAAGCAGCCTAGGGGTCCATGACCACTTTAATCCGCCAATGCCCACAAGGCCTGGTTAGCAGTGTATGGGCTTTTACTGCTGCCACTGTTAGTCAGATGTGGAGTGTCAGTTAAAGCTCAAGTTAGATGTTAACTTCAGAACAATACATACTGGTAGTTTTGACCTTGCAGATGTCCAGGTTACATGAGCAAATGTAAGAAGAAGCATTACCTTTCTTGATGATATATTATAAATCAGAAATAATGCTGGCAGTGCCCTAGAGCGTTGACTTGCTGCCCACCAGAACATAAGGACTTGTATCTAAATGTAAAGTAAGCCATTCCTATTCCCTCAAGTACATGATGAAGAAAAATGAAACAGACCTAATAACTGACCAAAACAGCAAATACAACGTCTCCCTCACTCTGATTGCCTAGGAGGTAAACCCAAAGGGCTTCTACCAGCAAGATAAAAAGGATGACTTTATGGGAAGGGGCAATACAAGCCTGTATTTGTCCCACATGGAGAGGAAATGACCAAGGAACTGCAGCAGCACTTCCAGTCCTCCAAATCATTTTTTCTGACAGATGGGTCAGGCGATTTCCCTTGCTGGTTTTATACATTTGTGTTGCACGAAACTATGCATTTGTGGAGCCAGCAAAAAGAATGACATTTGGGCTCTTCTATTTAAAATTACCATTAATAATACATATAAATAAATATGTAAATATGGTATGATAATCCAAAATCTGTTTGCATTCGTTCCTTCTCCTCACATGCTTGCAGACTGAGGTAGAATACACACTTGAATGAAGACATCTTTTGGTTGTTGTCTCTGCATGCGGTGATCACATATGATGCCACAAGTAATCTGATGAAAAGGTACAAAACAGACTATTTAAATTACTGATGCTACTGAACCGATTCAGCTCATGCTTCTTTCTTGCTACTAAGTACTTTTCATGTCCTCTACCCAAACATTGCATGTCAAAACAGAAAACTAAATATTTTGAAGGAAATACGCAGTCTAAAAATGCCTAGTGAGTGGCCCCCAGATGCTACTATATTGACTATGCCTCAATATGTTAAAGTGTCAAACCAATGGATCCCACCCTAAAGGTCAGTACCCCCTCAGGTGTGGAAAGATAAATAAGAGTGTTAGACATATAATATTTACCTTTTTTCTATTGAATGACCAAACTGAACCAGGGCTGTAGTCATGACTTAAGTGGATCCAAAGAAAAGCCCAGTTTCCGGAGTCCAAATGGCTCAAACCAAAAGTCAATACTAAGACAAAAGTAAAATTAAAACAGTGCCCATATAAAGTTTTTTATTCTGTTTGTTTCTGTTGTTCATTAGAGTCAAGTGTGATCACTTCCATCACTCAGTACATTCCTTTGGAATAGAAAAGATTAAAATGTGATAGGGACAGGAAACAACATAAATCTGCCTAAATGGTGCTTTATTTATAAAAGTTTGATTACAACGAGATAATAGAAAGAAACATCTCCAGATCAGACTTGACCACTACCGCCCTGATCTAAGAAGGAAACTTCTCTTTTCTCATAGCTTATATGCAACCTGTGATAACAGGTGTTTGGCTATAAAGGGCCTTACTGGTTATACCAGCATGAACTGCTTGTCATTGCTATAATGTCCTTCTCTCCTGTTGTCAAATGCCTGAATATGTGAATCAATCCAGACTTAAGTTTGCAATCATTACTTTGACCAGAGTTTAAACGTTGCCATTCACACCTGCCTTGTTATGAAACCCACAATATATCAAAGTATGATGAATAGATAACAAATATAGCAGAAATGACAAATTGATGAAAAGGCCCTTTGAGTGTGAGCATATCTTTGTGCAGTGATTATGTATGCCTGTGAGTAGACATACCTTCTGAGTAATGTGAAAGGGTGAGCAGGCTGACGCACGATGCTCCGGCACCAGAGCCAAAAATGGTCACTCTCTTCGGGTCTCCTTTAAAGGCCTGGATATTTTCTTTTATCCACCTGAGAGCCTGGATTTGATCCAACAGGCCGTAGTTGCCCTTGGCTGCCTGGTCTCCTGTGCTTAGAAACCCTGATTGATGAAAAAAGACAAGAGGAAAAAAAAGCAGATCTCAACTTTACTTCTGAAAGGCTTCTGGCATTGATTTAATCTAGACTGAGAGTTCTAAATATTAGTATTGTTTGTATGGAGAAGTGGAAAGTCCATTCTTCTGTTTTCCCACGGCCTACAATCTCCCTAACCTTCATCATCCACTGCTTAAGTTAGTTAAACTGGTGAAATTAAGAAGGGATTATAGCTTTCCTCTAAATTCGTCAGGTATCCTTCAGTATTTCATGAAAAAAGCAACGAGTTATGTTAGCTCCTTTAAACAACATTTTTTACTGAGCTTTTTGAGTGAGGTTTGACCAGTAAAGAGCTGCTTGTAGAAGTGTTGCTGATTCTTGTCAAATAAAAAATAGCTAAAGCTTGCTTGAAAAGCTGGACATCATGAGTTAAATTAACAAGTACTGTGTGAGTATCCATAGCTTCTTATTCCTGAGCCATAGAGCTCCGTTGTTGTCTAAAACGATTTAAAAAAACACATCAATGAGCTACACCTGTGCATTGGGTGACATGTTCCTTCATCACAGGGAACAAACACACTGTAATTTATTTGGACTCAGTCCAACATACACTGTCCAGCTGCCAGAAATACTCACAAGAGCAGAAAATGTGGATACATTTGCTGCTAAAAATAGAGTAACAGTTGTTAAAAACTACACGCACACGCTTACTGTTTTATTTATTTATTTTATTTTTAATATATTTTTATTTTTTTAACACACAAACACGCTTACTGTTTTGTTTATTTATTTAATTTTAATTTTTAATATGCTTTGATTACTTTACGCTTTAATTACTTGTTTAATGAAATGTATGTGGTTGATTGTTCTTATGTTGTATGTATGATGCTTTGGCAATGTTGTTGTTACACATTCATGCCAATAAAGCTAAATTGAATTGAATTGAATTATTCATTGAACTATTCAACCTAACCCTTAAGCCAATCATGGAAAAGCAGAGAGATGGCATTAAATGGGATGGGAGAAATATTTATATTTGCATGTTGTTGTTATTGGGAATGTTTACTCTAGGACATGAATTCCACCACTTAAGATGAGATAAGATATACCTTTGTTAATCCCCAGTAGGGAAAATTCAGAAAAACTTGACTTCCTCGTTGCTCTTTTACCAGACAATGCATGGCTCCATCAACCACACAGAAGAGCGACCCCGTGTGTCTACACTGAAATAACTTTAGGGGCCCTATTTTAACGCCAAGAGCCCACGTTGTTTAAATAGCACTTGTGCCAATCTGTGCGCCCATGGGAGTGTTAGTCTTAAGCAAGTGTTATACTTGCGAGGGAATGCTTGTGTCTGTGTGAAGAAAAAAAACTCACCCAAGGGTGTACGCATAGGCTCTGTGCGGACGTCCACATGCCTCCAAATTTTTGTGACCGTGCTGACTTCTCCGCATGGTCAATACGCTACCAGGGCACCAACTGATCTACTTCACATGTGTAGAACGAGTCTGTCAAGCTGACTTCAGAATGTAGAATAAACAGATGTAGTCACGACCGTGCAAGGTCCCTATTGAATTTGCTAAGATTATATATATTTTTAGGGCCCGAGCACGACCGTGCGAGGTCCCTATTGAATTTGCTAAGATTATATATTTATTTATTAGGGCCCGAGCACGACCGTGCGAGGTCCCTATTGAATTTGCTAAGAGTATATTTAGGGCCCGAGCACGACCGTGCGAGGTCCCTATTGAATTTGCTCAGATTATTAGGGCCCGAGCACGACCGTGCGAGGTCCCTATTGAATTTGCTCGGATTATTAGGGCCCGAGCACGACCGTGCGAGGTCCCTATTGAATTTGCTCGGATTATTTCTTTTAGGGCCCGAGCACGACCATGTGAGGTCCCTATTGAATTTGCTCGGATTATATATATATTTAGGGCCCGAGCACGACCATGTGAGGTCCCTATTGAATTTGCTCGGATTATATATTTTTAGGGCCCGAGCACGACCGTGTGAGGTCCCTATTGAATTTGCTCGGATTATTTTTTTTTTTTTTAGGGCCCGAGCACGACCGTGTGAGGTCC
>NC_060150.1:18826346-18834563 GCF_021292245.1 Micropterus dolomieu | reverse complement strand
TGCTGTGCCTTCTAAAGGCATTGACGATGAAAAGTTGTGCTATTTGCGCGTTTTCGTCAATGGGCGTGTCCGTGGCGTCGATGATTCGCTATGAAACAGGAAGTTGTTGTAACTTCAGTGTACATGCTCACATCTGGACCAAAGAGTACATGTAGGATGAGAGTCCCGCCCTGAACACATGTACATGCCGACATTCATCCACAGTCATAGCGCCACCTGCTGGCAATAGAAAGTGACCTTTAACGAAGCAGCCCCCGCCGCATGTTTCACCTACGTGCACGAATTTTCTGTGGTACGTGTATCTTGTCCAGACGCACAAAAAAGCCTCTTGGAGCCATAGCCTAAACCCAACAGGAAGTCGGCCATTTTGAATTTTACGTCAAATTTTGGATGATTTACACACTTCGTACTTTAACGAACTCCTCCTAGGGATTTAGTCCGACCGACGTCAAATTTCTGCTGTGCCTTCTAAAGGCATTGAAGATGAAAAGTTGTGCTATTTGCGAGTTTTCGTCCATGGGCGTGTCCGTGGCGTGGCGTCAAAGATCATGTCTTCGTCATGACACAGGACGTTGTTGTAACTTCAGTGTACATGCTCACATCTGCATCAAACTGTACATGTAGGATGAGAGTCCCGCCCTGAACACATGTACATGCTGACATTCACCCACAGTCATAGCGCCACCTGCTGGCAACAGGAAGTGACTTTTAACGAAGCAGCCCCCGCCGCACGTTTCACCTACGTGCACGAATTTTCTGTGGTACGTGTATCTTGTCCAGACGCACAAAAAAGCCTCCTGGAGCGATGCCCTAAACCCAACAGGAAGTCGGCCATTTTGAATTTTACGTCAAATTTTGGATGATTTACACACTTCGTACTTTAACGAACTCCTCCTAGGGATTTAGTCTGACCGACTTCAAATTTCTGTTGTGCCTTCTAAAAACAAGATGAAAAGTTGTGCTATTTGCGAGTTTTCGTCAATGGCCGTATCCGTGGCGTGGCGTCAAAGATCAACTCTTCGCCACGACACAGGAAGTTGTTGTAAATTCAGTGTACATGCTCACATCTGAACCAAACTTTACGTGCTTGATAACTGTCCCACCCCGCAGACATCTACACACCAATACCGATTTATATTCATAGCGGCAAGTGCTATGTAGCTCCACATAGGGGACACAGGAAGTGACATATAGCACCTTCATGCGGCGTCGGAACCGCGTAGCAAATTCACAGCCGCACTGGCAGAGCTCCAGAATGTGCAACTCGGCCGGCTCACACCCGGACGCGCTACAAGTGCGAAGGCCCGCCCAACGCTGCTTGCAGCTTTAATTTGCATTAAAACAGTGGCCCAAGTACACATCCCCATGTCACATCATAACTGCATGGAGACTGGCTGTATAACTAACACTTTTCTACATAATTTAACAAGAATCTCAATGTCAACTGAGGAAACACTGTCTACTGATGAAAGCCATATGTGGCTGACAGCTTTGGGGGAAAAAAGTGGACGTTGTGATACGAATTTCTAGTTAACCTGCTATTTCAAAGGTCAAGAAAGAGCCTTCAAGTTCACCTTCTCAGTTTTCCCAGGCTGAGCACTGGTTACATAGAATGTCACAAAATGATGGGGCGGCTGTGGCTCAGGAGGGAGAGCGGGTTGCCCATTAATCGTAAGCCTCTGGTGGCTGTTCCACCAGTGTATGAATGTGTGTGAATGTTAGTTTCTTTTTGAGCACTTAGGCTCAGTGAATGAATGTGTGTGAATGGTGAATGCACTTTGAGTGGTTGAAAAGACTAGAAAGGTGCTATACAAATACGGAGCATTTACATGATGCCCAACTATCCACCTACCTTGTTTACAAATTGTCTCCAGGTTTGTTTCCTTGATATCAAGTAGTCGGGATGCTAGTCATTCTCAGTCTTACAAAATCTAATTTTACTATACAGACAGCAACACACAAAGGAGTTGGTGCAGCCTATAACATTTGTTTGGACCAAAATGTCTTGGATTTGACATAAGCTAATAGCTTTTGAATTTTTGTGTCAATGTGGGCTTGACAGGGGCTAGGCGTTTAATGTAGGTCAGTTATGACAAAGCCAAAGAGTGGTGACAATCACACACCACACCCACCACAATCTACATCAAGGCATCTACACCCCCTGATGTGTAGATGCTTGAAGTTTTACAACTGGTTACGATATAGGTGAAACTAGTAACAAAACCTAATATCTAATTTGCAAATATACACTGAACATTTTAACTCTCGAGCCCAAGCGCTAGGAGAAGCGAGCACCTACAGTGTCATCCTACAATGGCATAACCTACAATGCAGTGGTGATCAATATCATATTTATTTATATGCATCTATTCAGCCATCATCTGGGATCTCTGATGGTTGGAGTGGGTTGTCTTCAAGTGATCCTCCTGGTCTTTCTTGTGAGTTCTTTTTGTGAGCAATTTTTCCCTGAAGAGACACTTTAGAAAGTTGAAGGGATCTTTATAGAACCATGTTCTGGTTTGTTCTTTCTGCATTTGCGTAAGTTCTGTTAATTATTATATACTAACAGCCAAAATTATACATTGTCATCATCACAATAAAGACAGCTGCAATTCTCAACCTACTGAAGTTCAAAATCCATGTGGTCAAATTAAACAAATCGATGAAATGTTGGCATTTTGAAGACTGTAGAGCGAAATAGCATCACAGTCACTCGGTTCCATTTAAAGCAGCTGAACTGACTTTATCTTCACAAAACATCTGAGTTGAAATTTAAAATGAATTTTTACCAGGTCCTGAAAATACCATCAGAGTTTTATCTTAATGCCACAGCATGTTACTGTACACAGTTTAACGTTAAAAAGTAACAGCATCGGATGACAGCAGAGTAGGTAAAACACATGACACAGGGTGAAATGGCACTGCAGCTCTGTGGACAGACGGTGACCCGGCAGAATGCCAAGTGCTTGAGCTTAGAGCACAAAATGTTCACAGACCAGAGAGCCAAATGAGCCAATGCATGTGTTTGATTTCATTGCATCACTCAAAGTGGAAATGGATTTTCTCTTTTAAACTCAAAGTTGCCAGAAGCAAACCAAGATGTGGACTCGATATATTCTTGTCATATTCTTTATCAATTTGAAATATTATATTTGCATTTTGCATAGTATGTGTAATAATTACAACATTAAATACTGCAATGTTATATGCTGGTAATGTAGTAAGAAATGACTAACTGACATCTGTGGTCACATAAAAGAAAAGTTTGACAAGCACTTTTCTTAGCATCTGGCGTCATTTGCTCTTGTGATTTCAAGTCTCATATCCAGATATGATTTAATCAGAGGTGGAAAGTAACAAATTACCATTACTCGCGTTACTGTAATTTAGTGGGAATTGTCTTGTACTTTTTAAAGTCATTTTTATAATCTGTAATTTTACTTTTACTCCATGACCACCTCTCCCTGGCCCTGTCCACTCCGTCTCACTGCGAATGGTTGGTGATCATTCCCTCTGGCTGGATGAAGTCCAACGCTCCTGATTTACCACGTGATCCATGTGCTACTGCAACTGTGGACTCAGTACAGCAAGAGTCAGTCCTGTCTATGAGGCATGCGCAAACATGCATTTTGTTTAAACTCAGTAACGATTGTGATTTAAAATGTAGTGTAGTACAATACTACAAAATATCAGTATCAAAATATACTTAGGTAAAAATAAATTACATAATTATATAATTATAAAAGCAACATTAAAAAGTACACAAAAAGTATCAATTACAGTAACGCGAGTAATAGAACTTTCCACCTCTGCTGCTTACTGACGTAGTTCCTCTTGGGAGGAGTAAAGAATGCATGTGCATCTTGGAAACGGGGATCCATTAACATCTTTTTAACAATCTGGCTATAATGCATCTTAACCAACTTTCCAAGGTGGATTTCAATCCATCTCTAATCCTTCTTGATTATATTTACACTAAGCAATCTTCCCCTAAGTGTAAATGAGATCAATATTCAGTGACATTCTGAAATTGGCTGCAAGATCCAGATCATTGAGATGTAACAGAACAACTGTTGGATACTTTTATCAATATAACCATGTTGAAACCTCCTGTCTGTCAGATATGATGATGCCCGCCAGGCTGGGTCGGACTGACTTCAAGCACAATCACAGGGACCAGGGAAGGTGAAACAAAGACAATCAAATGCTGAGGTCTTTAATTAGGATAAAGTATTAAAGCCCCCATGGGGCATGCCTGGTGTTGAACTTAACCACCCTGATTGACAGTATATCAGTGAAACAAACACGCCACAGCTGTCAGCTAGTCAGCCTACGCCAGTGCATTTGAGGGTCACATGATGTGACTTTATGATAATGACTGAAAAAGACAAATGCAGACAGTCTTTTTTTTTTTTTCACTTAAGCTGCAGATTAGCTGTGGTTGGCTAGGCTGCATCTCCACAGACTAGTGGTATTTTAAGGTATTTTAGAGGGTGACAGCAATTTTTTTCCTATCATCATTAATGCCTGTGGAAATATATTTGGTGCTCAGACGCTACTACAGCAGGTTCTCCCTACCTCCCAAAATCCATTAAAAAGAGCTCATTGAGCCACAGTGCTGCATTGACTGTCATCAATGGTGTTCAACAACACGTACTCTGCAATTTTGTCTTGCTGTGACTTTATTACACAGCTAATTCCCAGTTTAATGGGACTGTTTTAACTTTTTCCATTACTGTGCACTGTTACTTACTTCTGGTGGCAGTGAGGAGGCAGAACAAAGCGGAAGGCAGAGTAGGAAACACACGGAACTCTTGTCATTGTCATATTGTTGGCAGAATGCAAGTTCTATGTCATCTGTAGCAATGCAGTGGTTGCGGCCTTATTGAGTCATGTTAGGAAAATAATATAATACATGTGGATCCTATTATCCATAGTCCAACTTGATATACTGTTCTATAGACACACTCTACCAATACCCACATTTGTCAATCTCCACACCCCCTGTTTTTTACGCAGTGTCTCAATTATACTTTTTCCGTCTTCAGACCCAAGCCGAGGTTACCCTGATAACTCACTATCATGCGCTTCTGACTTCGCTGATCTTTATGTGTTAAATTCAACATTAGCTGTGGAGTTGGAAAGAATATTTTGTCAGTTAAGACAAGGCTAAACAAACACATCCTGGATCTGGATCTCTATACTGGCCTCAGAGATGAAAATGATATTGATCTCCTCATCTGGCTCTGGGTAAGACAGCAAACAAGCATATTTCCCAAAATGTGGTATTCCTTTAAAACTGAAACTGGACAGGCAAAGAGAAACAGATTTCTCTCTGTGTACCAAAGTTGCATTTTTATAGCAGGTGTAAATATAATCTAGGTCCATGCATAACAGTGAGCCCTTTAGTTTTTCCAGAAATCCCGCAATAAACGCGGAAACACTGGCATGCCGACTGCTCTTCAACGTTCGCTGTTCATACAGCGAAGCGAGCCGCATATTGGCACATTACTCCCGGAAAAAACTGCAGTGTGACCGCGGCTAACAAGTTATTGACAGAGAGGGAGACAGCTTCACACAACGTGCTGGAAACTCTGGTAAACTCCCACTGCAACGTTACAGTGATATTTTTATCAGCTGCAGGTTCAAATAATCTATGCTCATTACTTATAAATAATAAGTAATTTATTGATAATCCAATAAAAAATTAAACAGTGAGCTGGACTGAATATTATGGGACTTTTGCTACACTTTTACCGTAGTAAGTAACTTTACTGTAACGTTAGTGGATGAGTCTTCCTCTGTCTTGCTGTTGCTGTTTTGTTGCAGTAGCCTATTGTATATAATGTGGGTCATGTTAGTTCTGGGCCTCTCCTATGTCGGTGAGACCTGCCCATCGGCTCCCATTTTTCTTCAGCAATGAGCTGTCTATAGAGCAGAAGATTACTAGCGGATCATGTCTTTAAGTAGAACGGCTGGAGCGGCGTCCAAGAGCCGCTAAGTCAACGGGAAACGTAAGTTATTTTAAGGTGGCAGCCCGGCTGACGATGAGTGCCCTGTGCTCTTTTGTTTCTTTTTTACTTCGTCTCGCATTTCTGTTTTCTCCCCCGTGTCTCCTCGCCTCTCCCTCTGTGTGTGCTCTCTCCCTCTCCGCCCTGGAACCCGGCTGATGACCCGCACCTGTGTCTCGTCAACCTCCACCTCCGCCCGCCACATCTGCCTGCCATCAGCCCCATCTTCAACAGTATTTCTACCCCGGTTCTCCGCTCAATCTTCGCTTGATCGTCGTCGCTCCAGTCCTGGTGCCACTTCTACGTTCCAAGCTCTCAGATACCTTGTCCCCTAACCTGTTGTCTCCCGAGACTAACCCTGTCTTTTCTTTCTCCCTGCCAGGTCCACTCACCTCCGCCATCCAGTCAGTCAGCTGGGCTTGCCTACCTGCCTTCTCTCCTCGCCTCGCCTCGGCGGCGTCCCTCCGGCTTCCCTCCACACTCCTCACGCCTCGGCCTCCTTGCCCCCTCTCAGTCGCCTCTTGCCAGCCCCGTCTGCTCCTCGGCCCTCTGTGCCCACGCCTGCCGGCATCCTGTTCACCTCAACTCCCCTCTTCCCTTTTTTCCCTCAATAAACCTCTTTTGTAAACTGACAAGCATTGCGTTTGGGTCCGCACCCATAACAAGTTATTCTCTCTTGCTCATCTGATCTTCATCTGAACATTATGTTCGGCTTCCACATGGCTTCCACACGGCTTCCACATGGCTTCCACACGGCTTCCACACGGCTTCCACACGGCTTCCACGCCTATCCTCCCAGTTGCGGCCATAGGCTCCTAGGCGACCCTGTATCTCCCCATTCTCCTGAGTCGGAGACTCCTCAGTCACCTGGGGCTGAGGTTAGCAGCTGTGGCTATGTTGCTCTGGCGAGGCAAACTAACGTTAAGCTAATATTAAGCTAGAAGGATGCTAACGTGAAGCTAACAGGAGACCAATATGAAGCTAACATGTGGTCTGTCCGTGTATCAGCCAACCAGGGAGACCCCGTGTTACCACGTTGCTGCCATTAGCTGCGGCTAACAACATCTAGCAAGCTTGCTGCTGGCCCGACTCTCATCGCTCAGCAAGTGACAGGTATGCTATGGGTCAGGACTGTGTGTGAAAACCTTGTTGCTCCTTGTGTGGAAGTTGTTGAATAAATGCTGTCTGTGCCTGTCTCAGCCACACCAAGCACACATTCCCCACACTGTGTGAGCCAGCTGCTGTTAGCCAGGCAGAAGTTCCTGTGGTTTTCCCTCGAGGCGTCCAGTACAACTGCCGCGTGCTCTTTCTCCAAGTGTGTTGAGACAGCTCTGGAGCCACTGCGGTTGGGAGGCATCAGGTTTCTCTTCTATCTGGACGACCTGCTGCTGCTGGCGCGGTCCCGGGACGAGGTGGTGGTGCAGATGGCCAGGCTCGTCACACACCCGTCCCACCTGAGTTTTCTGGTGAACTGGAAGAAGAGCGCTCCTCTCCTCTCCCAGAGGCTCACCTACCTGGGTGTGGTGTTAGACTCCTCTCAATGGAGAGCACGGCTCTCTCAGGACGTTCTGACGGAGCAGCATGTGCTGGTCCGCACCGACAACAAAGCTGCAGCGGCCTACATAAACCGCCAGAGTGGGGTTCACTCGGCGCAGCTGCTGGGCTTGGCCATGCCGCTGCTCCTGTGGGCACACACTCATCTGCTCTCCATCAGAGTTACATCCCTGGCGTGTTGAACAGAGGGGTGGACATCATGTCGAGGGGGCGCCTTCACCCCGATGTGGTGGCCCAGATCTGGCTCAGGTTTGGCGTGGCAGAGGTGGATCTGTTTGCCAACCGAGAGAACGCTCAGTATGCCCTGTGGTTTTCACTGAGCTCGCGAGATGACCCCCCGCTGGGGGGTGGACGCCTTTGCGCACCCCTTGTGGCCTTCACAGCTACTGTATGCTTTACGCCGGTTCAGCTGATCCTGCACCCCCTGGAACGCCTGTGGGTCTGGCTGCTGAGAGGCAGCACTTGGAGGGTCTAGGTCTCTCACAAGAGGTGGTGTCCACCATACAAAGGTCGAGAGCTGCCTCCACTCAGTTCTCTTACTCCTCTACATGGTCGGTGTTCCAACGCTGGTGTTTGGACCAGGGGTTGGACCAGGTGGCGTGTCCGCTGCCTGTGGTGAGGGCAAAACTACATCCCACCTCCTCTGCCCTGT
>NC_060150.1:18823643-18826246 GCF_021292245.1 Micropterus dolomieu | reverse complement strand
TCTTGCCAGCCCCGTCTGCTCCTCGGCCCTCTGTGCCCACGCCTGCCGGCATCCTGTTCACCTCAACTCCCCTCTTCCCTTTTTTCCCTCAATAAACCTCTTTTGTAAACTGACAAGCATTGCGTTTGGGTCCGCACCCATAACAAGTTATTCTCTCTTGCTCATCTGATCTTCATCTGAACATTATGTTCGGCTTCCACATGGCTTCCACACGGCTTCCACATGGCTTCCACACGGCTTCCACACGGCTTCCACACGGCTTCCACGCCTATCCTCCCAGTTGCGGCCATAGGCTCCTAGGCGACCCTGTATCTCCCCATTCTCCTGAGTCGGAGACTCCTCAGTCACCTGGGGCTGAGGTTAGCAGCTGTGGCTATGTTGCTCTGGCGAGGCAAACTAACGTTAAGCTAATATTAAGCTAGAAGGATGCTAACGTGAAGCTAACAGGAGACCAATATGAAGCTAACATGTGGTCTGTCCGTGTATCAGCCAACCAGGGAGACCCCGTGTTACCACGTTGCTGCCATTAGCTGCGGCTAACAACATCTAGCAAGCTTGCTGCTGGCCCGACTCTCATCGCTCAGCAAGTGACAGGTATGCTATGGGTCAGGACTGTGTGTGAAAACCTTGTTGCTCCTTGTGTGGAAGTTGTTGAATAAATGCTGTCTGTGCCTGTCTCAGCCACACCAAGCACACATTCCCCACACTGTGTGAGCCAGCTGCTGTTAGCCAGGCAGAAGTTCCTGTGGTTTTCCCTCGAGGCGTCCAGTACAACTGCCGCGTGCTCTTTCTCCAAGTGTGTTGAGACAGCTCTGGAGCCACTGCGGTTGGGAGGCATCAGGTTTCTCTTCTATCTGGACGACCTGCTGCTGCTGGCGCGGTCCCGGGACGAGGTGGTGGTGCAGATGGCCAGGCTCGTCACACACCCGTCCCACCTGAGTTTTCTGGTGAACTGGAAGAAGAGCGCTCCTCTCCTCTCCCAGAGGCTCACCTACCTGGGTGTGGTGTTAGACTCCTCTCAATGGAGAGCACGGCTCTCTCAGGACGTTCTGACGGAGCAGCATGTGCTGGTCCGCACCGACAACAAAGCTGCAGCGGCCTACATAAACCGCCAGAGTGGGGTTCACTCGGCGCAGCTGCTGGGCTTGGCCATGCCGCTGCTCCTGTGGGCACACACTCATCTGCTCTCCATCAGAGTTACATCCCTGGCGTGTTGAACAGAGGGGTGGACATCATGTCGAGGGGGCGCCTTCACCCCGATGTGGTGGCCCAGATCTGGCTCAGGTTTGGCGTGGCAGAGGTGGATCTGTTTGCCAACCGAGAGAACGCTCAGTATGCCCTGTGGTTTTCACTGAGCTCGCGAGATGACCCCCCGCTGGGGGGTGGACGCCTTTGCGCACCCCTTGTGGCCTTCACAGCTACTGTATGCTTTACGCCGGTTCAGCTGATCCTGCACCCCCTGGAACGCCTGTGGGTCTGGCTGCTGAGAGGCAGCACTTGGAGGGTCTAGGTCTCTCACAAGAGGTGGTGTCCACCATACAAAGGTCGAGAGCTGCCTCCACTCAGTTCTCTTACTCCTCTACATGGTCGGTGTTCCAACGCTGGTGTTTGGACCAGGGGTTGGACCAGGTGGCGTGTCCGCTGCCTGTGGTGAGGGCAAAACTACATCCCACCTCCTCTGCCCTGTCACGGTCACCTGGGGCTGTTCACAGCGCCTGTTGGTGTACTGAGCGTTCTGTCTATTGGGATCACGTAGGATCAGGTTTGGTTGTTGGCTGAATATCAGAGATATTCTAGAAATCTTAATAAAATTATTAATATCAAAATGTATTAATTGTCATTAATAAATGCACACACGTGGAAAATAAAGCACAGCAAAATCACAAGCAGAAATTCAGGCTGTGTAATAGTGTCGTAACTACCAATTATCAACGAGACCCGCTAGTGCACGGAGCGTTCACTGGCGTATGCTCGGACTTTAACTCTGATAAAGGATATTTAGCGGTCACTTGCACAGACGGCTGAAATCTGTAAAAACCCCGGTCAGCTAGTGGCTGGGATGATGTTAACACAGCGTGCTTAAGCAAGTAAAACACAACAATATCTAGCAGTGGACGCGGCGGCGTGAATCCACAATGAACATGAAGCTCAGCACATAAACAATACAATTATGTCTATATCTCTGCCCAGACAATTTAGTTAAGCCTCTTACTCAGGTCGGCCGAGGTATTTCTCGGATCGGATACTGGCGAGGCCGGGTTACCGCTCGGTAGTGGGTTCACGGCGACTGTTCCAGCGGCACCAGTGGGTGGAAAGAGTCCAGTCGACTGAAATTTTGGGAAGGTAGGCCGCGTGGTTATCTTCTTCATCTTCGAAATTTTTCACCAGTTCTGACATGTTTGCAAATTTTGGTGAGTTTTCGAGTATGTTTAGGCCATGTCATTTGAGCCTACTTTGCAGAAAAAAAAAATAATATATATATATATATATTAAAGCTGCAAGCAGCGTTGGGCTGGCCCTCGCATTTGTAAGCGCGTCCGGGTGTGAGCCGACCGAGTTGCACATTCTGGAGCTCTGCCGGTGCGGCTGTGAATTTGTTACGC
>NC_060150.1:18816936-18823543 GCF_021292245.1 Micropterus dolomieu | reverse complement strand
CTTAAGGGGGAGTAATGATTGATGGGTGTGTAAAGAGTGAACCCTCCTATGGAATTTGACCTCTGACCCAGTGTTAGGGGGAGTAGTGATTAGTGTTTATGAAGGGACTGAACCCTTCTATGGTGTCTAACAGATGTTTACACTTATCCTACAGCACTGTGCCCTTATATGGATTGGAGCTTTAGATTGCAGACTCAAACCCTTATATGGTATTTAGCAGATACCTAAACATGTCCTATATAAGCTGTGTTTGATGTACAGAGAGACAGAGTGGTTATCGGGCTGGGTCACTCTCCAAGCTGCTGCAGAGCTTGTAATTGATGCTGAACTCCTTGATGTAATAAACTTTTATGATCAAGAACAGTGTCAAGCGGATTTCTTCTCAACACATCATCGCAGCATTATTGTTCGGACACCACAACGACAATAAATCTAAACTGAATGTTACAAAGCAAACAGTGGCAGATCCGAGCTAATGTTGCGTTAGCTGCCCTGCCTTGCATCACCATAGGCTAGTTAACAAACCGCTCCACATGTGCTTTGTACAGTTACATGCTTTCTTGCACTCCTAAATCAAAGTCAGTCAAATTCACTAAATGGAAATCACTAAATGAAAATCACTAAATCAACACTTTGACATAATAACTGTGGTAAACAGGATAATAGTATGGGTCGTGTTAGTTGGTGAAATAATGTGGAAAGCGATACAACTTTGCACTGGATAACGTCAGCAACTGCAAGGTGTTAGCCAGCGAACAACTTTACTCTCCGTAACTCAGCCTTTATGATAACTGTTTTCACTCGACATCATCTGAATCTCGTTTGTATCCTTACGTGGAGTTTGTGTTGGACTCTGTGTTTTGCTAGGAACCGCTTGTTTTGTGGTGTTTGTGGACTGCATGTGTTGTTTCTGTAGCTGGAGTGAGGCTCGGGAGGTTGCACAGGGCTACATCCCGACCCGGTGTCCTCACACAAGAAGCAGAATAGTGGCTGATGCAAGCAACAGAGAAAACAGGAGTGTACTTCATTTCTAAGTGAGGTTAGACCCCATTGACAAAAAGGAAGTAAAATTTGATTTATTAATAAGTGATTTCATTGAAAAACTCAATATAGCCCCTTTAATGCAACCAAATCTCTGAACACCTCCAGAGGTGTTTTGGATTGCTTGTCCACTGCACTGTGTCATTTAATTGGCTTTAATCAAATGCAGAGAGCTAAAATGATTGGTTTTGATTGAGGTAAGTCGATGTGAAAATCAAGAACAAGGAACAAACATTTACACACATTCTAGCTGTTGAAAACTGAAAGAGTTAAACAAGCTTTCTGCTCACGTTCTCGTTGCCCTCAGCAGAATGCTCTGCAAAGTTGAAGTCACTGACATACAAGGGGAAAAAAGGGAGTTGGAATGTGTCAGAGAGATATTCTGCTGCGGCAAGCCCCTCTCAACTGTGAAAAAGTGCAATTGGTAATTGGTTACACATCCATTCAGCTGGCGTGCTACCCCAGTGATCCACCGGCGTATGTTCATTAAATTCTGCAGAGCTAATTATAATCTATTTGACATCCATGGGGAGACATTTGCACAGCTTGCAGAACCGCACAAACAATTCACAGGCACAAGCAGCCGTGCACACTGCAGGCATTTTAAATGAGAGAAGATGCCGTAACAGCACGCAAGGTAATGTATGGTGAGTAAATAAATCAAGTAACTGTATTCGACTTAAAATGTCTCATTAGCTGTAGCTGTGCATGTAGTAATAGTGCTTTTGGCTATCACTCCTCTTTAAACAATATAGCCAAGCCTGTCAGCCAATGTTTATCATTGTTAATTTCTGTTGTTTGACTGCTGACTCACCACCTCACTACAGGCCCATCAGAATGTAAAATCCATGACTTTATATTTTCACGGTTGTTCACTCGGATATTCATCTGATGCCATCCCTTATTTAGGATCGAGAATGACTTCCATTTCATTAATCTAAGACAATTGTCTCCTATGGGAGACAATAAAGTGATAACTTTGAGAAAACGGTCTACAGAGTTGCCAATTAGTGGGAAATGTTTTTATCCCAAATGGAAATATTCAAATACATTAACTCAAATACATTACTCAGCGGGCTCAGAACAAATATTTGCTGTGGGCCCCAGTAGGTAGTTTCAGTTTTGTCAATCACAAATCTATTAATAGGTACACACTGCTGTAAGTACATTTTGACAAAGGTAGACAAGACAGGTCTCACCTGATGCATATTCCACAATAAATCGGCAGTTAATTCAATTACCACAAACACAGGATTAGGGCTGCCGGGGGGGGGGAAATGCTTACATTTGCCTGCCACCATGGCACTCTAGAACTCCTGATAGCAACCCCAAATAATACGATTTCCCAAACTTTCAAAACATCAACAGTGCATGAGTATAGAAGATCAGTCACTGGAGAAAAGTGTGTTGGACTGTCAAACTGAGAGCTCAGCAGGGTGTCAGCTGAAGGGAAGAAGCTGTTCCTCAGCCTACTGGTCCTGAAATGGAGAGTCCTGTAGAGTCTCCCAAAGGGGAAGAGGGCAAACAGTCTGTGTCTGCACTGAGAGCTCTGAAACAGAGCAGTTGCTATACCGGACGGTGATGCAGTTGCTAAAGATGTTCTCAATGGTGCAGCGGGAGAAGTTCAACAGAATCTGAGGAGACAGATGGTAAGAAGAGACGCTGGTGAACCTTCTTGACCAAGGTGGAAATGTTGAGGGTCCAAGAGACATCTTTATAGATGTGGACACTGATGACCAATGACAGTTGTGTCATTTGCAAATTGAGGGGATGATGGTGTTGAAAGCCAACTGAAGCATTCTCACATAGATGAGACATAAGTATTTCATGATGGTGTGATCACAGGGACTTCACTGAGGTGAGATTGTTCATTTGCAGAGGTGGGTAGGGTAGCCAAAAACTGTACTCAAGCAAAAGTACTGTTACTTTGAAAAAACAAGTACTCAAGTGGAAGTAAAAGTAGTCATCAAAAAGACTACTTGTGTAATAATACAAAAGTACTTGCTAAAAAAATTACTTGAGTAGTGAGTAACTTCAGAATCAGCTTTATTGCCACATATGTGTACATGTATGAGGAATTTACAGAATTGTACATAACTCACGATGTGCTTACTCATACAGTAAGACAATAATAAAATAAATCAGACACAGGCTACAGTGTAGACAACACAAATATACACACTATGAACAAAAAGCAATATAGACATATTGACAAATAGTGCAGAGTGCAGAGGTTGCAGGAGTAAGATATGTGAGGTGGAAGAGGTGGGTGTGATATACATGTACACAGTGCGATGGAGCATAGTGCAAAGGATATATATAGAATATGACAATATAACCGTATGAACAGCACTGAAATAGAGAAAGGTGAATAAATAATAAGTGGTAACCAGTAACTTCGTGACTAACTCAAGAAATAAACTCTTTTTCCCCAAGTTTTTTATTTAACGTGAATGTGACTACAGCAATTTCAAAAGGTTTTTGCAGGTAAAGATAAATAAGTGAACATACACTTGTATTTATTTGTGATGAAATGACAAATCATCTCCTGATTAGATAACCTGCCACACCAGAACAATATTCCCACTGTGTATCCATAAAGTGTGATTACAAAATTGGCCATTAATATTATAGTCTGTTAGTACTCCAATAAGTATTGTAAGATTGTTTAAAAATATAAATTATTTTCTTGTTGTCCCCGATATAAAATTATAATTTGGCAAACAAATCAAATAAGGAGATAATTCTGTGATGTTTCATCATTTATTGCCTATTAAATACTTCTTCATGTTTACCTGTGGAAGATCATCTGTGGTTGAAACATTATATCAGTCACATCCACATGAAATAAGAGTAGTTTGTCTTTTTGTGTCTCTTCTTTCCTGGTGCCTCTCCCCATCTGGACAGACCCACTGGTTGCAGTGGCCTCCCAGCTTTGCCTGCTAAAACCAGACACTGAGCCCAGTTCAGTTAACTCTGAGGAGAACAGACAGAGCGACAGGACCCTCTCATCTGTATCACGACACAATGGCCTCTGATCTCTGCTGACGTACTGCGGTAAGCGTGTTGACTCATTTCCTTTTCCGGTGCTTGTGTGTTGGTAGCGTGTTGTGCTGCTCTCGCTAAATACCAGTTAAATTTGTTAATTTGTCATTACAGTGGCTAACTGTCTGCTAAACACTTATTCTTACAGTAATTCTGCCTAAGCACTCACACTTCTTTCCATCTTTTAGTGACTGCTATTCAATCTCATAGTTGTTTTGGTAGCTAACGCTACTTTACTTTAGCTTAGCCGTTTGCAACTTTAGCTTAGCCGCTAGCGATGCCTTCTCCCTCTCGCTCTCCTACTTTCTCCTGCTCGGTGTGTCACATATTCAGTTACTTCTCTGCCTCCTTTAGCGGTAATGGTACGTGTAATAAGTGTAGTTTATTTGTAGACATGGAGACGAAGCTCAGTGATTTAGAAGTCCAGCTCTGCACCTTGGTAGATCAGTCTTTAGCTACTGTAGCTAGCCAGTCACTGGTAGTCGGTGCGGAACGGCCTGAGTTAGCCTGTGGTAGCCGTCCCCCGGCATCTCCTTAGCAGCCAGGAAGGGGTGGCTGGGTGACTGTCCGAAGGAGGAATAGTCGTAAGCATTCAAAGCCCACAGGTCACCACCAACCTGTTCACATCTCTAACAGATTTTCCCCACTCAGCGACACACCCGCTGAGAAACCAACTCTAAACATTGTGGCAGCTCCATTTTGAGAAACATGAAGTTAGCGAAGCCAGCGGCCATAGTTAAGTGCATCCCTGGGGCCAGAGCGGGCGACATTAGTCTTATTTGAAACTGCTGGCTAAGGATAAACATAAATACAGTAACATTGTTATTCACATCGGCGGTAATGACTACCGGTTACGCCAACTGGAGGTCACTAAGATTAATGTTGAGTTGGTGTGTACATATGCAAAAACAATGTCGGACACCGTAGTTTTCTCTGGACCCCTGCCAAATTTGACCAGTGATGACATGTATAGCCGCATTTTGTCATTCCGCCGCTGGTTGTTGAGGTGGTGTCCAGCAAACGATGTGGGCTTTGTAGATCATTGGCAGACTTTCTGGGGAAGACCTGGTCTGATTCGGAGAGACGGCATCCATCCCACTTGGGAAGGAGCAGCTCTCATTTCTAGAAATCTGGCCAAGTTTATTAGTGGACCAAATCCATGACAACCCAGAGTTGAGACCAGGAGGCAGAGTCGCAGTCTAACACACTTCTCTGCCCTTCTATTTCAGCAGTTACCCACCCAAAACCCTACACAGAGTCGCAGTCTAACATATTTCTCTGCTCCTCCATTCCAGGAGTTACTTAGTGAAAATCCTATAGTGACGGTGTCTGTCCCCCAACCATTGAAATTATTTAAATCAAAGGTAAACAGAAGAGGAGCTGTGCATAAAAACCTCATAAAAATTAAAACCACAAGAGCAATAGTGCAAACGAATAGGAGAGTTAAATGTGGACTCTTAAACATAAGATCTCTCTCTTCTAAAGGTGTACTAGTAAATGAACTAATATCAGATTATGATATTGATTTATTTTGTCTTACTGAAACCTGGCTGGGTGATGGAGAATATGTTAGCCTAAATGAATCTACCCCTTACATTCATCGAGGCACAGGCCGAGGAGGTGGAGTTGCAGCTATCTTCGACTCTAGCCTACTAATCAGCTCTAAACCTAAACTAAATTATAACTCATTTGAAAGCCTTGTTCTTAGTCTTTCACACCCAAGTTGGAAATCACTGCAACCAATTATTTTTGTTATAGTGTACCTGGTCCGTAATCTGAATTCTTATCTGAATTTGCAGAGTTTTTGTCAACTTTAGTCCTTAAAACGGACAAAGTTATTATTGTAGGGGATTTTAATATTCATGTGGACGTTGAGAATGACAGCTTTAGTACTGCGTTTATCTCTCTGTTAGATTCCATTGGCTTCCCTCAGAGTGTTCATGAACCGACTCACTGTTTTAACCACACCCTCGACCTTGTTCTGGTATAAGATATTGAAATTGAACATTTAATAGTGTTCCCACAGAATCCCTCTTTATCCGACCACTGTTTGATAACTTTTGAGTTTGTATTGCTGAACTACTCGCCATTGGGCAAAAATTTCTATACAAGATGTCTGTCTGATAGTGCTATAGCTAAATTTAAGGATGCAATTCCATCAGCTCTAAATACATTTTCTAGTCACAAAGTAACGGAGGACTCCTATGCTAATTTCAGTCCCTCCCAAATCGATCATCTTGTTGATAGTGCTGCTGGCTCGCTGCGAATGACACTCGACTCTGTAGCCCCTCTAAAAAAGAAAATACTAAAACAAAGACGGTTAGCTCCATGGTATAATACTGAAACTCGCAAATTAAAGCAAATATCACGGAAACTTGAGAGGAATTGGCGTTCCACCAAAGTGGAAAATTCTCGTTTAATTTGGCAAGATAGTCTTAAAACTTATAGGAAGGCCCTCCGTAATGCCAGAGCAGCGTACTACTCGTCATTAATAGAGGAAAATAGGAACAACCCCAGGTTT
>NC_060150.1:18814875-18816836 GCF_021292245.1 Micropterus dolomieu | reverse complement strand
TTCACCAAGACCTGCCCTCAATTGGCACCGACTTATCTCTTAACTCAGGAACCTTAGAAACAGCTGTAGAACCAGATACATGTTTAGACTGTTTTGCTTCCCTCAATCTTTACCAACTAACTTCAATAATTTCTTCATCTAAACCATCAACCTGCCTCTTAGACCCCATCCCGACTAGGTTGCTTAAAGATGTTTTACCCTTAGTCAGCACCTCTATACTAGATATGATCAATCTATCTTTATCAACAGGCTATGTACCACAGTACTTTAAAGTAGCTGTAATTAAACCTCTTCTGAAAAAGCCCAAACTTGATCCGGATGTTTTATCAAACTATAGACCTATATCTAACCTTCCATTTCTCTCTAAGGTTCTGGAGAAAGCAGTTGCTAAACAGCTGTGTGACTTTCTACAGAGCAATAGTTTATTTGAGGATTTTCAGTCAGGATTTAGAGCTCATCATAGCACAGAGACAGCACTGGTGAAAATTACTAATGACCTCCTTATTGCATCAGACAAAGGACTTGTCTCTGTACTGGTTTTATTAGATCTTAGTGCTTCATTTGATACCATTGACCATCAGATCCTATTAAAGAGACTGGAACATTACATTGGCATTAAAGGAACCGCTCTAAGCTGGTTTAAGTCCTATTTATTAGATCGATTTCAGTTTGTACATGTTAACGATGAGTCCTCCACGCATGGCAAAGTTAGTCATGGAGTTCCACAAGGATCTGTGCTCGGACCAATCCTGTTCACTTTATATATGCTTCCTTTAGGCAATAATATCAGGAAATATTCCATAAACTTAAATTGTTATGCAGATGATACTCAGTTATATCTATCAATCAAGCCAGATGAAACTAATCAGCTAGCTAAACTTCAAATATGCCTTCAGGATGTTAAAACCAGGATGACCTGTAATTTTGTAATGTTAAACTCAGATAAAACTAAAGTTATTGTTCTGGGGCTCAAGCACCGCCATGACGCATTTTCTAAAGATATTCATTCCCTTGATGGCATCGCCCTGTCCTTATATTTGATCAGGACATGTCATTTAAGTCTCACATTAAGCAAATTTCAAGGACCGCCTTTTTTCACCTACGTAATATTGCAAAAATCAGGAACATGCTGTCTAAAAGTATTGCAGAAAAACTAGTCCATGCATTTGTTACTTCTAGGCTGGATTACTGCAATTCCTTATTATCAGGCTGCTCGAAAAAGTCTTCTTACCTACAAAGCTCTTAATGGTCAGGCACCATCTTATCTTTAAGAGCTCATAGTACCTTACTACCCCACCAGAGCACTGCGCTCCCAGAAAGCAGGGTTACTTGTGGTTCCTAGAGTCTCCAAAAGTAGAATGGGAGCCAGAGTGTTCAGCTATCAAGCTCCTCTCCAGTGGAACCAGGTTCCAGTTTGTGTTTAGGAGGCAGACACCATTTCCACATTTAAGACTAGGCTTAAGACTTTCCTCTTTGATAAAGCTTATAGTTAGGGCTGGCTCAGGTGAGTCCTGAACCATCACTTAGTTATGCTGCTATAGGCCTAGACTGCCGGGGGACTTCCCATGATGCAGGAAGTTGTCGTAACTTCAGTGTACATGCTCACATCTGCACCAAACTGTACATGTAGGATGAGAGTCCCCCCCTGAACACATGTACATGCCGACATTCACCCACAGTCATAGCGCCACCTGCTGGCAACAGGAAGTGACTTTTAACGAAGCAGCCCCCGCCGCACATTTCACCTACGTGCACGAATTTTCTGTGGTACGTGTATCTTGTCCAGACGCACAAAAAAGCCTCTTGGAGCGATGCCCTAAAATCAACAGGAAGTCGGCCATTTTGAATTTTACGTCAAATTTTGGATGATTTACACACTTCGTACTTTAACGAACTCCTCCTAGGGATTTAGTCCGACCGACTTCAAATTTGTGCTGTGCCTTCTAAAGGCATTGAAGATG
>NC_060150.1:18812562-18814775 GCF_021292245.1 Micropterus dolomieu | reverse complement strand
CCCCCGCCGCACATTTCACCTACGTGCACGAATTTTCTGTGGTACGTGTATCTTGTCCAGACGCACAAAAAAGCCTCTTGGAGCGATGCCCTAAAATCAACAGGAAGTCGGCCATTTTGAATTTTACGTCAAATTTTGGATGATTTACACACTTCGTACTTTAACGAACTCCTCCTAGGGATTTAGTCCGACCGACTTCAAATTTGTGCTGTGCCTTCTAAAGGCATTGAAGATGAAAAGTTGTGCTATCTGTGAGTTTTCGTCAATGGGCGTGTCCGTCGCGTGGCGTCAAAGATCAAGTCTTCGCCACGACACAGGAAGTTGTTGTAACTTCAGTGTACATGCTCACATCTGAACCAAACTTTACGTGCTTGATAACTCTCCCACCCCGCAGACATCTACACACCAATACCGATTTATATTCATAGCGGCAAGTGCTATGTAGCTCCACATAGGGGACACAGGAAGTGACATATAACACCTTCATGCGGCGTCGGAACCGCGTAGGAAATTCACAGCCGCACCGGCAGAGGGCCCGCCCAACGCTGCTTGCAGCTTTAATTTTAATTATAATCATTAACATTATGATTATTATCATTAACACTACTGTAAATATCTGTACCATTACTCATTTAGTCCATAGCAACATCACCTTTACTGTCTGTACCTCTGTGTGTATATTGTGTAGGCTGCCTCCCTCCCCTCTCTCTCTCCTTCCACCCACCTCTCTCTTTCTCTCTGTTCCTCTCTTGCCCTCTCTCTCTCTCTCCTTCACCCCCAACTGGTCGAGGCTGATGGCCGCCCACCCTGAGCCATGGTTCTGCTTGAGGTTTCTGCCTCTTAAAAGGAAGCTTTTCCTTGCCTCTGTCGCCTAGTGCCTGCTCTTGGTGGGAATTGTTGAGCTTCTGTAAATAACATCAAAGAGTATGGTCTAGACCTGTTCTTTTATGAAAAGCGCTCTGAGATAACTGTTGTTGTGATTTGGCGCTATATAAATAAAATTGAATTGAATTGACACCGCAAAGACTGCAACCAAACGATTCTTCACCGTCTGGCTCCATTCACAACGGTCCTGCCAGCAAACATCTAGCAACACCAAAAGCAACTTTCTTCCTTTATGGACTGGTAACATACTGGCCGTCACAGAGCTTCAATAGCTTAACTGCAACATTAACTTGGCTAAGGATACTGTTTAGTTTTTGTAAATGTACATTGATGCATTTCTCTTTGAAGTTTTATTGTTGTGATCATAGTTAACATGAGATTATGTAACTACATTTCTCAGTCACTGCTTTATCAGTTAGAAATGCTATTTTTCGTAAAGACACACAGTCTTTACATGCTAACTAGCTCCTTTTAACTTGGCACCGTTAGACAGATCACT
Source organism: Micropterus dolomieu (assembly GCF_021292245.1). Classification (NCBI taxonomy): domain Eukaryota; kingdom Metazoa; phylum Chordata; class Actinopteri; order Centrarchiformes; family Centrarchidae; genus Micropterus; species Micropterus dolomieu. Next base: position 18,813,391 of record NC_060150.1, on the reverse strand, counting down.
TAAATACAATTTAGCCTTAAAACAAATAAAAACCACATAACTGCAAGACCAACTTAAGGTTGCTTCTGCACTTTTTGTTCTTTGACCACATGTACTCACACACACACACGCAAACACACACACACCCCACTGTCCTTATCAGACATGCAAATCTCTTTGTCTTTTGTTTGTCTTGTTTACTTTGTAAATAAATGCTTTTGTATGTACATGCTCTTTTCTTTAATATTGCACAAGAATTCATATATTGCCAACTTCTGCTGCGTTAGAACTCCATATCCTTCAACCCACTAATTTATTAATGGTAATTTAGTTATGGTTATTCATTTAATTATTAACCCCAATTCCAAATTAAAGCTGCAAGCAGCGTTGGGCGGGCCCCCGCACTTGTAGCGCGTCCGCGCGTGAACCGGCCGAGTTGCATATTCTGGAGCTCTGCCGGTGCGGCTGTGAATTTCCTACGCGGTTCCGACGCCGCATGAATGTGCTATATGTCACTTCCTGTGTCCCCTATGTGGAGCTACATAGCACTTGCCGCTATGAATATAAATCGGTATTGACGTGTAGACGTCTGCGGGGTGGGAGAGTTATCAAGCACGTAAAGTTTGTTTCAGATGTGAGCATGTACACTGAAGTTACAACAACTTCCTGTGTCATGGCGAAGACTTGATCTCTGACGCCACGCCATGGACACAACCATTGACGAAAACTCGCAAATAGCACAACTTTTCATCTTCAATGCCTTTAGAAGGCACAGCACAAATTTGAAGTCAGTCGGACTAAATCCCTAGGAGGAGTTCGTTAAAGTACGAAGTGTGTAAATCATCCAAAA
>NC_060150.1:18796673-18812462 GCF_021292245.1 Micropterus dolomieu | reverse complement strand
CGCTAGCGAGTCATTTTGCAACGCCCATGTGCGAAACTGGTAGAATACGAAATTTTTCACCGGTTCTGACATGTTTGCAAATTTTGGTGAGTTTTCGAGAATGTTTAGGCCATGTCATTTGAGCCTACTTTGCAGAAAAAAGAAAAAAAAAAAAAAAGAAAAAAAAAAATAAATAAATAAATAAATAATCCGAGCAAATTCAATAGGGACCTCACACGGTCGTGCTCGGGCCCTAATAATCCGAGCAGATTCAATAGGGACCTCGCACGGTCGTGCTCGGGCCCTAAATATATAATCCGAGCAAATTCAATAGGGACCTCACACGGTCGTGCTCGGGCCCTAATTAATAGTTTAGTATATTTCATGAGACTGCATTAGGTAATTGGCTATCAGTTTCTCTTGTTTTAAAATTGGTGCCCCGAAGTGAATTATTTATCTTTAAATAATAGTAATAATTATTACATTATTTAATATAAATCTTTATGCCATCTAAACCCTACATATGGTTCTGCCTTGTTAGGATAGTAATGCCAACAACGATAAGATCCATATCTCATAATTACACAAACATGATTCCAAAATCATGTTTTGTGGCTGGGTGGGTACTGTCCTTTAGTATCCTTTTGGCTCTGTGTAGGCACCCCACCTCACCAGTATCACTGATGCTCAGGAGACAGGTACAAATGATCTTCTGAGTAGTTTTAATTACCCGCTGCAGAGCCCTCCTGTCCTGGGCTGTGCACATTCCATGCAAGTTGGTATTGTTTCTAGCAATTTCTATTGCTCCCCTGGAAAAGTTAACACAGGAATTTAGCTTTCTTATGTTAATTGAATTAATGTTCCACTTCGGAACCGGTATCTTTAGCCAGTCTTTGTCATGATCTGGCTGAGGGGGTTCAGGCCTATGCAGAACAACAGCAGGGATAGTGCATCACCTTGGTATATGCCACACTTGATGGTGACTTGTGCATTTGGCTTTGAGTTGGCTACTTGATTTGTTTTCCACAGCCCCCATTCTGATGAAGGCTATTAGTGTCCTGCTGATCTTGTACATTTCCAACATTCCAGTATCCATGTATGTGGGTTGGCTTTCTTGTAGTCAATCCAGGCGATGCACAGGTTGGTTTGCCTGGTCTTGCAGTCTTGAGTGACTGCTCTATCAAACAGTAGCTGGTGCTTGTCTCCCCTGGTATTACTGCCCATTCCCTGTCCATGTATTGAGCCATGTGCCAACTCATCTTAGCCGCTATGATACCTGACAGGTAGGGCTGTCCCCGGATAAGGATTTACATAGTCGAATCAGAATCATCGAGTCCTGCCTATAGTCGACTGATAGTGGAATCATTTTTGTGCACAGTGATTGCGAGCCGGGGGGGGGGGGGGGGGGGGGGGGGGGGGGGGGGGGGGGGGGGTTACACACGGTAGCTTTATTCTTGAGAAGCTGCAGAGCTCCAGTCTCTAATCATTCAACTTATACTGGGAATTTCCAACTAAACTGACGCTTATTGTGACCCTTCTCTCTCTCTCTCTCTCTCTCTCTCTCTCTCTCGCCTGTCATTCACCGGTCTTGTGCAGAGCTTTGCGTGCATTCAGTGCTGCCGACAACAGGTGGTCACGGGTCTATTTCAAGTAGCCGGTTATTTAAAAATGATAAAAAATTGTTTGTGTGGCTTCCGGTTATGCCGTCTTAGTGAGAGGCTGTATGTGCGTGAGGCTCGCTGTTAAATCCCCTGAAACTATCCTTAACTTGGACCAATAAACATAATTCTACTTGTTCTTGACCCACAAGCTTGTACTGGACAATATGCCACCAAAAAACGCAAAAACTGGCCAACAACCGGGTAAAACGGCTTCGCAAGGCAAAGGGGCTAATGTGGACACGGCTAACGCTAGCAAAACACCACTGGATATTCCCAATGAAGCCAATACACGGGAAGCACCGGAGACTCCAGAGGCACCTGAAACACCGGAGATGCTGGTGGCACCGTATCAGACAAACAGTGACCTTCTCAAGGAAATTCTGTCGTTGATAGGTGACATGGCCAAACAATCTACCGACATGCTGAAAGCAATTAACGATATAAAAGGGGATATACAGTTACACTCTCAAAGAATCAACGAGACAGAGGAGCGAATTGCGCAAACAGAAGATGATGTAACTTCTCTTCAAGGGAAAGTTAAAATACTGGAGAAAACTTTGGAGACTCTTTGCGACAGAATTACAGAGCAAGAAGACATGAGCAGACGCTCCAACTTGAGACTGGTTGGGCTACCTGAAAAATCAGAGGGCTCAGATCTGTGTCGTTTTCTGGATAAGTGGCTCAGAGATGCACTAGGTGAAGGTTTCACCTCGCCCCCCCATCATAGAGAGACCACACAGGATCGGGCCTGTTAACCCTAAATCTACATCGCCACGGGTGGTAATAATGAAGTTTCTGAACTATCGGGACCGGGAAGCAACCCTGAGAACCGGCAGGAAGATGAAGGAGGTACGCTATGAGAATCAACGAGTCACCTTTTTCCCTGACCTCTCCGCGGAGACACGTAAACTGCAACAGCGCTTCAACGGTGTGAAAACCCAGCTTCGTGCACTGAATGTTCGGTATGGCATGCTGTACCCAGCCCATCTGATCATCACGCAAAATGACAAATGCAGGATTTTTTAATTGGTTGCTGAGGCTGAAGAATACGTTCAGGAAATAAACTCGCAGACTTGTGACGACTCCGAGACTTAAAGCTTTGTGCTCACCGCTTCTTTCTTTTCTCCTGCGTGGAGCTACTGACGAGTAATGGCCATGGAAAAGTACAAAATTCAACGGATAATGTAGTAAGTTGCCTTTTTGTTAAAATACGTTACTGGCATGATTGTCTTAAGATATGTTTCTTCTATTTTTTTGTATAACTGATATATAATTTTTATTTTATCACGCACTGGGTGCACGTTTATGTGCTTCAAGTTTCATTATGGTCCAAACATTTCTACTACAGCTAGCCCATGTGTGGCTATGTTATGTGTGCAGATTTACACTATTGGGTTTTATATAACCCAAGTTCCTAGTCTTAAAGGATTTAGCATCACATTTCGTTTGGGGAAATGTGTGGGGTTTTGTGATAAGGGGCTCACTCCATATTCCTTGTGTTTGACGATTTTACATACGCCCCCAATGGGGATGATCCTGCTTTTTACTAACATTTCTTTTTAACTATGTCAGCTTATAGTGGCCAGTTCATCATCGGAGGAGATTTTAATTGTGTGATACATCCTGCAGTAGACTGTTCAAATAGCTCCGACACTTCCCACCAACAAGCCAGGAAAACGATTGGAAAATTTATGAATAATCTTAATTTAGTGGAGATTTGGAGACAACTTTATCCGAGCAAGACTGAGTATTCATGTTTTTCTGCTACCTATAAAACATATTCCCGGATAGATTTCTTTTTGGTGTCCTCTGGTCTGGTATCTATGATTCAGAATTGCTGGTATGAGACTATACTACTCTCTGACCACGCCCCAATTATCTTATCAATTAAGTTTCCCAATTATTATTCATCTCCACTTCCATTTCGGTTTCAAGCTAAATGGCTGAAGTCTGCAGAATTTTAGGAATTTCTGGAAGAAAAAAATAACGGAATATTTTAATTTTAATAAAGACCAGACCAGTGCATCAATAAAATGGGAAGCATTTAAAGCTTATATAAGGGCTACACTAGGCATAAATCTAAAATACATCTAAATAAATTGAAAGACATTGACAAGCAAATAAAGGAACTGCAGGACCAGCTGTATTACTGTGATGATACTGGAAAATATAAAAAGCTTCTCCTATTAAAATCTGAATATAATGAACTCACTACCAATAAAATAGCAACTAGTTTACTGTGGTTGAAACAGTCATACTATGATCAGGGTGAGAAGGCAGGAAAACTCCTGGCTTGGAGGCTTAAAAAAATACAGACAAGTAGGGCTATTAATTCAATTGTACTGGACAATGGAGAGAATTTAGTGGATCCAAAATGTATAAATGACGCTTTGGCAGAATATTATGACAATTTATATAAATCCCAATAACCAGATAATATGGATAAACAGGATCAGTTTCTGGACCAACTTCAATTCCGAACCTTGTCAGAGGAAACTAAAAATTATCTAGATGGAAAACTGAGCGTTTAAGAACTTAAGGAGGCACTCACCCATATGAATACAGGCAAAGCCCCTGGCCCTGATGGCCTGCCTATTGAGCTTTATAAGAGATTTTCAGATAAATTATTACCTCATCTACTTGAAATGTATAATGAGTCCTATGAGAAGGGCATTCAACCCCCATCCTTAAGATTGGCAGCCATTCTGCCAAACCAGTTAAAATCTGTTAAAACCAGGTAAAGCTCCGACAGATATGGGCTCATACGGGCCTATATCCTTGATGTCATGTGACACCAAAATACTATGCAAGGCTCTAGCTCGGAGGATTGAATCACATATTCCTAAATTAATTTCGAACGACCAAAATGGATTTGTTCTTGGCTGCCAAGCTTTTCATAATACCCGCCGATTATTTAATATATTATACGAAAAACAATCTGCCATGGATCACGCCTTTCTGTCATTAGATGCCGAAAAAGCTTTTGACAGGATGGAATGGTGTTATCTTTTTGCGACACTCAAAAGATTTGGCTTGGGATCTGAAATGGATTCAATTACTATATACATAGCCCATAGCCAAAGTTGTAACAAACAGCCAGTTATCGAGACCTTTTAGCCTATGTAGATCGACACAACAAGGATGCCCATTATCACCCCTTCTTTTCTTGTCTGCTATCGAGCCACTTGCTATGGCAATACGTAATTCCCGATATTACTGGTATTCAAATCGGAGGAACAGAACATCGCTTGTCTCTTTTTGCGGATGATATTGTTTTGTTTTTAACTGATCTAGGGAGGTCTGTCCAGGCTGTTGGCCAAATTCTGAAGATGTTTGGTGAATTCTCAGGGTATAAAATTAACCAAAGGAAAAGCTCCCTGTTAATGCTGAACAAAAATCACCCTACAACACAAACACAATTTACATGTACCTATGAAGGCTTCATTTGCCGGGGAATTAAAATAAATCCTGACATAAAGAAAATTTTATCTAGTAATTATGACCCCTTAGTAAAAAATGTATTGGATTCCTTAGAAAGATGGGGTGGGATGCCAATTTCTATGATAGGTCGCATTAATATTATTAAAATGTCCATTCTCCCAAAATTCTTATATCTTTTCCAGTCCATCCCCTTACACATTCCAGCCTCCTTCTTTTCCTCCTTGAATAAAACCTTTACTAAATTTATATGGAATAATAAACGCCCCAGGTTGTGGCTCTCCCTTCTATATCTGCCCTGTGCCCGAGGGGGGCTTAGATTGCCTAATGTCAAGTTGTACTATTGGGCAGCTCAACTCTGTGCTGCTACTTATTATTTTTCTATCACTGATACACCATCCTGGATACACATTGAGAACAATACATTGAAGCTACCTTTGACATCTTATCTTTATGCAGCCGAAATTAAACAATTATTAAAAGACATGAAAAATCCTTTTCTCAAAAATACTGTTGTGGTGGCAGCCCGGCTGACGGTGAGTGTCCTGGTTTTTTTCTACTTTTTATCAGTTCTTCTTCTTTTTTTCCTTGGTTTCCTGTTCTCTGCCCGCCTCTCTGTGTTTTCTCCCCCGTGTGCTCTCTCTCCCTCTGCTCCTGAGCCCAGCCAACTACCTGCACCTGCAACCCATCATCCACCTCGTCAGCCAGCCACACCTGCCAGTAATCAACCTCATCCCAGCCTGTATTTCAACCCCGGTTCTCCACACCATCCTCGCTTGATTGTCGTTGCTCCATACCCGGTGCCATCCCCACGTTCAGGCTTTCATGTTTCTTGTTTTTTCACGTTTACCCTGTACCTTGTTGCTGTCTTCCCTAACCTTGTCCCTCTGTCTGTTTTCCTCCCAGGTACACTCACCCTCATCCTCCGTTCGGCTGGGCTCATCCACTGGCCCACTCCTCTTTGGACTTCCCTCACGGCGTCCTCCCTGTTCCCCCGCCTCTCCACGCCGCTTCCTCGGCCCCTGTGTTCCCCGGCTCTCTGGCCCCCTGTCTCCTTGGTTCCCCGTGCCTGTACTTCCCCGACGTCCTCCTCTCCCTCCAGTCCCTCTCACCCTTTTTCCTCCAATAAACCTCCTTCCCTCTGAATGCTGCATTTGGGTCCTCTCTGTCCACACACCACACCCCGTAACAAATACAATATCAGTCTGGCACCAATCTCTTTCTGCTTTGTCAGAGGTATCTAAGCTCTCATTTTTGTCGCCAATTTGGGGAAATGATAGATTTAAACCAGGAAGAGCAGACATGGGGTTTAGAATTTGGCTGGATAATGGCTTGAAAAAAATTGGGGACCTATATAGTGAAGGACTATTGATGTCTTTTGAGCAATTGGTAAATAAATATGGCTTGCCCAAAAGACACTTTTTTAAGTACTTACAGGTTAGAAGTTTCATCACTACCCAACTAAAATCTACTGTGAAACCCCACTCTCCACTATAGAGAACATAGCCGTTAACCATCATCACAGTAGAGGCCTGCTTTCCAAATTTTACAACATTTTACTACTTTCCTCAAAAGAAAATAGTCTTTCATATTTACAAGCATGGAAAACTGATTTACAAACAGAAATTTTAGATGAGTGGAACAATTGTTGCCTGTTGGCACAGACGCAAACTATTAACACCAGGTTTAGATTACTGCAGTACAAATGGTTATTTAGAACCTATATTACTCCTGTAAAACTTCACCATTTTAATTCCAATATACCTGATGTCTGTGTAAAATGTGGGGTAGATAAGGGCACTCTTCTTCATTGTATGTGGCAGTGTCCGGAACTTCAGATTTTAGGAAATAGGATGTTATTACATTTATTTCCCGTTTGATTGAATGTAACATGCTAATGGACGGTAAACTCTGCTTACTGCACATTTTTGCTAATGGTTTTAAAGGGACTACAAAAAAGAGGAAGCTTGTTAGTTTCTGCTTATTGCAGGCTAAACATGTAATCGCTCTGAACTGGAAGGACACAGAAAGACCAAAGATAAACCAGTGGATTAAACTAATGTCTAGCAACCTGGCACTGGAGAAACTGACCTACATTACGAGAGGAAAACTAGAGGATTTTAGAGATATGTGGTTGCCTTTCCTGCCTTGTAAATGCTACCTTGTAAAAGACTGTGACATGTAAACTATACTTTTTGCTGATGAGCATGGGGTTCCAGGGTGGGGGGAGGCCTTGTCTTTTGTTTTTTCTTTTTTATGTTTCTTTGTACATCTTTTTTGTATGTCTGAAAAATGTTTAAAATTCAATAAAGATATTTGTGAAAAAAAAAAAAAAATTCTTTGTGTGGTTCATCAACTGTGATAAATTATCCGAAAGTCCCGGGTGGTGCAGACAACACGGCACAACACCAGTGAAGCTGGGGCTCCGTCTCTTCTGCTACTACAAACATACACACTACGCCTACACATGCGCACTGACGCCCCAGGGTTAGGGTTACAATTTTGGATTTATTCACGCACTTTAAAAACATTTTATTGAAAGTTTTATTCCTTTTTATGTTTATTTATTATTTATTATTATTATTATTATTTACAGCATTAAACAATGAAATATATATTGTAATAAGTTGTATATTTACTTGTAGGGAGAAAACTGGTAGTTCTATGTAAAATCAGACGTTGAGCACCCCCATATCGCCAAAATGGCATGATCCTTGTTTCGCTGCAAAGCTTCGACTGTGAGATTGACAGTCGAATCAGGTTCCGCCCATCGAAGCATCGAATCTTCGACTATTCGGGGTCAGCCCTACTGACAGGAGCTTCCATGTTGTGAAGAGGCAGGTTATTGGCGGGTAGTTGGATGAGATTGTTCCCTTCTGGGGATCCTTCATGTTCAGGACTGTCCAACCTTGGGTTATCCATTCTGGGTGGGTCCCATCCATCAGCAGTTGTTTCATTTGTGCTGTCAGGCGTTCATGGAATGCAGTAAGTTTCTTCAGCCAGTAGGTGTGGATCATGTCAGGGCCTGGTGCTGTCCAGCTGTTCTCTTCTGCTCTTCTTCTATTATTATTACACTGCCACTGAGAGTACACTTTGGATGGTTTGGTGGAGAACATCCGGTTTATTCTCCTGGCTTCTGCTTCTCCCTTGTATCTCTTTAGGGGAATAGCCAGAGTGGTAAGTCTTTGTTTGGCAGTCTCCAGTGCCTTAGGTATAGAAAACTTGTTGTATTTCATAGCACCTTTCTGTAGCTCTGAGAGCTGACTAACTTCTCTCCGTGTTGCCGTGTTAATCTTGGCCTCAAGCCTTCTCCTCCATGGGGGATAACGCTCTTTGTGGCTTATGGTGTTCATCTTACAGCCAAGCATCTCTACGATCACTGTTGCTGTAGCATACATCAGCACATTAGTCTCAATGGCTTTAGTAGGGATAGTATATAGTGCTGCATTCACATCTTCTTGCAGACTTTCAGAGGGTACTTTGATTTGGGTACTAGCCTTGGCAGTCTTGGTTGTAAGGGCTTGTTTTTACTGGGGCTTTGGACCCAATCTCTGAGTGTGACCTGTCGTCCTGGCTCCCCCTTGCCCTAGCATATTTGTTGTACCTCATCAATCTCTAGTTGTGATATCACTTGCCACTTGCGGATGTTTAGAACACTGAGCTAGGAGTTGTTTCTTTGTAAGTGTTGATGATGGGTTTCGATGTTGACAGGCCAGATGTAGAATCTCTGACAAAGCTGTTCTAACAGCCTGTTTTTTCCCTGGTACAGGAAAATGGCCTACAGGGTGTACATCCTGCCAAGGTATTCCGTCTTTTCTTTGCCTTTGTCCCTCTCCCATCAGGCGACTGAGTTGAGTGGGGATGTCAGCCTCCTCTTATTTCCAAATTGCTCCCGAAACCTAGCCAGCCATGGCAGATCTGCATTTCCAAAATGAAACATGTAGATGTTTCTGGGCAAGATGGCCGCCGGGAAATAGGCTTTTTAAACAGTGTGAAGGAGTCACTTAGTCATACCAGCGGATAAAAAATGACCTTCAGGATACTCATGCAAGAACAAGTAGGCAATTTTCAGTGATTTGATCATTACTGCACCGATGTCTGTGGGCATGTTTCTGAGGAAAGGAGCATCTTTTATGAGGATGCAAATTAATTAATAACAAAAATGAGAATTCAAATCAAAGTCAGAGCTGCACACACATCAGAGGAAGTAACCAAGTATATTTTCTGGAGTACTGCTTACAAGTCATGAGATCATTTTATTTTTTATTTCTTCTGTTGAAATGCTTATTCATTTTCTTCCTTCCTTCTTCATACGATTGGAACAAAAAGGAAGAAAACAAGGATAGGTATCCTATCCTCTTTTTTCTCCTCCTTGTTCCTCTGTCCTTCCTCACTTTGTCTTGCCTTGTCACTTGTCTTTTTATTAACACTGTTCTTTTTCTTTTCTCCCTTTCATTTGCCAAGTTATCTGAATGCATAAAATGATCCCTTTTATCTCCAAAAGTTGAAAAATTTGGAAATTTTAACCCCACAGTTAAATCAAACTCCAACACTTCTCTTCATATTGACCATTTAAACTTTTCATTCTCAAATAAAGATTTGACTGCAAGGCTTTTACTTGTCATGCAGTATTTAACTTCTAAGGATCAGAATAGTTCTTGCACAGCATTACTCTTCATATGTGGGGGGATGAGGTGTATTACACTTTACACTTGTCATTTGGGGAAATGGCAGACAGCAAAGAAGGAAACTGGTGGAAATTTGAGGCTGTGGCAGTGACAGTGGATCTGGCAGCGAGACTTAACAAGCTTTCTGCTCTGATCCCAGCTTCTCTACCAGCGATAGTGTACATATTGCAGAAGAGTATGATATGTGACAGAGCTGTCATAGGTATCCAGCCTGCCAGGACAGGCAGGACAGAGGGTGGTGGTGGGGGGAATCTCCATCGGAGTGACAGCTCATCCAGGTGGGGGACAGTTGGGGGACAGTGATGGAGGGGGAGTAGCACCTAAACACACTGTCATCACATCCTTACAGTCACTGCTGTTCTTTGCTGTCTTACAGAATTTCTATACTGCTAAAAACCCTGAGTGTTTGCAGATTTGTGCAGTAAAATCAGATAATACACACATGCGCATTCACAGTGAAACTCTACTACAGCACTAAACACTGGACACACATCACTGCTCAGGCTAGATCTAGGTCACAAGGCATTAAATCCCCTTGTTCATCAGCTGCCCTTACACACACACACACACACACACACACACACACACACACACACACACACACACACACACACACACACACACACACACGTACACGCGTACACACACGTACACGCGTACACACACGTACACGCGTACACACACGTACACACACACACACGTACACACACACACACTTCAACCCACTACCGTCACCTCACCACATACCATCTGTCCTCCAAAAGCTGGGCTATCAAATCTATCAGGGTCTAACAGGGCAACCTCCACAGAGCTGCCAGATGCACGTGAACCAGCCAATGCTGACAATGCCCACATCTCTGCTAACAGCACCGCACATAGCCAGGGAAGAAAGACATCACAGTGCTGCTGCTCTGTAAGTCACTTCTGTCATCAGAATCCAAAATACTTTTTTGAGTTGATTTATTGAGTGAAAAGTTTCCTTCAGCTTTAATTTAGAAATGTTTTGTAAAAATTTGACACAGTGCTCCATCAAAGGCTTGAAAAGGTATGTATGGTTTGTTGTTCCAAATCCTTTTTAAAACAAGATTGATAAAACCCTTCACCACATTAAAGCAGTTGGCGTGCTCTCTCTTTTAAATCCACAAACAGTATCCGGTTTCACAGGCACTGAAGGACATAGTGTTGTTCAACCCGGTATCACTCCCAAGTCGTCACATATGGACGCTTGGTCAAGAGCCATAATTGTCAGTTTGTGACGCACTAGGGATCCCTTTGACGTCATAGTTCGACGTATTGAGGGAAGCCCTGTTGTGTCAGTTTTTGATGGTAAAGGCAAGTATGATATTTAAGAGAAAAGTCGAAGTAAGGAGGTGATTGTGGTGGATAGAGGGCCAGAACCCGGACCTTGAAACAGGAGAACAGGGTTTGTGTCCCGTGCGAAACAAAACATTAAATGTTTTTATTTAGGCGAGTGAGGTAAATTGACATTAACGTTAGTTAACTTAAGTCTTAATTGACATACATAGCTATTTTAACCCAAACCATGATCTTTTCCTAACCTTAACCAAGTAGTTTTGTTGCCTAAACCCAACCAAGTACTTTCTGTGCCTAAACGTAACGAAACTGCAACGTTTCACGACTTTAATTATGCGCGTTTCAACATGGCAATGTATCGAAACGTTACGTTTTATCTTGAAAGTGTAACTGGATATTGCATATTTATTGTTGCTAAGCGTTGCTAACTTGACTGTGGATCCCTAAACGTCAATAATTGATGCAAAAGGGCTACCCAAGTCTTTAAAAAGCGATGACAAAGGGCCTTGACCATGCGTCAGACATTTGACGAGTAGGGAGTGAGACTGTGTTGTGTTGTTGGCCAGTCAGGGTCCAATACAGTGCTTTAACAGGATTAGAGTGTTCCTTTTTGGTGTTTTTTAAAACAAAACAAAATTAATGATTTTATTGTAAGTTATACAATTTTTATATAAAAAAGAGAATGCAATATTCTAAAATAAATAAATGGAAAATCATATAATTTATGATCACAATTATACAGTAATAAATCACAGCTGTGTAATATAATGGGATAATTATGAATATGGATTTAAAATTATGACATCAATTTTCACACAGCACCTTGTACAGTAACCAGCACTTTGACACCAGAAAGTCTGCATCTTGAGACCCATGGGTTTGACGGCCTGAATGTTTTCATCAAAAGTCCCCACATCTGGCATTTTTTCTACTAAACCCTGATCACAGCTGGACAGGAACCAATGGGTCTTTGCTCAGCGTCTGTAACTGGAGCACTGGCGGGAAGATTTTGAGTGGATGGCTTGTATGTCCTGACAGTCAGGCCACATTAAATTATAAAAGCTTTACGAAGGGTTCAAACTGCTAACTTTTGGTATTTGGTACAATTTTTATTGAATATTTATTTAAAACAGGATGGAATCAGTTGATATTTTTGCCATAAAATTTTGCATATTACATTGTTTATATATAATAATAATAATAATACGCATTAATCATTTATTCATATAAAACTTATTTATCGATATTCATCAATCGACACATGACCCCAGACTTATTAAGATACTGTTTTGGTTAAATATTGTTAGTAAACATATGCATTCAACATTGATTTAATATTTATTCAAGACCAAGTACTTTAATTTGCCAAAACCCTAAAAACACTATTCATGCTCTACCTGTTGTCAGCAGACATAACTAAAATAAATTAAATTTTAAATTAATATTTTCTCAGAAAAAATTTACATTTTATGTTCATTCAAACTGTTTTCTCAGTATGTTGATAAAGACATAATTCAAGTGATTGTGAAAATTTATTCTTGACCTTGGAAACAGTAAGAAGGCCATTCTCCTGAAACATATTTGCTGTTCCAGCTGTTGCTGTAGAAAACTGTATGGCAGACTGACTGGCCAAGTGATGGAAGTGACCATAAAAAGGAGAACAAACAGTCAGACAGCCAGAGACGCGGGGAGACATGAGAATAAGAAAATAAAGACTGTGGTGGGTAAAGGAAGATAGCCATGTCAGCTGAATTTCCAGAGAAAATCAGGACAGCTGGTGTTTTTCCAGTGTGGCTATCTACTTTCAAACTTCACCATAAAATGCTTCATTTGTTTTGATGTTCATTCTAACTTCAAAAAATCAATCAGGGGAGATGAGTAAACTGACCTCCACCACAAAACAAGGGGGAACAGAGTGCCAGCAGACATTCTGTTCAACCAAGCATTAGCCTGCATTTATTGGTTATTTCAAACACAGAGCTGTTTTAATGTCACCTGAACAGCTGAGCTCCCAAATCAAACTGCAGCCATGTAGTGTTCAAGCTCCAACAGGTTTAGGTGGAGTGTAAGGAAAGAAATTCTATATAATAAACAATCAATGTCTGTGATTACACATCAAATGGACTCCTGAGGCCACTGATAACTGAGCGTTGTTGTCTGTGCCCTGACTTGCCATTTTTTCAGGTTTGGCAACAGAAGTGGGTCGCAAAACAGAAAAAAATTGCGTAAGGAATCAATACTAAGTAAATATACTGTACAAGCATGTCAAAATAGCTGCTAATCCTGTTTGTCAAGAATGCCTAGAGTGTTCTTCCAGGCAGCAGCTCCTACAAGCAAGCTGACAGGGATGTAAGTGACCGAATCTCTCCTGTGAAAAACAAAGTGTGAAATCACTTACTATTAACGGAATATGTAAAACTTGTCGAAATCATTACTACAGTGCACCGGCATTACTTCTAGTCTTTGCTTTGCCTCAAGAAACCTGCTCAGAGTGATTTACTATACTGTATCTTAATTACCAGAGTGGCGAGTCCTGCTCTTTTTAAAGTATTAAAGTTGTCATAGTTACCGTTATAGGAAAGAATATGTAGCTTTTCTCTAATATTAACTCTTGCCCTTTATAACTGGGATGACTCAATGAATTTTCTCTTACACTGTTCTACTGGCTGCTTTTGTAATTATCACACATGAATGCAGTGAAGTGCAGGAGTGTGACAGTTGACTTCCTTTGGGTGTTAAGAGAGAACAGGACATTAATTATCTCAGGCAGTGGATCTCAGTCATATGGGATGAATTAGAGTATTATGGGACATCAGGTGACTAGCTAATTTTAAGATACCAAAATGTCCTCCTAACTAAAGCTGGGGGGGGGGGGGTGTTTGAAGGCGTTTCAACTATAAAATTTGAAATTTGTGGGGCAGAGCTTCTGAGAGAGTACTTAAGGAAGGGGTAAATGTCTTTGGCAGTTGACTTCAAATATCAACAGTCCTCCAGAATCACTCACTCTCCCTTTAACCAAACCTTGACCACAGAGGTAGAAGACCAGAAACACCTATTTAAGGATATATATATAAGGATCATGTGGGTCACAATGACATGTATACCCCAGAACAGTGGGAAATGTATTGTAGGGGAAATCCCCTACAATAAATGTAAATTAAATAAATGAACATTAAAAATAATATTAATCCACTGACTCCGGCTACGGCACGTTACGGGTGCGTGTGGTTGTGCCGCGGTTGCGCCACGGTTGCCAGTGCTAATCACGGCCATTATAGTCAATGCTTTTGAGTCCACCAGAGGCGGCCGCAGAGCGTCCCAGAAGCAGCTTTCCGCTCCGCTCTGCAGGGAATAGGTAGCAGGTCTATTTTTACCACTAGCCGCAGATCGAACCAGACAGGAAGTCAGACACAGAACGGCAAAGAGAATCTCAATTTTCAAAATAAAGCACCCTGTGGAGACTCCCGATCGTAAAACAAGAATAAATGGAAATCATTTAACTACGTAGCCTACTTAATCACAGTAGATGCACAAAATGCAAACACTGATTACCAAATCAACAAAATCTAAACAGGTCAGCAAAATTAGGCAGGCAAAATGCTTTGATTCTGAAATTCTCCTTGTGGGAAATGCAGCCTGAAATTGATGGAACGAAATGGGGTCACATAGAGCTGTGAGGAAGGCAGTAGAAGCACAAAAAGGAGAAATTAATAACAAGTAAATAATGTGGGGCAGGCTGCACGCTCCTCTGCTGAAACGCTTCTGAGACGCTTTCAGTTGACTTTGACGCTGGGCTATGGACGGATCAAAACCGTGGCGCAGCCGTAATGTGCGGTAGCCGGAGTCAGTGGACTCCCACTGTTAGATTCAATTGGATTCTGTCAGTGTGTTCCTAAACCAACTCACTGTTTCAACCACACCCTTGACCTCATTCTGGTACGTTGTATTTAAATTGAACATTTAATATTGTTCCCACAGAATCCCTTTTCATCTGACCACTATTTAATTAGGGCCCGAGCACGACCGTGTGAGGTCCCTATTGAATTTGCTCGGATTATATTTAGGGCCCGAGCACGACCGTGTGAGGTCCCTATTGAATTTGCTCGGATTATTAGGGCCCGAGCACGACCGTGTGAGGTCCCTATTGAATTTGCTCGGATTATTTTTTTTTTTAGGGCCCGAGCACGACCGTGTGAGGTCCCTATTGAATTTGCTCGGATTATTTTTTTTTATTTTTTATTTTTTTCTTTTTTCTGCAAAGTAGGCCCAAATGACATGGCCTAAACATACTCGAAAACTCACCAAAATTTGCAAACATGTCAGAACCGGTGAAAAATTTCGTATTCTACAAGTTTCGCACATGGGCGTGGCAAAATGACTCGCTAGCGCCACCTAGAAAATTGGAAATGATTAGCCCCTCGTTCACGTTAAACCTACATGTACGAAATTTTCTGGGGACATGTATCGTATCAAGACGCACAAAAAAGCCTCAAGAACCCATAGCCTAAAGTCAACAGGAAGTCGGCCATTTTGAATTTTATGGCCATTTTTGGATGATTTACACACTTCGTACTTTAACGAACTCCTCCTAGGGATTTAGTCGGATCGACGTCAAATTTCTGCTGTGCCTTCTAAAGGCATTGACGATGAAAAGTTGTGCTATTTGCGAGTTTTCGTCAATGGGCGTGTCCGTGGCGTCGATGATTCGC
>NC_060150.1:18792505-18796573 GCF_021292245.1 Micropterus dolomieu | reverse complement strand
TATAGTTACACAGTATTAGGGGTGTGGGCTGTATTAAAAGTATCCACTGTTCTCCCATGCTCTAACACACAGTAACGATGAAATGTGTGCTGTTCTCACATTCTTCCTCTGTATCTACACATAAACAACAAGGCAGGGAAATATAAAAGGAATTTATTTTATTGTTTGGGTACATTATTGTTCAGTGTACATGTTCACATCTGAAACAAACTTTACGTGCTTGATAACTCTCCCACCCCGCAGACATCTACACGTCAATACCGATTTATATTCATAGCGGCAAGTGCTATGTAGCTCCACATAGGGGACACAGGAAGTGACATATAGCACATTCATGCGGCGTCGGAACCGCGTAGGAAATTCACAGCCGCACCGTCAGAACTCCAGAATGTGCAACTCGGCCGGCTCACGCGCGGACGCGCTTACAAGTGCGAGGGCCCGCCCAACGCTGCTTGCAGCTTTAATAACTTTTGAGTTCCTATTACTGGACTACACGTCATTAGTCGCGTCAAAAATTTCTATATTAGAAGTCTATCTAATAATGCTGTAGCTAAATTTAAGGATGTGATTCCATCAGCTTTTAGTCCCAAAGTAACAGAGGACTCCTTTGCTAATTTCACTACCCCCCAAATTGATCATCTTGTTGATAATGCTGCAGGCTCACTGAGAATGACACTTGACTCTGTTGCCCCTCTAAAAAAGAAAATAATACAACGAAGACAGTTAGCTCCATGGTATCCCACCGAACGTAATTACACCATGGGGGACCGAGAACTGCTGGCTATTAAGCTGGCCCTGGAGGAGTGGAGGCACTGGCTAGAGGGGGCTGAACACCCTTTCCTAGTTCTGACAGATCACAAAAATCTTTCCTATATCCAGACTGCTAAGAGACTAAACTCCCGCCAGGCCCGGTGGGCCCTGTTCTTCAATAGGTTCGATTTCTCCCTCTCCTACCATCCTGGGCCCCGAAAAACTAAACCAGACCCTCTCTCCCGGCTCTATTCCCCGGACACTCCCCCGAACCCCCCGGACACCATCCTGCCCCGCACCTGCCTCGTCGCCTCTGTGGTCTGGGAGGTGGAGTCCGCTGTCCGCCGCGCCCAGTCCACTGAACCCGGTCCCGGCCTTGAGCCCCCTAATCACCTCTACGTCCCGTCGAGCGTCCGCTCCCAGGTTCTCCAGTGGGTGCACGCCTCCAGATTCAGTTGCCACCCCGGGATGGCCCGCACCCTCTTCCTACTTCGCCAGCGGTTCTGGTGGCCCTCCATGGATAAGGACTGCCGGTCCTTTGTGGCCGCCAGTGAGGTGTGCGCCCGTGCCAGATCCTCCCATCAGCCACCCGCCGGTCTGCTCCGCCCCCTCCCGGTCCCCAGTCGCCTCTGGTCCCATATCGCCTTAGACTTCGTCACCGGTCTCCCCAAATCCAACGGAAACACTGTCATCCTCACCATCGTCGACTGTTTCTCTAAGTCCGCCCACTTTGTCCCCCTATCCAAACTCCCCACTTCCTTGGAAACCGCACACCTCCTCATCAACCATGTCTCCCGTCTGCATGGCATCCCGCTAGACATCGTCTCCGACCGGGGTCCTCAGTTCACATCTCAGGTCTGGAGAGCCTTCTGCCGCGCCTTTGGCCACCGCCAGCCTCTCTTCAGGTTACCACCCCTAGACCAACGGGCAAACCGAGCGGTTCAACCAAGACCTGGGTGCGGCACTCAAGTTTGTGGCGTACAGGAACCCAGCCTCTTGGAGCTCTCAAATCCCCTGGATCGAATACGTCTATAACTCCCAGGTTTGCGCTGCCACTGGTATGTCCCCCTTCATGGGCTCTTCAACCCCCCCTGTTCCCGTCTCAGGAAGTGGAAGTGGCGGTCCCGTCAGTACGGGCCCACTTCTGCCGCTGCCGCCGCATCTGGAGGGAGGCCACGACCGTCATTGCACTCCAGCCCCCGCCTACCGGCCAGGACAACAAGTGTGGCTTTCCTCCAGAGACCTCCCCCTGCAAATCACTTCCAAGAAACTCGCCCCCCGGTTCATTGGCCCCTATGCTGTCGAAGCCGTCATCAACCCCTCCGGGGTTCGCCTGACCCTCCCCCCTCACCTGAAGGTCCACCCGGTCTTCCACATCTCATGGATCAAGCCCGTCTCCACTAGCTCCCTCTCTGTACCAGTGGCAGCGCCTCCCCCTCCCCGGATGATCGACGGACACCCCGCTTACACTGTACGCCGCCTCCTTGACAAGCGACGTAGAGGCCGAGGCTACCGGTACCTGGTGGACTGGGCCGGCTACTGCCCAGAGGAGCGCTCCTGGATCCCTGCCGGGTATCCAGTCACCGCATCCTCTCCTCCACGTCTGCCAGCCTCCCTCGAACCTCCAGCCTAAGCACCTTCCGCTCCTCCAGCTACTCGGTCCCCCGCATCCTCGTCTGCCACTCCCCTTCTTTCCTCCTGTCCCTCCTCATCCCCCTTTTTCCTCAATAAACCTCTTTTTGAAACCCTCAGCGTTGCGTTTGGGTCCGTTCTGTCTCCTACCATTACACCTTCAGGATGTTAAAACCTGGATGACCTGAAATTTTCTGTTAAACTCAGATAAAACAGAAGTCATTGTACTTGCGCCAAAGCACCCCCGAGACGCATTATCTTGAGATATAGTTACTCTAGATGGCATCGCCCTGGCCTCCGTCTTACTTCTAGGTTGGATTACTGCAGTTCCTTATTATCAGGCTGCTCGTTAAACTCCATTAAGACTCTTCAGCTGATCCAGAATGCTGCTGCGTGTGTTCTGACAGGAACCAGGAAAAGAGATTATATTTCTCCTGTTTTAGCTTCTCTGCACTGGCTTCCTGTAAAATCCAGAATAGAATTTAAAATTCTTATTATGCTGCTATAGGCTTAGACTGCCAGGGGACTTCCCATGATGCACTGAACTCTCTCCTCCGCTCTCCGCTCTCCTCCTCTTTCTCTCCTATCGCTTTCTGCAGATGTTGCTGACTCTGGAGCTGTGGAGTCTGTGGTTGCGAGTCACACACATACAATTGTTATTATTAGTCCTGTTGTTATTATTATTGTTATTATCATTAACATTAGCCTACTATTAATATCATTAATATTACTATAAATATTTGTACGATTATTCATTTTCAGTCTGGACCACTATTACGTTTACTGTCTGTACTTCTGTGTGGATGTTGTGTTGGCTGCTCCACCCTCCCCCTGCCCTCCCCATCTCTGTTTCTCTCTCTCTCTCTCTCTCTTTCTCTCAACCCCAATCGAGGCAGATGGCTGCCCACCGTGAGCCATGGTTCTGCTTTAGGTTTCTGACTCTTAAAAGGAAGTTTTTCCTTGCCTCTGTCGCCTAGTGCTTCCTCATGGAGAGAATTGTTGGGTCTTTGTAAATAATATCACAGAGTACGGTCTAGACCTGCTCTGTATGAAAAGCGAGAGATAACTGTTGTTGTGATTTGGCGCTATATAAATAAAATTGACTTGAATTGAATTTAACATGAACATCTGACATTGTAACATTATGGATATGACAGAACATATAGAAAAGCATAACAGGTCATCTTTAAATGTGACCTGTGGAGTAAATAAACAAAGGTTATGTTTACATTTAACCCTAACACCAAAACTCATTATGTGTATCCTTGAGCTCTAACAAACAAAAAGAATTCACATCAAAATAATAAGCATTGTTTACATTCATGTTATATGGGTGGTGGTGGTGCAGTGGATAAGACACCTGGAGACCTGTGTACAATTCCCACTGTGACATCCGCCAATGTGTCCCTGAGCAATACACTAAACCCCTAGTTGCTCCAGAGGCGTGCAACCACTGACATATTGCAATTGTAAGTCACTTTGTATAAAAGTGACATCTAAACTAAGTTTATTAGCAAGCATTCTACTTCTTCTCTGCCTAGTCCAGAACACTGCTGCATATTTTAGCGCATTACTATTATATTACCTTACATTGGCAGAATGTAAAATTCAAAATGCAAATGATTTTCTAGAATCAAGTTGGATGACAAATGATCACCTTTTAAGATGAAATAGGCCTAGTGGACT
>NC_060150.1:18791696-18792405 GCF_021292245.1 Micropterus dolomieu | reverse complement strand
AGTCTCTTGGAGCCATAGCCTAAACCCAACAGGAAGTCGGCCATTTTGAATTTTACGTCAAATTTTGGATGATTTACACACTTCGTACTTTAACGAACTCCTCCTAGGGATTTAGTCCGACCGACCTCAAATTTCTGCTGTGCCTTCTAAAGGCATTGAAGATGAAAAGTTGTGCTATTTGCAAGTTTTCGTCAATGGGCGTGTCCGTAGCGTGGCGTCAAAGATCAACTCTTCGCCATGACACGGAAGTTGTCGTAACTTCAGTGTACATGCTCACATCTGCACACCTGTGTACAATTCCCACTGTGACATCCGCCAATTTGTCCCTGAGCAATACACTAAACCCCTAGTTGCTCCAGAGGCGTGCAACCACTGACATATTGCAATTGTAAGTCACTTTGTATAAAAGTGACATCTAAACTAAGTTTATTAGCAAGCATTCTACTTCTTCTCTGCCTAGTCCAGAACACTGCTGCATATTTTAGCGCATTACTATTATATTACCTTACATTGGCAGAATGTAAAATTCAAAATGCAAATGATTTTCTAGAATCAAGTTGGATGACAAATGATCACCTTTTAAGATGAAATAGGCCTAGTGGACTAGGCCTAGTCTGTCTGCTGTTTGGTGTTGAGGAGGTGATGTTCAGCTGCCTGCTGCCGCCAAACACTCTATTAGAACGATGAGAGTAAAGTTGCAGACCGAAAG
>NC_060150.1:18787106-18791596 GCF_021292245.1 Micropterus dolomieu | reverse complement strand
CAGGGGTGTGTTGGGGTTACACTGAGGCTTTGTGAATGCTTCACCTGCAAATTTTAACCAGAAGTTAACAAACTACATGTTAGCTAGCTAGATTAAAACATGTAGTTTAAAATGGGGACATAATGTTATTCTAGACATCTAGCAAAAGCTATATTTACATTAGTGGTTGATTTATGTTATGTTGCTATTTGCTTGAGTAACGTTAATGTTAATATCACTTGAATAAACTGCCACTTACCCTTCCTGTGATCAAGAACATTTTCTTCATCTCCAGATTATGAATTTTGGGATCATTAACCCATCCTGAGGTGAAGTAGCGGTAGGCTTCGGTGCTTTTAAACGCCTTGAGGGCTTCCCCGGTGTATGGAGATGGATTGTGGACGAGGTAAATGTAAATATCAGCAAACATCAAATTTGGCAGGTTTTTGCTAGACTTTAGTGGAGTCAGCAGTTCACTGGACAGTAGATATCGATCGAAACCTAACGTATCAACCTTCTTCAAATACCGTTGCTTTTCGTCGGTGGTGAGGTGTGCTATTTTCATGTGCGACATCATTCATTCTAACGAAAGAGGGGCTGCGCAGCGGTCCTAAAGATGGCGGCCACAACAAAAAAGTCACGTGACTGATATCCATGAATTAGCAAGTTATGGCATAAGAGAGTAAAGGCTTAATAGCCAGTGGTAACTTATGGTGATCAACATCCTTTATCCATCGTGGTCAGTGATTTCTTTTTTTTTGTTGTTGTAAATAAATGTAATGTAATATTCACTCGTCTTTCAGCTCTGGTTTGGTCTTCACCAACTCTTGAAAACAATATCTGGCTCTTTAGCTGCTAAATTTTCACGAGCAGGTCACAAACTGCTGTTTGCTAATGAGGAGGTAGTGAACAGTTTAGTTGATGAAACAGCTACCTGCGGCTGGAAACCAGTGCTGAGACTGAACCTTTGCAGAGCTGTGTGGACCTGCAGAGATGGTCATAATTCTCTGTGAATATAGTACAAGTACCCTTGTTGAAAAGTTGAATTCGTAAGAAATAAAACGCACACTTCACCACTTCAACACACTAAGGGGTTTTGCTTCTGAAATTGTATGACCAGTAGCTCATGGCTAATGTCAGCTAATGTTAGCATTCATTTGTGAGTCAGTTTACTGTTTTGTCTCTTGCCCTTTTGTAGCTGCACTACTATACTATACTAAGTTTTAACATTTACTATTTCCCCTAATTGTTATTTTGTGGCCCTTGGCCCATTGTCTAGTAGTTAGATAAACTTTTCATTAAAGGATTGGTTACATTTTCCCAGTACTTGCTGTTTTTAGTTTTATGGTGATTTATTTAGTTTTACTTTCACCACCATCACTCTCCTTCTAAAGCCCTCACTTGTTCTTGAAGATGTCTTTTTCTTTTATAATCCCTGAAGTTAGGGAGTGTGTAGGTTATTCTAGTTGCGGTGAACAGCATTTTGACAGCCCCTCTCAGAAACATGTGTCCTATTTGTGATTTCCCTCTCAGGGTCGCTGACTCCATACTAACCAAGCAGTTTACTTTGCTATAAATTAATATCACAGGAAAATAACTTTTATTCAGCTTGTCTGTGTCAGTGTTCAGTGTCAGTGCCTTGGAAGGCTGAATGTGGAAACACAATGCTTACGGTGCTTGGATTAAATGATTATCAACAGTATTCAATTTCTTCTTTTTACAAAATCACTTTTACAAATCATACCATCAGTTTTGGGATTTAATCCAGGCAGCTGTTCATTTCTGATCATCAAAAGATAGGTTCAGATGTTTAGTCTATCATGTATGCCACATATTCAACAAAAGAGTTATTGATGGCTGTAATCAACAAAAAGCAAGAAGTGAGTATTGGACTTGCACTCATCAGGTGGATACAAATCAACTCCAGATGAAAGCTAGTGTTGCTCTGTGTCTGCTGGGACACAAACACGAGAAATTGGCCAGTGCCATTTGCCTCTGACAGATCCCAGAGCAGCATAATGAATCTCACAGTCACTCTGGCTCATATGACAGCTTCCTGAGGCCAGATGGCACTCATCCTGGCACCTCCAGCACCCCACTGCTGGAACTGAAATCTGTTCACACTGATGACCCACTGCAATTATGGTGGAGGCTGTAACCTGTGGGCCATCCTGCTGAAAAGAGGGAAACCTAGACCATGGCCCTGTTGATGTGTGATGCTATTTCACTATAAATGATATATGGTCTGTACTCTCATAGCTCCTTTTGAGTCTTCTGACCATTCAAAGTGCTTTTACACTACATGTCACATTCACTGCATTCACACAGTGATGGCAGAGTCTGCCATGCAAGGAACCATCTGCTCATGAGGAACAGAAACTAATACAATCACACACACCGACAACACAGCCATTAGGAGCAATAGTGGGGTTCAGTATCTTGCTCAAGGACGCTTTGACGCAGACTGGAGGGCTGGGGAGGCTGTTTTGTTGATACACCATGGATCTTGAGCACTTTCTCTGCTTTCCATTAGTGGAGAGAAAACCTTAACCACATGGAGGGAGCACCATGGCCTGTAGCAGACTCCTTAGTGTCAGTCCCAAATTTAAGATTCACCACTAGGGTGCAGCATAAACACAACTACAATTTGACTCGTTGGCTGTGTTCGAAAAGTCTTTTTTGCTTAGGAAGGTTCCTAACTGAGTGAAGTGAACCAGAAGTATTTCAGTGGCAGCCATGATAAGAGCTGTTCGAATTCTCTAAAAGCTAAGGAAAGGTGCCTCAATGCTTCCTTTCATATCTCCTTCAGCATAGGGTACACCTGACCATCCTTTATAAAAGGAAAGCAGAGAATGCCGTCCCACAATTCCTTGCAGCGGCAACATTTAAAGCAGCGCACGTTCTCAAACTCAAACGATAAAATCCATCAACCACATTTAGCGAGATCTTTGCAATACAGACGCACATTGTGATACTTTAATAAGACTCACAATTACCTTCTTTCTTTTGGTTTGTTAGGGCCCAAGCACGAACCGTGCGAGGTCCCTATTGAATTTGTAAAGATTATTTAGGGCCTGAGCACGAACCGTGCAAGGTCCCTATTGAATTTGTAAAGATTATATATATATATATATTTATTTATTTATTTATTTTTTTTTTCTGCTCAATTTCGGGGGCCTAAACATACTCGAAAACTCACCAAACTTTGCACACATGTCAGAAGTGGTGAAAAATTAGGTATTTTATGGGTTTCGTGCATGGGCGTGGCAAAATGACTCGCTAGCGCCACCTAGAAAATTGGAAAAAATTAGCCCCTCGTTCACGTTCAACCTATGTATCATATCAAGACGCACAAAAAAGCCTCAAGAACCCATACCCTAAAGTCAACAGGAAGTTGGCCATTTTGAATTTTACGGCCATTTTTGGATGATTTACACACTTCGTACTTTAACAAACTCCTCCTAGGGATTTAGTCGGATCGACGTCAAATTTCTGCTGTGCCTTCTAAAGGCATTGACGATGAAAAGTTGTGTTATTTGCGAGTTTTCGTCAATGGGCGTGTCCGTGGCGTCGATGATTCGCAATGAAACAGGAAGTTGTTGTAACTTCAGTGTACATGCTCACATCTGCACCAAACTGTACATGTAGGATGAGAGTCCCGCCCTGAACACATGTACATGCCGACATTTACCCACAGTCATAGCGCCACCTGCTGGCAACAGGAAGTGACTTTTAAAGAAGCAGCCCCCGCCGCACGTTTCACCTATGTACACGAATTTTCTGTGGTACGTGTATCTTGTCCAGACGCACAAAAAAGCCTCTTGGAGCGATGCCCTAAAACCAACAGGAAGTCGGCCATTTTGAATTTTACGTCAAATTTTGGATGATTTACACACTTCGTACTTTAACGAACTCCTCCTAGGGATTTAGTCCGACCGACCTCAAATTTCTGCTGTGCCTTCTAAAGGCATTGAAGATGAAAAGTTGTGCTATCTGTGAGTTTTCGTCAATGGGCGTGTCCGTGGCGTGGCGTCAAAAATCAACTCTTCGCCATGACACAGGAAGTTGTTGTAACTTCAGTGTACATGCTCACATCTGAACCAAACTTTACGTGCTTGATAACTCTCCCACCCCACTATGGAGGACAGATCCTGACACAGTCAGAAATTAATTCCAGAAATAAATAAATGCTCAATAAATAAATAAGCTTCCAATTAAATACACAAAAAAATAAAGTAAATAAAGAAATGTTGGTAGTAATTAAATTATACAAGGAGACATAAATGTATATATTTTAATTAGTGCCTTTACTTATTCACCTTTGTTATAATTACCTTATTCATTTATTCTCCGTTATAATCTTCAACTTTGGCTGGAGCAGAAAACAACTCACCTTTCTCAAGTTGTACAGTGATGTCACATGTGTATGAAGGTGGATCAAACAAGCTAATCTTAAATGTCAAAGTAGAGAGGAGCCTAGTAGGCCTATTTATTTTCATTCATTACACAAT
>NC_060150.1:18786030-18787006 GCF_021292245.1 Micropterus dolomieu | reverse complement strand
GTGCTATTCTCACATTCTTCCTCTGTATGTACACATAAACAACAAGGCAGGGAAATATAAAAGGAATTTATTTTATTGTTTGGCTACATTATTGTTCAGTGTACATGTTCACATCTGAAACAAACTTTACGTGCTTGATAACTCTCCCACCCCGCAGACATCTACACGTCAATACCGATTTATATTCATAGCGGCAAGTGCTATGTAGCTCCACATAGGGGACACAGGAAGTGACATATAGCACATTCATGCGGCGTCGGAACCGCGTAGGAAATTCACAGCCGCACCGGCAGAGCTCCAGAATGTGCAACTCGGCCGGCTCACGCGCGGACGCGCTTACAAGTGCGAGGGCCCGCCCAACGCTGCTTGCAGCTTTAGTATTTTAGTGTTATCATTATCTACCTATGTATTTATTTGTGGGAGGTATGTATGCTTTCTTTTTTTCCTTCTTTTTTTCGTT
Organism: Micropterus dolomieu; assembly: GCF_021292245.1. NCBI lineage: Eukaryota > Metazoa > Chordata > Actinopteri > Centrarchiformes > Centrarchidae > Micropterus > Micropterus dolomieu. Next base: position 18,786,546 of record NC_060150.1, on the reverse strand, counting down.
TATCTGCCCTGGGAAGTGGGTAACTCCATTGCAGTTGTACCACCTGTTTTGTAAATTGAAAATTATAAGTAAAATAGTTTACAATTAAAGCTGCAAGCAGCGTTGGGCGGGCCCTCGCACTTGTAAGCGCGTCCGCGCGTGAGCCGGCCGAGTTGCACATTCTGGAGTTCTGCCGGTGCGGCTGTGAATTTCCTACGCGGTTCCGACGCCGCATGAATGTGCTATATGTCACTTCCTGTGTCCCCTATGTGGAGCTACATAGCACTTGCCGCTATGAATATAAATCGGTATTGACGTGTAGATGTCTGCGGGGTGGGAGAGTTATCAAGCACGTAAAGTTTGTTTCAGATGTGAACATGTACACTGAACAATAATGTACCCAAACAATAAAATAAATTCCTTTTATATTTCCCTGCCTTGTTGTTTATGTGTACATACAGAGGAAGAATGTGAGAACAGCACACATTTCATCGTTACTGTGTGTTAGAGCATGGGAGAACAGTGGATACTTTTAAT
>NC_060150.1:18773324-18785930 GCF_021292245.1 Micropterus dolomieu | reverse complement strand
GACGTCGATCCGACTAAATCCCTAGGAGGAGTTCGTTAAAGTACGAAGTGTGTAAATCATCCAAAAATGGCCATAAAATTCAAAATGGCCGACTTCCTGTTGACTTTAGGCTATGGGTTCTTGAGGCTTTTTTGTGCGTCTTGATACGATACATGTCCCCAGAAAATTTCGTACATGTAGGTTGAACGTGAACGAGGGGCTAATCATTTCCAATTTTCAAGGTGGCGCTAGCGAGTCATTTTGCCACGCCCATGTGCGAAACTTGTAGAATACGAAATTTTTCACCGGTTCTGACATGTTTGCAAATTTTGGTGAGTTTTCGAGTATGTTTAGGCCATGTCATTTGGGCCTACTTTGCAGAAAAAAAAAAAAAAAAAAAAAAAAAAAAAATATAATCCGAGCAGATTCAATAGGGACCTCACACGGTCGTGCTCGGGCCCTAAAAAAAAGAAGATCATTGGTACCCATCTACCAAGCATCAGTGATATCGGTGAGGTGAGGTGCCTGTAGAGCCCAAAGGATACTAAAAGACAGTACCCACCCAGCCACAGCCTGTTCACCCTGCTGCAGTCTAGCAAGAGATACAGAAGTATCTGCTTTCACACCACCAGACTGCAGAGCAGCTTCTTTCTTTGGACAGCTGTGGGACTCTTAAATTCAAACTCAAATTAATCCTCAGCACTGCTCCATGCAATATAGTTTATTTCTGTTCACCATTTTATATGTTTTGTACTTAATGTCTGCAATTGTAGCAGAAGGGAACTTTAAACTGCATTTCATTTTACAACACTGACCTTCTAGGGACAAGACACTTCAGGTAAAACTAGTTATTATACACTCATCTATTATGCATAATGATACTAATGGGACCAGAAAGACACCAATCAGTGTGTCCAGTTCTGTTTGGACCACCTCTACTCAATGCTGTTTCGGCCTTCAGTCTTCACTTTTGTCACTTTTCTTTGCACAGATGACATCCCTCCCATGACTGCAACAACAAATTAATTTAGTATGAGCACACAGGTGTATCTACTGTGTGTCAATTAGTGGAGATAGAACACTTTTCTGTCTGAGCCATATACACTTTGTGGTTTGTGTTTTTACATCAAAATCTGCAGCTTAACAAGCTCACCATTTCTACATTGTGACTGTGGTTTTCTTTGTTTCCCTCTCTCTGTTCTACTTGCCTTCCTGTTGTCTCTATCTTTATTCTCATCTGCATTCTCTCTCTCTCACACTTTCTCTCTGTGTCTAGCTCAGCTCTTATTTTCCTCTCTGCAGTGCACACTTTTCTAGAACACCTTTCCCCCCCCGGCTCTCAGGCAACTAAATATAGTGACTGGTGCAGACAGCTCGGCCTTATAACAAATGTTAAGCAGACCAAAGCAGAGCAGTGGTGGTGGTAGCATGAGCATAATGATGTACTGTAACTCAACTTCAACAGACAATGAACTATATGCAAACAATGAAGATAAACAAAAATTCACACCTAATAACAGGACAGGTTTATATGGGTATATTATTAACCAAGGCTATGCAAGTACATTTCAAATTAACAATTATATCCCCCGTAACTCTAAAAGCTAAGGCATAAATGATACATTGTACTATAGGATATGCATCACCATCACCACAACCCATGTCCTCCCAAGTGCCAACCTCATCATTATTGTTAGTGGTGCTATTAATAATATGTTGTATCATGGTATACGGCAGTTATATCACAATGTTGATACATGTCATGATACGCAAAATGTTCCTGATACTCAATAGGGAAAATATATAGATAGAATAATGACACTGGGTCCTGTAAATTCAATACATTTATTATCTCACAGATTATAGGGTCCATAGGAAAGATCTCAGTCTGAAGTTTTGTGCTATAACAACATGGCAGACAAGCAGCACTGCCTAAAACTGAGACCTCCCAAGACAAAGGACAGCATCAGTCATGGTTTGAAAAGGTTTTTGAAAGCACAGACAAATGATTTTGCAGAATTTGTCACTCATCAGATAAAAACATGGACAAATAACATATTTCGTCCTTTCATTTGGAGCAGTACACATTTTTTAGGATGTTTATGTGGTACCTGAAACCCTGGGTTACAAATGGCTGTATCAAAGGCAACTGCATCTGTGATTGAGGGTGTGGGAGAATCAGAAGTAACATTTGTGCTGCTAGTGTGTAGACAGGGATGCTGTTTTCATGCAAAAATGTTCTAAAAGCTCTCAGCTCATGCCAAACTCTAGTGATGACATTTGTTCAAATGTTACCACTGAGCTTTCTGTTCAGCTGACAGCATTGTTAATCTGCTGTTTCTTCCCATATAGCCTTCCATTTTGCAGAAAGAAGTGTGTGACAGCTGTTCTGAAGCATATTTGATGGTTTCTTCAACCAACATTTCAAGCTTGGTAGCTGAAGACTCTCATTTTCACACTGACATCAGATGCTGGGCTGTATAATAAGCATCTTGCGCTTGTTATACAGCCCAGCATCTGATTTCAGTACAGGAGTACATTCAAATGAATTCAACAGAATATTTGCCCATTTACATCATCTGCATTTGTAAATATCCCACTATGTTGATCTACAATTTTGCAGCTCTGACTCAGGCTTAGTAAATCTGACCTGGAAGATGAACTTTTGCTTGCAGCCACCTGCAGCATTACAAGCGTTTTACACATCTGAGACTTCATAAAGAGAAATAGAGGTCCAGAGTTTTTATTCCTAACCAATTTACAGCCACCATTTCCACAGAAAGCAGTGGCTCAACCTGAACAGAAGAAAGGCAATGCTCTCCGAAAATGGTGGGGACCTTTTTAATAAATATAGAGGAGCTGAAATTTCAAAACTCTTTCCCTCAAAATGTTTGATGTTAGCCTTCTCTCATAGTCAGACATTTTCTTGGGCAACAGACATTCAAAATCCAAAATTCTTCATGTCTTAGAGACGGGAACTCAATCAAATGCACAGCACTGTGGTGTAGATACCAGCTCAGATTATAACAGATCAATCTTTCCAGCATGGAATTATACTGCACAATGACTTAAGTAAATAAATATGCTACAAATGTAAAAGTCTTTGTTTGCATGTGCTTATCTTGTGCTGTGTGGGTCATCCAAGGCTGCATTTGAATACAACCATTTGAAAAAAAAGAAGAATGCAGACAAATGCAAACTACCACCTACGCTGCCATTAGCAGCTGATTGGCACTGGGAGAACAAAACTCATGATAGCTGGAGGCGGGAAACACCACAAGCCAAGTATACAATCAACAATGAGAATGGTGTATTAGACATATCTGCACAAGTGTGCATGTCAGTGTGAGTGGATCAACCTGCTTGATTAGCTTCAATATACATTTGCCCTACAAGAATGATATCAGAAACCCACCATAACATACAGACCCTGGGTGATACCAGTGTCATTAAAGCCATCAAATATTGAAAATGGAATCATAAAAAGCTTAAGAAGGTTTTAACTAGCCACCCCTGCATGTTCATCCAAATAACAACAGAAATGTCCACCTTAGGTTTCCCTCACACAAAGACCAGCCAGTTGGTAAACAATGAAACCTAATTGGTCATTACATCAATCACTAAATCAATAACTCACTTTCCGACTCAATCAGCCTTCTACAAACTAATTTAAGCACCAGGTTGTGGACTCACCCAGAACTCCAAGCCGGTAGTTGATTGTGATGACAATGACGTTTCCATAGCTGGCCAGGATGCTGCCATCAATCATGTTGCCGGTTCCCTCCATGTAGGAGCCTCCATGGATGTAAACCATGACTGGCTTTAACCCGTTCTCATCATGGATGTCTGCAAAGAAGAATGATCAAATAAAAAGATGTTGCTATGTATCTAGCAAGCATTTGAAGGAAGACCACATGCAAGATGTGGCTGAATTATGTGCAGTTGAAACTTTGATGTCTTGTGAAAGAATATTACCTCTGGAAAATGATGGATAACTTTGGTGCTATATTTACTCTAGATTCAATATGATCATTCAGTGCTGAATTGTTTGTTGGCAGGTTTACAACAGACATCTGGTAGAGCCCACTTTTTACATATCTGAGGTCATTGGTGGAAAGAAATCAATTAGGTACATTTTCTCAAATATAGTTCGAGCTACTTTTACTTTAGTATTTTAATTTTGAATTACGTGATAAAATAAGGAATGGTGAAAAAAAAAAAGAAATTCCCATGCAGAGTGGCATGAAGTGCGTGAGCTTACTGTGAGCTGAGATCAATAACTGATCTTGCGGTATTTTTCTTTGTAAATGCAAAAGGTGGTTCTAACTTTGTACAGCCGGATAAAAGCAACTGCGGCCGGTGGACTCAGCGTCTGCAGCTGCCTTGCTCCCGCTAAGTTTTAATGTCAAGTGACATGGTGACGTTTTGCAGCGCCGGCAAAAGTCGGACACAATTTCAGTCCAGCATGCATCACGTTAAGTCAGCACTGCACAGAACGCGTGAAGTCAAACACACCTATTCACACACCGTTTGGAACAGCCATCGTGGCAATTCGGGGTTCAGTAACTTGCCCAAGGACACTTAGACATGCAGCCTGGAGAAGCTGGGGATCAATCCGCTGATCTTCCCATTATCAGACAACTCGCTCTACCTCCTGAGCCACAGCCTCCCCAAAAACTTATAGCACCCGATATTCCCAGGCGGTCTCCCATCCATCAGGCCCTACTCTGCTTATCCAGCCCTACTATGCTTAGCTTCCAAGGTCAGACAAGATCTGTTGCGCTCAGTGTGGTATGGTCATTAGCCATAGTTAGTTCTTTAAATATTTAACTCAACATTATACTTCCATGCTATGGTCCTGGGGAGAGTCTGGAGACCACAGGCCATTTTTGCCCCTTAGTCCCCTAGTGAGGCTCTGCATATAAATATCTAATAGATCCATAAAAAGCATGACAATAGAATTGTGGATACTATACATCACATACACATCATTATAACTAAACCCAGTGAGAGGATAACAGAAGTTACAGACTAAAGAAGTGAAATTGCAGTTGATGCTGAGTGGGTAGTGGGTTTTAAACCTGATGTCAAGGTATTGTACCAGTAGCAGGAAAAACTGTGTGATAGATGAGTACTTCCTTACATTTACAGGTTTTCTTGATTACTTTAAAAACATTCTTGAAATTATGCTTTTTTTTTTCTCAAAACCATTCAATCTTGCTGAAAAACCAAACTTTGCCTTCAGACATGATACACAGTCCCTCAAGAACACAACACTATAACACAATCTTACACACTGGTGAGATAAATTCAAAACACTACTACAAAAACTGGTTATAAGTAATGTTGCTTGTGGTTTTCCCCCTCAAATGCCTTTTCACATGATGAACACAACAAAAGAAGAAACAATAAATGTAAACATTTGCACATGTACTTTACAGTACAACACACCAAACAATAAATTAATTTGCCTCAGCAACCTGTCTGGAACAGGCCAGAGATTTTTGTCCTCCTCCTCTTCTCCCTATTCCTCCTCCAACTCCTACTGTTCCTCTTCCTTCACCTCTTCCTCCTCTCTCTACTGCTCCTCTCCCTCCTTTCTGGTGTCCTCTACCTCTTCCTTCACATCTCTCTGGATCCATTGTTCCAAAACTGAATGAAATGACTCACTGACTCGGCCCTTTTATCTATCTATTGAAGCTTCTGATTAGTGTGTTATTCAGTTATGACTAGTTGTGTTTCCACCTAGTTTTGTGCTAACTGGGCTCAAGCTGTGCTTACTTGAGTGAACAATACTGAATGTTAGTGCTTTCTAAATGACTACATGGCATAGGCATGAGAAATGAAGGGATTTGTGTGTAGAGTTTAGGGAAATGGGTGTACTTTTTGAAAAATGGAGTTATGGTTTTGAAATTGTAGTTTAAAAGCCTGTTTATAGTGTTTAAGCAATTGAGAAATAATGTAATACCTATTCAATTAAACCCCTTACTCCGTGCTTCCTTCAAACAGCTTTTAATTTCATTTTCTGATGTTAAAATGTGAATGTTGTCATAAAATAACATGTTTTTAATGTTTTTCAGACCTCAGGTTTATAAGAGAGTTTGGTTTGTTGATGCTGTTGTTGTTTTTGTTTTATTTCCAAACGGTATGCAGCTAATAGCTGGTAATGTTGTGTTTGGGTTAATGGTGCACTGTTGTAGCACTGATACATGATGATGCAGACACAAGTTTATGTTAACTTACTCCCACAGTGCATTAGTGTATTTGTGATATATCCCAAAATTGTGCAATCATTTTGTGTTTATTTAATTTAAATAGCGGAGCAGTCGTTTTTTTCAAAACATCAGGGTTTATCCATCCATCCATCCATCCATCGTCAACTGCTTATCTTGCGTACAGAGTCGCAGGGGACTGGAGCCAATCCCAGCTTACATTGGGCGAAAGGCGGGGTACACCCTGGACAGGTCGCCAGTCCATCGCAGGCCTCAGGGTTTAATATTATTAGAAATACTGTGAATGACGATCACATTATTTTATTTTCATGTATAAATGGTGAACTCAAGTGATAAATGAAAGCAGCGCCCAGGCGGAACTTTCGTCACGGGAGCAGTTGCAGTTACAAAAAAGTCCATTAGAAATATACTACAATTGAATTAAAAATTCTAAATTTAGTGTCTTTCATTAAAATGTCTTCCACCACTGTCTGAGGCTAAAGCCTTCAATATAAATAACAGTACCAGCTTGGAGTGAATCATGGCTATGCAGGAAACATGGATGACATCCATTCTTAATGTATAATCAACAAGCAAACACGACACAGCATCACTGTCTATACAAAAGGGAAATTAATATGACCTTCTGTAATTTAATACTCATCATTCATCATTCATTTTTAGAGCACGTAAGGATAGATGGTGCTGGAGATATGGTTTGACATACTGCAGAAGACTCTGATAAGGATTTCCTCTGCTTTAACCCTGTAATCTCTACATGTGTTTGCCTGCTCCATTTGTTCTTTGTGTAATGTGCAGGGAACAATGAAAGTAGACCTGACGCATAGCTTGTTTATGAGACTCTCCAGTTGTGATGAAGATAAAGAAAGTGATTAGTACATGATTATAAATTAAGAGTGGGTCTTTTGCATTTAAGAAGATGGAAGGAGAAGCTATGGATCCTCCCAACAGGTAGGGTGCACAATAAATGACCCAGCATCATCAGGAGCCCTCAGCTGATTCTCAAGTCGTCTGGGTGCACTCTACTTAAAAGAAACTTACGTGCAGAAATAGTATTTGTGGATATATGTTTTTATTTCATTCCTTTTAACCCAAGGAAAAAAATAACAATTTTAATTTAATAAATGTTTTTGCTTAATAGCTAATAGCTTCCACTGTGCAGTGTTATTTCTATCACTGATAAGGTACTATCCGTGAAACTCAACACTTCCAGCAAAGATGTTCACCATTAAAAGCCTGGCTCAAAAAACATAATTCCTCACGTTCCAGGCAGGATTAAGGTCAGGGTAAGGTGTAGGTCAGGCGTCGGCAAATAAGACTGGCATCGGGCCAAATTTTTTTCAAGTCATAGATGGCGGGCTAGAACATCATCAATTGACCATTTAAATTCCAACATTTACTGCGTGTGTGATAAGCTCAGTTGGTAGTGCACAGGACTCTTGTTTGTATTGTTGTGCGTTTCTCACTTGCTGTAAGTATTTTTTCTTCCCTATTCAACAAGATTGTGAAGACATCGTATTACATATCTCAATTAAGCATGTGCAGAAGTGTGTGCATCCCAGCGATTGGTCCACATCAACCTATGGACGCTTATTTTTGTGTCTCCAGTATCTCCAGGCTGAGGAAATTCCTGCTTTTCTCATTCAGAGGAATCCCCAATCTCACGTTTTTTGACTTTTGCTTTTTTAGAAGTGTGTCAAGCAAGCCATAGACTCTTTTGAATTTCCTTCAGAACTTTTCAAAGTAAAAGCTCTCAATTAAACACGACATAAAGTACTGCTGCAAAAATGTTCTTGCACTTTTATTTTGTAAGCACTATCACTTAAGAGGAAGTGATTATGTGAGAACTTTTGCTGTCATGACTGAGATCTGTTTCAGCACCAGCCGCTATAATTTTTTTCCACTATCAAAGTAATCTAGCCACGGGCCAGAGATTATTTCTGGCAGGCCAGACTTTTGCCAACCACTGGTGTATGTAATCCAAGGCTTTGAATGCTCCTTGAAAATATAGCAGAGTAGAAATATTTTTCTGACCATCATCAAGCAACTATGACTGAAACACAACACATCCCGGAAATGTTTCAAATGAAGATCCTTGGGTAAGGGTAACTGTAATCCTAAGAGAATCTTTCAGAAGCTCTAACCCTATCCATGCCAGTAAATGGGTTATGCCCATTGAGTTTTTTTATATTAAACAACAGTGCTGAGCTTCATAGACAGTAGCTCAACCATGCTCAACAAACAACAAAATGGAAGCAACTGGAAATATGGAATGAATGAAAGCGACTGAACTTCTGTTAAAAAAAAGAGAAACCCGGAGGTGAGTATGACGCGACTTGACAGTATTAGTGCTGTGGAATCATTCTAACTCGCCTCAATCGTTTTTACGTAGCGTGTATTAGTCACCGGCCTTTATGTGGCCTATTGTTTGACTCAGACATTATTTGAACACTAGCTTATAAATGTAGTGTATGCTCAGGAACATGAATGTCATTTGAAATCACCTCTGCCATTTTAAACAGGGTCCGTCAGTAATTCTGTTGCTGTAGGACAGATGTCTGTGCTGTCTAATTGGTTTGAAGAGGTTGCCTGCCATTTATTGGTTTTTCTTGTAGATGCCATAGGCTGTGGTGAGATGCACAACGTTGTGAAACTGGAAAGCTGGCTGTACTGTCTACGTTTCACATCAGTAGGCTTGGCAGAGAGCAACACCCGGACAAATACAGGCCTGCTAATTACAGAGGCAGGACGGCAGGATGAGTCAATAAGTTCCTGTTTGTCATTCTGTTCCACATTATGAGACAACGGTGTGGGCGGCGGAAACAACCTTGAAGAGGCAGATGCACATAAAACAAGAGTGCTACCATTAAGTTGTCATAGTCTCTAACTGATACGCATCTGATGGTCACTGCAGGCATCTGTGGGCTCAGACAAAACTATTCGACTGGCTCTCCATCAAACAAACAGGCAAATTGACTGTTACTACCCATCTCTTTTGTTGTAGTGCAGCGGCTGGATTAAGAAGTCAGGAGGGAGGGAGTGTCCACTCAGGGCACTTTGATCCAACAGAGAGATGCATTGCAGATTTAGAGCTGTTTTTTATGGCTGGGGAAGGAGAAGGTGGTCTCGGGGCACTGTGTCCCAATCCTGTCATTGTAGAATGCACTTAAAACTATAGAAATAAAACTGCTTCAAGTGCTCTTCTCTTTCTCTCTCTCTCTCTCTCTCTCTCTCTCTCTCAGTGTGCCTTTCACTCTCTGCACTCTCTTGGGTCTGTGGAGTTTCCTGGGTGACTGTGCAGCAAGTTCGTCCCGGACATTCATCACTGCCACCCGGCCAGGGGGATAATGTATTCCTCCACTGCCTGCGCAGCATTGCACACATAACTCATCTTTATATGGGTGGAGGGGAAGCGATGGAGTATGAGGCAAGGGGGGAGCTTGTTCAAGGGGGCCTATCTGAATTTTCCATTGCTTTCAGCATTTTCTACTGTTAGCCAGACGAATACAAATGGCAGTTAATAGGGGCGATGTAAAGCGCGGCCCCCATTGGCGCCTCTGCCTCTACCACTATTACTGCCATCACCGCTGTCTGTCCTAGCATGCTCTCCACAGACAGCAACCTACTTCCTGTTCAATACAGTTCTACTGACATGCCACAAAACAGCCCGCCTCATCTCTCCAGAGTCACACAGAGTCAAAGTCAAACACAAACCTGTCAGGAACAGCTAAACAACTGTTATGGTGAGTATAAAGAAAAAAACAAAACTGAACTCAAAGATCTAAGACTTTCTCTATTTCTCTCAAATATTGTTCACAAAACTGTCAAAATCAGTGTTAGTGAGCACTTCTCCTTTCCCGAGATAATCCATCCACCTCACAGGTGTGGCATATCAAGATGCTGATCAGACAGCATGCGTATTGTACAGGTGTGTCTTGGGCTGGCCACAATAAAAGGCCACTTGAAATGTGAAATGTGTTTCATCACACAGCACAATGCCACACATGTTGCAAGTTTTGAGGGAGCGTGCAATTGGCATGCTGACTGCAGGAATGTCCACCAGAGCTTTTGCCCGTCTAAAAAGCCATCACAACCGCAGACTACGTGTAACCACACCAGCCCATGACCTCCACATCCAGCATCTTCACCACCAAGATCGTCTGAGACCAGCCACCCGGACAACTGCTGCAACAATTGGTTTGCATAACCAAAGAATTTCTGCACAAACTGTCAGGAACCATCTCAGGGAAGCTCATCTGCATGCTCGTCGTCCTCATTGGGTCTCGACCTGACTGCAGTTTGTCGTCGTAACCAACTTGAGTGGGCAAATGCTCAAATTCAATGGCGTCTGGCGCATTGGAGAGGTGTTCTCTTCATGGATGAATCCCGGTTTTCTCTGTACAGGCAGATGGAAGACAGTGTGTATGGCATCATGTGGGTGAGAGGTTTGCTGATGTCAACGTTGTGGATCAAAAGGCCTATGGTGGCGGTGGGGTTATGGTATGAGCAAGCAACAACAAACACAGGTGCATTTTATTTGTTTATGGATTATGAATGCACACAGATACCGTGACAAGATCCTGAGGCCCATTGTTGTGCTATTCACCCATGACCATCACCTCAGTGACTGTTGCTCAGTCCGACAAACTGTCGGACCTGTTGGATTTATCACGGCACTGCCACTGTAAATAACAGCACTCCCTGGAGAAATATTGTCTAATTTTTGGAAAAATGAAAAAAGCCATCTCAGAAAGGAGACAGAAAGTTCTTGTAAAGCTGGGTAGGTCTCTATTACAATCGTTAAAAAGAAAAACAGCATAATGTTACATTCAGTAGAAAGTTAAGTTAGGTCACATTGGCTAACTAACATTATATTATGAACAATCCACAGCCTACATTTTCTGGATTTGTTTTAGGTTTCGGAAAGGGAATAAATCGCACTTCTCCTTTCAATCGATTGTAATTATTACAAGAGCCCCAGGAACAGCGTTTGACCATATCTTAGAAAAATACAGCAAAAAGCCAGAAAACAACTCCTTTTACATTCGAGCGCAGCCATGAAAGTGTCTGATACACAACATCAGGTCGACTGACCTGAGATTGAAGATCATGACCAAGCTGGACCCCCAAGTACAACCATCAAGATTTCCAAGTCTAAGTGATAAAGTACCATCTGAAAGTCAGCTAGAGGACATAAATGCAGCACTACATTGTAATTACTAAAACCACAACCAAGACAAATGAGCTGATATATGCCACAGCAACAGTGATTCTAGAGATGCTTGGCTATAAGATGAACACCATAAGCCAATTAGAGCATTATCCCCAATGGAGGAGAAGGTTAGAGGCCAAATCGCTCAGGCTACCTGCCTAAAGGGGTACAAGGGAGAAACAGAAGCCAGGAGAATAAACCGGATGTTCTCTGCCGAACCATCCAAAGTGTACTCTCAGTGGCAGGGTAATAACACAAGATCAGATCCACCCAGGGCTGAGACTGAACGGTACTAGAAGAAATTATGGGATAAGGAGGCATCACAAAACACCAATACTCAGTGGCTAGTGGATTTAAGAACAGATCACAGAAACCTCCCAGAACAAGATCCAGTAAACTTTACAAAGGCAGACATCCAAGAAAGGGTGTCAGGTATGAAGAGCTAGACAGCTGAGTAGGCACATGGCTCAGTACATGGTGAGAATAGGCAGTAATACCAGGGAGCCACACAGCAGTTACTGGTCAATAGAGCAGTCACTTGAGACTGCAAGACAAGGCTTGTAGATTGACCACAAGAAAACCTACAACTCAATGCCACATACATGAATCCTGGAATGCTTGGAAATGTACAAGATCAACAGGATACTAATAGCCTTCATCAAGAACTCAGTGGGGCTGTGGAAAACAAGTCTAGAAGCCAAGTCAAAGCAAAATGCACAGTCACCAACAAGTGCGTCCAGTTCATCAAAAAGACTTGCTATGGATACCTGTTCCGAAGTGGAGCAACCATCAGTCACCTTCTCTACTCACTAGAAAAGGCTGAACTAAAGGACAGCACAGAAGCACTAATCGTGGCGGCACAAGAACAGGCATACAAGATCAATTAGGCTAGGATCTACCACACCAGGCAGTACCCCAAGTGCAGACTGTGTAGGGTGTAAGATGCAGACAGGAACAGCATACATGAATGCCATAACCAGTCTGCCATGAGTAAGGGCTGGAAGTCCCAAGGTCAAAATGGAAGACACCTCCTAAGGTAGTTGAGAATGACCGAGCTAAGATCCTGTGGGACTTCAAGGTCTGACAAAAACTGACAAACTGATAATAATAATAATAATAATAATCCTTATTTGTAGAGCACTTTTCAAAAACAAGTTACAAAGTGCTTTAACAAGTGTAAAG
>NC_060150.1:18768542-18773224 GCF_021292245.1 Micropterus dolomieu | reverse complement strand
CTTTCCGCACTGCTTTAAAAAGTTAAGAAGACGGTTAAAATCTAATTTTGTCAGCTCAGACTGCCGAAGAGCTGTGTCATTTGTTCCGACATGGACTATCACTCTTGTGATGGAGGACGGGAGCGACGGCATCAGGTCCTGGAGTTTTTTTAAAATGACAGCTGTGGTGGCACCGGGGAAGCAGCGAGTGGTAGCGTTAAAGAAACGGAGGTTTCTGGTTATGGAGTCACCAATTATTAGTGTGGTTGGGGAGAAAAAAGGACGAGGAGATGCCTGTTGTGTGGTTCCAGAGCAGGACTGAGCAGAATCTGCTTCAACACTGCGTGCGGACTGAGGATGGAGTGTGTGAGCTGTTGAGTGTTGTGTTGGAGTAGCAGTAACAGACCTGAGAGAAGGGCTACCCGACGGTGCAGGGTAGAGACGGCCTCCGGAGCGTCTGAGCACAGCCTCCTTCAGGATCCTACGTCGGGAAGCGGACGTTTTTGACCGGGATGACGACCGGTGGCCCAGTGCAGGAGATGTAGCCGGTGGCGGAGATGCAACAGTGTCAGCAGGCACTGTGCGCCGAAAGAGATCCGTATCAGGGAGACTCGAAGCCGCAGGTGCATCAGCTGGATGGACCGGAGTGTCGTTAGACAAGGCTGCATAGCGGTTGGAGAGGCCTATGTCCGGAGGAGAGGCAGCCCCATCCGAGCCTCTCTTGCAGCCACGGACCACCACTTCAGCCCAGGTTGACTGATGCTTCGGAGTCGAGCAGGATGAAAGCCTGGGAAGGCTAGAGGGGTCCCAAAACACGGTGTCCTGGATGTTAGCGGTTGTGCTAAGAGAAACAATCTGTTTGGCTTGTACTGAAGCCACATCCATAAAGCCAGTCAGCAGGGAATCTTTCTCTTTGAGTTCCTCTGAAAGTCGTCGGATGTCTTCCATAAGGTCAGCAATCTTCTTGTTCGCTTTCTTATGGAGTGAGCAGTCCTCAAGGGGCAGAGTTATCTCGGCTTGCATAGTCACCGGAGCTTTGTTGCGATCAGTAGCGTTGATCGCGTTTTTACGGTCATCTATCTTAAAATCCATGTCGGATGACTAAAATCCTTAACCCACGTAAAACATAAATAAAGTTAAGTTAAATAAAAGGATATAAAAAATGTAACGAAAAAAGTGGATTAAAAGTGGATAAGAGTCCGGTTCAAGACGGAGCTTCCGACAGGTGGCTACAGGATGATGGCTATCCAACCAAACATCGTGTTGATCGACAAACAGCAGAAGAAGCCAGCAGTGATAGATGTAGCAATCCCAAGTGACAGCAACATCAAGAAGAAGAAACACGAGAAGCTTGAAAAATACCAAGGGCTGAAAGACGAGCTAGAAAAGATGTGGAGAGTAAAAGCAACAGTGGTGCCAGAAGTAATCAGAGCACTGCGGCAGTGACCCCCAAAGTGGGAGAGTGGCACCAGCAGAATCCAGGTACAAGATCTGAAGTCTGTTTGCAGAAGAGTGCAGTTCTAGAAACAGCTAAGAAACTGCGCAGAATCCGAGCTTGAGGATTACACATACAAGAAGGGTGAGAGGGGGATTTATACAAACATATACAGGTGCTGGTCATATAATTAGAATATCATCAAAAAGTTGATTTATTTCAGTAATTCCATTCAAAAAGTGAAACTTGTATAATGTATACATTCATTCCACACAGACTGATATATTTCAAATGTTTATTTCATTTAATCGTGATGATTAAAACTGACAACTAATGAAAATCCCAAATTCAGTATCTCCAAAAATTTTAATATTACTTAAGACCAATACAAAAAAAAGGATTTTTAGAAATGTTGGCCAACTGAAAAGTATGAACATGAAAAGTATGAGCATGTACAGCACTCAATACTTAGTTGTGGCTCCTTTTGCCTGAATCACTGCAGCGATGCGGCGTGGCATGGAGTCGATCAGTAAGTGGCACTGCTCAGGTGTTATGAGAGCTCAGGTTGCTCTGATAGTGGCCTTCAGCTCTTCTGCATTGTTGGGTCTGGCGTATCACATCTTCCTCTTCACAATACCCCATGGATTTTCTATAGGGTTAAGGTCAGGCGAGTTTTCTGGCCAATTAAGAACAGGGATACCATGGTCCTTAAACCAGGTACTGGTAGCTTTGGCACTGTGTGCAGGTGCCAAGTCCTGTTGGAAAATTAAATCTGCATCTCCATAAAGTTGCATGAAGTGCTCTAAAACTTCCTGGTAGATGGCTGCGTTGAACTTGGACCTCAGAAAACACAGTGGACCAACACCAGCAGATGACATGGCACCCCAAACCATCACTGACTGTGGAAACTTTACACTGGACTTCAAGTAACGTGGATTCTGTGCCTCTCCTCTCTTCCTCCAGACTCTGGGCCCTTGATTTCCAAAGGAAATGCAAAATTTACTTTCATCAGAGAACATAACTTTTGGACCACTCAGCAGCAGTCCAGTCCTTTTGTCTTTAGCCCTGGCGAGACGCTTCTGATGCTGTGTCTTGTTCAAGAGTGGCTTGACACAAGGAATGCGACAGCTGAAACCCATGTCTTGCGTCCGTCTGTACGTGGTGGTTCTTGAAGCACTAAGTCCACTCTTTGTGAATCTCCCACATATTTTTGAATGGGTTTTGTTTCACAATCCTCTCCAGGTTGCAGTTATCCCTATTGCTTGTCCAGCTTTTTCTACCTCTTCTTTTCCTTCCCTTTGCCTCTCTATTAATGTGCTTGGACACAGAGCTCTGTGAACAGCCAGCCTCTTTAGCAATGACCTTTTGTGTCTTGCCCTCCTTGTGCAAGGTGTCAGTGGTCGTCTTTTGGACAGCTGTCAAGTCAGCAGTCTTCCCCATGATTGTGTAGCCTACAGAACTAGACTGAGAGACCATTTAAAGGCCGTTGCAGGTGTTTTGAGTTAATTAGCTGATCACAATATTCAAATTTTCGGAGATACTGAATTTGGGGTTTTCATTAGTCGTCAGTTATAATCATCAAAATTAAAAGGAATTAAAGCTGCAAGCAGCGTTGGGCGGGCCCTCGCACTTGTACCGCGTCCGGGTGTGAGCCGGCCGAGTTGCACATTCTGGAGCTCTGCCGGTGCGGCTGTGAATTTGCTACGCGGTTCCGACGCCGCATGAAGGTCAAGAGGCTTTTTTGTGAGTCTGGACAAGATACACGTACCACAAAAATTTGTATACGTAGGTCAAACATGCGGCGGGGGCTGCTTCGATAAAAGTCACTTCCTGTTGCCAGCAGGTGGCGCTATGACTGTGGGTGAATGTCAGCATGTACATGTGTTCAGGGTGGGACTCTCATCCTACATGTACAGTTTGGTGCAGATGTGAACATATACACTGAAGTTACGACAACTTCCTGTGTCATGGTGAAGACTTGATCTTTGACGCCACGTCACGGACACACCCATTGACGAAAACTCGCAAATAGCACAACTTTTCATCTTCAATGCCTTTAGAAGGCACAGCACAAATTTGAAGTCGGTCGGACTAAATCCCTAGGAGGAGTTCGTTAAAGTACGAAGTGTGTAAATCATCCAAAATTTGACGTAAAATTCAAAATGGCCGACTTCCTGTTGATTTTAGGGCATGGCTCCAAGAGGCTTTTTTGTGCGTCTGGACAAGATACACGTACCACAGAAAATTCGTGCACGTAGGTGAAACGTGCGGCGGGGGCTGCTTCGTTAAAGGTCACTTTCTGTTGCCAGCAGGTGGCGCTATGACTGTGGGTGAATTTCGGCATGTACATGTGTTCAGGGCGGGACTCTCATCCTACATGTACACTTTGGTCCAGATGTGAGGATGTACACTGAAGTTACAACAACTTCCTGTTTCATGGCGAATCATCGACGCCACGGACACGCCCATTGACGAAAACTCGCAAATAGCACAACTTTTCATCGTCAATGCCTTTAGAAGGCACAGCAGAAATTTGACGTCGATCCGACTAAATCCCTAGGAGGAGTTCGTTAAAGTACGGAGTGTGTAAATCATCCAAAAATGGCTGTAAAATTCAAAATGGCCGACGTCTTGCCTCTTGATATGATACATGTCCCCAGAAAATTTCGTACATGTAGGTTGAACGTGAACGAGGGGATAATCTTTTCCAATTTTCTAGGTGGCGCTAGCGAGTCATTTTGCCACGCCCATGCGCGAAACCCATAAAATACAAAATTTTTCACCAGTTCTGACATGTTTGCAAATTTTGGTGAGTTTTCGAGTATGTTTAGGCCCTGTCAATGGAGCCTACTTTGTAGAAAAATAAATAAATATATATATATATTAAAGCTGCAAGCAGCGTTGGGCGGGCCCTCGCACTTGTAGCGCGTCCGCGTGTGAGCCGGCCGAGTTGCATATTCTGGAGCTCTGCCGGTGCGGCTGTGAATTTGCTACGCGGTTATGACGCCGCATGAAGGTGTTATATGTCACTTCCTGTGTCCCCTATGTGGAGCTACATAGCACTTGCCGCTATGAATATAAATCGGTATTTGTGTGTAGATGTCTGCGGGGTGGGAGAGTTATCAAGCACGTAAAGTTTGTTTCAGATGTGAGCATGTACACTGAACAATAATGTACCCAAACAATAAAATAAATTCCTTTTATATTTCCCTGCCTTGTTGTTTATGTGTACATACAGAGGAAGAATGTGAGAACAGCACACATTTCA